>NW_008751704.1:1912835-2042001 GCF_000715545.1 Opisthorchis viverrini | reverse complement strand
AGCAAAGACCAAACATAGTCAGATATTACCAATGGCCATTACCCAGAAGAAGCAATTACTTGGTGCAGTTGAATGGTCCACATTTTGGTGATACGACGTGGAGATGTGTACGCAAAGAAATTGCACAAATTACATGAAAAACAACCAAGCAACTGCAAACCAAATTCAATGAGCACAGGCAAAATATGGATACAAAGTAAGACATTACTATAAATAGCAGACGATGGAAGACTTAGAAATGACGAAACTTTGATTGAGAAATGTGGAAGTTACGAGAAACAAACTGGAATTCACAAAACAGCAAGAAGTTGCCCAGCAAGTAACTGGCAATGGTGTGTAGACCAGCTAAATTTTCACATAGTGGTGCTTGGTTATCAACGAAGATAAGAAATCAGCGCCGGCGTTTTAGTCTAAAATATCAAGTGCGCACTAACCGATAAAAGTGGTACACGCCTTTAGGAGAAGTGTCAGGTAGAACGTTCTAATTCTAACCCATCACTCTAACGAAGCACTCAACCACACGAATCGAGTTCAAACAGCATTCAAAACTTATCCAATCTGTTAACTGAAAGTAAACTCTGTGTTCGGCCTTTCGTCTACCTTATGACTAAATGAACTTTCTAACCAAGGAATTCTGAAGCGTATTCAGGCAATAGAATTTATTCTGGTATTCAGTTCAGGTAGGTTCGGCTTATCGGCTATGAACCTTTTAGTGAGCTTCTGCACAGGGCCGCTACGCTTTTGTTCATTGGGGACACTGGGATGACGGCGATGCATTGAGGGCCAGAGACTTAAGAATCTAGTTAAGTACAGTCGAGCACATTTCAATCGTTATATGGCGGATAGATTTGGGGTAGTTTTCGACACCTGAATTTCTACAGTGATTCTCGTTTTAGCTGGCAACGAGTTTATCCCTGAACTCAATTAGTACCTTGGCAAAATACAGGGTAAATTCCTCGCTACAACTGTTGTCAAATGATTCATTCAGAACTGCAATACCCTGAACGTACATCAAATTTCGTTGTTCTCAAACACAAATGCCGAGCGCGTGTGCTAAACAAAATGTGCCAGTAGAACTTTCTAAATCAGTCTTTGTCTAATGAAAATGTGGATGTTGTGCGGTGGACTAAGTTCTCAAACACAAATGCCGAGCGCGTGTGCTCAACAAGTTGTGCCAGTAGAACTTACCAAATCAATCTTCGTCTAATGAAAATGTGGATGTTGTGCGGTAGACTAAGGTGTCCCTTCCTCTTTGTTTCCAAACCATTTGTGGTGTTCGGTTTTCGAAACCGGTTAAATACGACACATTCGACGAGTGATGATTCTTTGGGATCACGTTTCAAACCATTTACTTCGCAATTAGTCAGGCGTGGGATCTATGGTTTGATTAACATTCATCTCTTTTTCGGTGTCCATTCAAGGATTCAGTCATTTTCAACTAAATCAATAAAGTTTTTTTTTTTTAAAATGAAATACTTTTGAAGGAGTTGTTTCGTTTTGAAAGTTTAAAGAATAAGCCGAGAATTCGGAAACTGGTGGGCACCAGGTTTTGGCATTTTATTATCGGTGCCAAGGCCAATAATAATAATAATAATCGAAAGAAACGGATTTCATTGAAACTTTCGGATAAGTCAGCCAAGCAAACAAAAATATGATCCGTTGCGCCAAGGCGTCTCTAAGGATGTGAACAATCGAAGCCCCTGTGCTGCGACTTATTGAGACGGTCTAGAAGCAGGAAAATTTGACTTGCCGTGTAGGTGAAGTACAATCCCGAAGAAGCTGTTTTCGAGTTACTCGGAGCGGGTGCATGTCTCAGATACCAGCAAGTGTCCCTTCCTCTTTGTTTCCAAACCATTTGTGGTGTTCGGTTTTCGAAACCGGTTAAATACGACACATTCGACGAGTGATGATTCTTTGGGATCACGTTTCAAACCATTTACTTCGCAATTAGTCAGGCGTGGGATCTATGGTTTGATTAACATTCATCTCTTTTTCGGTGTCCATTCAAGGATTCAGTCATTTTCAACTAAATCAATAAAGTTTTTTTTGTTTTTTTGAAATGCTTTTGAAGGAGTTGTTTCGTTTTGAAAGTTTAAAGAATAAGCCGAGAATTCGGAAACTGGTGGGCACCAGGTTTTGGCATTTTATTGTCGGTGCCAAGGCCAGTAATAATAATAATAATCGAAAGAAACGGATTTCATTGAAACTTTCGGATAAGTCAGTCAAGCAAACAAAAATATGATCCGTTGCGCCAAGGCGTCTCTAAGGATGTGAACAATCGAAGCCCCGGTGCTGCGACGTATTGAGACGGTCTCGAAGCAGGAAAATTTGACTTGCGGTGTAGGTGAAGTACAATCCCGAAGAAGCTGTTTTCGAGTTACTCGGAGCGGGTGCATGTCTCAGATACCAGCAAGAAACTTAGTTCAGCTGTTGAGGTGAAGGAAAAGCCTATTTTTAATAAGACAAAGTGAAGATTACGGTGTGTGAGTGCAACTGGCCAACTTCGAATTACTGTCTAACGGCCAGCCACTATGAATGTGGTAATCAAGGCCGTCTTCTGCATCCCTTAGACGGTGTGGAATGAGTATGGGCCGGATCCTCAGTCAATAAAGCGGGCTAAGATGGCACAATTGTATAAATCTGACCGGGTTACCTAGGCGTATGGGTGCAACGTGTTTGGTTTTGTGCGCCTGCGTGGCACGTCTGACCAAAAGTGAGGATGGCGATTAAGAAGATAGTGTGCGATCAATATATATGCTATACAGTGACGCGGGACAGTGGTGCACAATAACCTGGGTTTCAAAATTTACGACTTCCGGTTACTGCCAAAGCGCATGGGCAAATAAAAACGCAGATTATGTGGAAACATTTTACACATCACAACTCACGTGTCATCACAAGTTGAATAATCAGGTTCGTCAGGAAGAGGGGCATGTTTACTAATGACCAATTGCTTCAGTTCTTCTTTGAGGGATGACAGCTTTTCCGGGGTGACTTCTTTTACCCTCCGGCGTAGACCCATAGTGCCACTGCCCACTTTGTTCATTTGGAGAAGAATGCACTTGAACGGTCTGCAAAATGTTGAACGAATCAAAACCATCTTTTGATATGTTTAAATCAATCAAGTGCTATCACAAAAACAACAGTGGTGGTCTGTTCGCTTTCTTTTTGCACTGCAATGCACTGAACAACATGCAACATTTGATTATGTAGAAATGGATACTACGAACGGCTCACCATGAATAGCAGGCCAGAGCACTGTTGTGGACCACAGTCCCTTAATGCTTTCTTATTACCGTGATCCCCGGTCTGGATAGCCGACTGATCGTCTGGTACGCTTGACCAAACCAGAACAAGTCAACGAACGTGCGAACCGGCTTATATGTTGATCACTGTCGCGTACAAGCGGGTCAAAAAAAGGGATACTAAGACTACAACTCATCTGTCAAGGGCGAATGAAGAACAACCAATGAAATCTGCCTCAACGAAAACGGTTATTCCAGTGGCTGTTATGTGGTCCCGTTGCGTTCGGAGCCGGTTCTCCTAATAAGCACAATGACCGAATTTGGATCGTCACATAATTTTTATCATCATCTGCTGCATAAAAAGCTTTTTCTTCTCGTGACAAAGGTACACACGGCTCTATTCAGATGAACTTTCTTGATTGTTTCTTGGTAACCGGAAAACTGAATAACCCGAGAGCTGGCAACTGTCACTGAACAAATCGGAGGGAACATTACTCTTCCAACTCCATTTAGTGATCTTCATTATTAATTTTGCGTTCAGAAATGCCAAAATGCAAATGAATTAATTTAGTATGAATAAGATAATGACTATTCCGATGCTCCTTACTGTTAAATAGCAGTACGGGTGAACAGAATGGAGCAAACGAGTGGAGTGTAGCAGTAATATCTTATCAGGTGAACTAATCAAAACCTACTTTGGTACTTTCGTACAAAAATCCCCATAAATGTCTTTGATATGTTCAGCTTCACAGGCCGGGTTATACTTGGTCAGGCGATGCTGTATTGCCAACGGATTGACCAATCATATAAGTGGTATATGATGACCGACAGGCAGGTTGAACGGGACTCAACTGTCGGTCACATGACCGGGGAATCTGAACAGACGCTACCGCCACAGAACTCCTGTGGTGCTTTCTGACAGCTTCCTGCATTTGTCCACCAGTGGTAATGGAGGACAAGTGCAATTGTCTGAATGCTTCAACATACACAACCTGACAATTCCTAGAGACTGTAAGCCATCCGGCCTTGAAGATTGAGCAAATTACCGTTGGTGATCATTCAAGCGCTGGTGAGCATGCGCAGACAGAAGAACAGTATAGCTGTCATTCTTTCAACAGGTCAGCTCTAGTAGTGCGACATTCAGAGGAGATCATATTTTACGGACCCTCTGAAGCCTATACTAGATTGTTTTCGAAAACGTTTGGTGACAGTCGCTGGATTTATTGCTGGGCATCGTTTCGCTTTTGACACTAAAGCTTCGTCACGCCAAGTGACTAAGTTCCGATATTAGTCGAGATTTAAGGCTGAAGGAGAACCAATCAGCTAAGTCAAGCTAAATCTCTGTTGGGTGTCGGCCGAGGGATTTTAGTGTGTTAGAGTGGTTGAACAAGTGTTGGGTCGGTGGGGAAACCTACATGTGTTTGGGTCCTGCCTAGGGTCTAGTTCTTCTGGTTCGGTTCATTTGATGGTTCCTCTTGAACTTCGTTTGAACCTTCTGTTAGTCTGTGTGGGTGAGCTAGTGCTAAGAAAGTTGTGTAGGAGGGATGCTGTGACCTTTGGTCGGTTGGGGTTTCCACCCCTACCCCCCGGTTTTTTCTAATGATCCTAAGTGGATTGACAACCACACCGTCACGTGTCAACTCGGCTTATCTAAGACCGCTTTCCATACGCTCGCTAGCTCCACACCCTCGATTCTATTCACGCTGTGATGCTTAGTGATTTCCACCGCCTCGGCTATCAGCCGTTGTGGTGTGAATCGCAGTCCCCGTCTTAAGACTTCCACATTCTCCAGATCTATTCTATGTCCCGTGTCTAAGGCATGTACCGCCATCGCTGAGTCTTTGACCAGCGTTTGGTATTCTTCTGCATTCCTTGGTGGTTTGTTAATCCTTCTTTTATGCTCACCAATTCTGGTGTGCAATTCCCTGGCAGTTTGTCCTATATAAACCTTAGTATAATCGTTGCAGTTAATTTTGTACACATAGTCTCTAGTCCTTTCAACCGGCAGTGGATCTTTCAATTGCATCAAAAACCGAGCGTAGAGTCTTTCCTTCTGAAAATCTGCTCGGATTTTGGTTAATTTCAACGATCTTCGAATAACCTCCGATGTTCCTGCTTTATATGGAATGACTGCTGTGCCAATCCATTCCTTATTGGATCTAGATACTGGAGCCAATATCTTTCTTAGTTGATGCTTAATGAAACTCATTTGGTATCCTATTTTCACGTGAGTGTCCATACTAGATGGTTTGATGCTGTGAAGACCGACATTCAGCTCGGACTACACAGCACTTTTCGAACAAAATTTTGGTGAGTATACCTCAAGAATGACTTGAATTCCATGGTCTGCACCTGTCTGATAAACAAATTGACGGCCTCGTATTTCCTTGAGTGATGTACGTTGTTGGTCTGAGAGACCATCCGTGGGGATTGTAAACCAAAGATATTTTGGGCGCGCTATCCCAACCGGTATGTAGTTATGTGTGTAATACGGCTAGTGAGGGTGCGTCAGCGGTTACACTGGGTATCACGTTCCTTCAGGTCTCATCTAGGATTACTAGCTGCCTTGTTGCTGTGTGACACTCAGCGGTTTAGCAGTTCGCTACACGCCAGTGGTCACGTGACTTTCTGTAATGCACTCGATAATAGATTTATACCCAGACGCTGCGTTTTGGTTCCAGAAATCCTCATGTCAGCGCAGCAACCACCTAATGACAACATTGTGGATGCAGTGGAGATCTCATACCGCAATCATTTAATCAGCTTGTACAAAAAATCGGTTATATATTTTTACACGAGACTGCAGCAAGGCCTACCCCGAACCCGCTTTAGGGATAAGCAAGTTAAATTTTTGATTCTACTTGGTAAATGGTCATACATAAGCGTCAAAAATAACTAAATTGATTCCAATCCAGGTTCAGGAACCATCGGTTCTCGCGAATTTATGATTCTGTGGGTTTTGCTGAATTCTTCTTATAACATATTTCTCTGTTCTAATAAACGATGTTTCACCTTAAATTCATTTGTAACTCGTCAGTGGAGAGCTGCAAAACTAGAAAATAATGATCGATTTGCTTTCGTTGGCAAAATACGGTCGATGTGATGATCCACCAGCTCATTAGTCATTTTTGGATGTAATGGTGATTCACTGAAATCTTAAGCGTTCACTAATCGAGCTGAAGTGGCCAAAATGAATGGTCTTTCAGTTTCATACAAACAATTTTTGGCCAGGTTGGAGACATCTACAGTTCTAATGACTTAACCAGGAAATGAGAACTAGGAGCGGTTAATTACTCGCTATTCCGAAAGTTTCGTCCCCTCATAAACCCCGTGACTACTGGTGGTAGTGTGTCCCATCCTGGAAGGTCGACCAATTAATTTGGTTTATGCATCTGGAAGACATAGCCATATAAAAAGTTGCTAAAATTTCCGAAGACACGTGCCTGAACTGGACAGACTAATACTGGAATACCCAATTTCAAACAAACACACTTGCACAAAAAGTAAGGTTTCATTCTGCAGTATTCAGGAATTGAAGTTGATTTAATCGATGATGAGTAAGGACCTGTTGTTGGGCAGACAGATAAAAAATAATAATAGATAGATGTATAAACGGATAAATGCATGGATGGTACTGGAGGTAAATAGATAGATAGATAGACAGATAGACAGATAGATAGATAGGATAGGATAGGATAGGGTAGGATGGGATGGGATAGGATAGGATAGGATAGTGACCTCACTGATTTATCCTTGAAATGCCTCATCTGGCTCATCTGATGTAAGCACCACATCATGCGGTAATTCATAGAACATTACTTCGTTATTTATTAACATTTGCGCAAGCAGTCGTCCTTCATATCTTCACATGAGCTGATCACGCCTTCTAGTTTTAAGTAATTTTTGAAACTATGGCCAATTTTATTCACTGAGACCACACCCAGATCGTTTTCTGGACATATCATCATTTCTTCTTGACAGCGTCATTCTGCGGGAGCTTGAATATGTTTCTTAATGGGTGAGCTCTTGTGGTTAACAGATATTTGCTTCTAGGCGCTGGACGCAATGACCAGGTCTGTTTTGCATAGCTCGAGGTAGCAAATGGACATTGTTTCCAGTGGCTTTGTTTGTAAATTTCAATTCTTAGAATGTACCTCGGTTTTAGAAATGCCACTCATGTTTCCCCAGAAGTTGTACACTACAGACTTGCCCAATTCCGGTTTGTCGAAAGAACGCACGATCCGCAAACTGTCTAGGAAACAGTAAGCTCCTCATTTGACACATTTGACTGTTGAAAAGTGATCCATTATTGATCGCAAATTTTTGGTCTGAGTGAACCAAGCTGGCCGAGCATGTGAGATTTCAGTGATAATTTGCTGTACTTTTGGGCTTTTACGGGATAGGTTTTTTTGTTCACAGGCACACCACTCTCGTTTGAACGGTCGTCCTCCTGTTCTGGTGTAATTATTCCGGTGAGTCCACACCAAAGGGAAGCACTGGATTCGAGTTTCACTCTTATTAGAGCTCATCAGCAAAGCATATCCAATGGCCGTGCCGGGATTTGTTGCTATGTAAACCGAAAGTCTTCCAATATGGTCATTGGCTTGTTAACTGAGCTGGGCAATCTGACGTTTCCCCACCAGTCGAGGTGACACCATCAGTATGTTGTTAGGATGCGTCTGGAGCCTCCAGGTGGTGATGAAACGTTTGCAGTCAAAGCACTGAACTCAGCCGACAAACCAACAACCCTCTAAGCCGCTGGAGTAAAAGAAATTCTTCTGAATTTTAGCACTGCTTCAGATAATTATATTTAATATAATCTCTACAAGAGCATGAAAATCAGCTAAAAATGTTTTTAATTTTTCAAGGGTAGTTGTGATGACGTTCTCGCTGTTTTTGTGCTGGAGACCATGTTATAGTATCCCATATTAATTATTATATGATAAATAAAAATGAACTTAATTTTCGAGAAATACACTCGTCTGCGAATCAATTTGGTTTTCATGGCAGACTCAATTGAATCTCTTGTTTATGATGTCCTCCGGCTGAATGTGCTGCAAACAGGCCGCCTCATGATTCAGTTGGCACGATATTCGAGATATCGCAGTATATTTTCATAAAGGAAACTACTCACAGGGTTGCTGAAAACTCTTCGACAGCCCACAACCGGTTTCGGCCTTCTTAGGGCTCATCAGGTAGGTAGTCCCCGATTTCCGTCAACCTTATAATCTACTTGAACCCAAATCGGACTGATTCAATTGAGTCTCCCGTGAAAACCAAACTGATTTGCAGATGAGTGTATTTCTCGAAAACAGTGCAATTTGGGTTCAAGTAGATCATAAGGTTGACGGAAACTCGGGGACTGCGCCTACCTGATGAGTCCCAAGAAGGGTGAAACCGGTCGTGGGCTGTTGAAGAGTTTTCAGCAACCTTGTGAGTAGTTTGCTTTATGAGAAATTAATTTACCTTTGCTTTTTCTACTTTTGATTGGACACTTTTCCATCTTAGTTTGATGCTGTCAGAAAATTATCCGGACCAAATTGCATAGGAACAGTTGAGTGGAAACATTTAGAATATTTAAATATATCGAAGATATTTTGACTTATTACTTCACTCATCATCAAGCTTGTCCACGTTACGCTAGCAGATCGCAAATGTAGGCTAAGATGTGACCTCGACACGCTGTCTTTGTTGTGTGAATCGTCCGAGACATGACATGATCATCACGTGTGAACGAGAATAACTAGGAATGCTAACGGATTCAGAGTGCAAAAACGCATTCCGCACACTACTGAATGGCCTGGGATTGAAAAAATGCGTGAGCACCTTTCTAGCTGTGAAGCGTAAAAGCCATGAAGCGGCATTCGATCGGATGAGGGGACTTGTTGTAACACACTACTCATAATTATGCAGAGACTACTATGACAGCCCATGACTGGTTTCGACATTATCGAGTAGGCGCATTCCTCGGGTTTTCGTCATCCCCATACTTGACTTGAATACCAAATGGCATGAAGCTGGTGAAATACACTCATTTGCAATCGAACTTCACGGTAGTCTCGACTTGAGCTAGAAATCAGCTGAGTTCACCAAACTTATTTGCAAATGAGTGTCTTTCTCCAAACTTCATACAGTTTGAGGTTGATGGAAACACAATGACTTCGCTTAGCTGGTCAACCACAAGGAAAACGAAACCGGTCGTCGGTTGTCAAAGTGGTTCCACAACTTTATATGTAGTTGATTACATCAGAAACACGGAAGTTGTGTGTGAAGCACATTTAGTTGAAGAATATCACACAGATGCAGTTCATTTGGGATCGATGTTGTGTTGGTTTTTCTCCAAAAGCAATGCTACTGATTAGTACGAGGGAATTTCTTGTCACATTCTGTGCTCATCATGTGGTGGCAGCCTCTGTGTTATATCCATGGTTCTTTGAATGTTGATAACAACTGCATGACATACCCAATTTCACACACTTTAAAAAGGTAACTTGTCGAATGTCAATTTGGATCATACTCCCACCCTACATAGGCTAGCTTGTCTCTATAGCGATGCATCTTACGTCACCGCTGCTAGTCCTGATCCGAGGGTCTAGCTTATACGTACCAATGCATTGAAAAAGATGTGTCATACACCTGCTCATATCCTTAATAAACTGACGGGAATGTGCGTTAGGCGATTTGGTAAACGTGCTCTACAACAATCAGAAGTCGCTCGTACACTCCCTTGTGAGCTGCACAGGATAACCTGCCAANAGGATGGGCATTAACGGTGTGCAGCAGAACCAAGAAATCTGCTTATACCGTCTAATTTCACACTTCACTGATGGCGAACTGTTGAGATTAGAAAAGTACGGCGGCACGTAGGTGCATAGGTAAGCAACCCGGGCAGACAAAAATTGTGTATAGGGAGAGGGATAACTCTCAAGGTCACAAGACGAACTAGGTGAACAGACAGAACACACGGACGTTCAGGACATCAAGGAGATAAAAACTCCCGAGATATCTTCTAGGTATACGCAATGTTCTGAGTTCTAATCTCAATTGAATATCGATTTTGGTCAGCAGCGATGACATGAATATTCTAATGCTATCAACCGCATACGCTTTAGATTGATATTCGGGTTAGTTCTCTGGAAACAGCGATGGAAATCCAACCCATGTTTACTAGACATTCTTTGTAAATAGGCGCGCCGGAAATCCTCAGCTTGTGGAAATTTGACCACTACCGGTGAAAAGAAGAAGACGGAGTTATTTATTAGGAATTACTAACTGACCGGTGACAGACCATTGGACAGGGAAGCAAAACTCTCACTTGCATCTTATTTGTAAAAACTGGACACCCATATTCTCCTGAAGGCGTCTTCTTGAACTTTCCTGGATATTCATTGACTCCGATCATCCGTCGCTCAAATCTAAACAAACGTCACAAAGCGACTCCTCAAATTCCGCAATAGGTCTCCCCTTTTCAAAAGACGCAAAGCGAAATTCCACGAACAACACATACTACTCGCGTGTCTCCCCATCAGTTATATCAACGTTACACTGGTCTCCTCTAGGTTTACAGCAGAATCCATATTTTGAGCTGGCAGATCAAATGACATCGCCCCCGTGGTAACCCCACCTCCTCCTGGGTATTTATTGGTATCTCCGACTGATCGCCAACTACAAGCAGTTTCAAAACCCTCCAATTTGGTGTCACCGCTATGTTTACGGTGTGTTTAAAATACAGGGCAAGAGAGGAGGGCCTCGTAGTATTTTACGTGGGCATTTGATGGAGGTAACCTATCGTCTACTCAGAACGGTCGTGATAATTTGCCTTATCAATACCCCAGTTAGTCATCCTGTCACGTCTTTTAGTAGTTCCAACGTAATCCAACGTCCGCATCAAAGCTGTGAATATTTCACGGATATAGGGGTCTAAGCAGTACGCCGTTGTTTTGACCAGGAAACTAGTGACGGTGAATTGCTATCAGCCTCTCTTAGCAAACCACTAGAAGACGTGTTGATGTAACACCAAATTTGGGCTTGTTTTTCGATGCAGTTTGATGCTAAATGAATAAAAATGACAAAGAAATGTCTGATTAGATGGCAAGGTTTTTTTACCACTTCTTCAGAGTGCTAGTCTGGACTGAAAAAGGCATAGTTCAGAAGATACCGCTGTATGTGACCTCGTTGCACGTAGCGGGCAATTCAATCTAACTGGCTCATTACTGGTTATCTTAGAAGAAAACCATAAGAGAGGCCTAACCTAGTGATGATGCCTGTTAAAGTAGGTAGGCTTGCGGGGGAAGTGGATTCAGGAATAGTTTCACTGAATCAGCGACGAATTTCGCTAATCGGGAAGACGTCACAACCGAGGTGGCAACCAAGAAATTCAGCGGCAAAAACTTCAAGTAACCACTTACTGCAATAAGCTGTGCAACATAAAACCGTACATTAAATTAGTTGACACAGTGTTTTGGAAAAGTGCTTTCAGGTTGACCTAATGCTGTGCGGTGCAGCGGGGCGTGTAATTAGCATAAGTTAACCTAAATTTTCACGAGGAGACTGGACCTTACTATGTTGTAACGGTCTGTGCACCTGAGCGACTGACTAAATTTTCACGAGGAGACTGGACCTTACCATATTGTAACGGTCTGTGCACCTCAGCGACCCGTTGAGCTATACTGGGGGTGTCCCGCGACACTCGTCGTCTTTCATACCGGGAAGGTCAATGGTTAGAGGTCTGACAAACACAATCTTCTGGTCCTCCACGCTGGGGGATGAAACATGTGGCGACTGGTTCTTTAGAAATTGTAATGCATTTGCATTTTCTCCAAAACACCGCTGCCTTGGCAATGTGTTGAAGTATTGGTAGCTCGGTGAGTTTAATGATTGTTGATCAGGTGGCTATTGATCTGTTCGATGAGCTTGCCAACTGACTTGCAAGCGTTTCGTCACCATGCGAGGAGATATCATCAGAGCGCAACGGTGTCTCCTCGTATGATGACGCTTGCAAGCGAGTTGGCAAGCTCGGCGAACAGATTAACAGTCACCTGATCAACAACCGTTGTTTTGTGGTTAGGCTTTTGAGCCGAAAGCTTTGGTTGAAGACTCTAGTAGTCTCTCTGTTTAGGTCTGAGGGCCCTGACAGTATTCCAGCCCACATACAACCATGACACTTAAAACTAACAACACCCTCATGCCATATCGGCCGTCGTGCAGTGCCATCAACCGGGTCGCCTTACTCGCTGCATACAGCAGGGCGGGTAAGCGAAAACAGGATATTGCTGATGCCTCTCTTCTCTTTCTTTCACATACTTTTTTCCCTCTCTTCCCATCATTAATAACTCTCTCCTTGTGGGCCCAGCACTGGACTGATGGCTTCATTCGTCGTGTATTGGCTTTGCGTGCAGCGTCTGCTCATCACATGGTGCCGACTTTCTCAGGTAGCTCAAAATGGATCTCCAAGCCTCGACACCCAGTCTATCTAGCCACCTTCAATGTCCGCACTCTGAAGCAGGCAGGACACTAAGCTACTCTTGCACTCACACTGGACTCGCTTGGATGGATGTGTGCTGTGTCTCAGAAACGAGGATTCAAGATAAAAGCACAGTGACTGAGCAAACCGCTCCGTCAGCCTCCACTCGCTTCCGGCTGCACACATCTGGTGATCAGGAGGCTTCTGCGGCGGGATGTGCAGGGATCGGTTTCGTCCTAATTCACCGGGCGGAATTATCCTTGCTCGATTGGATACCTGTTGATTTCTGCCTCTGTGCGGTCCGTTTGGCAACGTCTGTGAATGGGTTTCACAAGTGGAAATTCAATAGATGCCTGCTTTCGTGTCGGTTTACGCTCCAGTTGAATGTAGCTCCGACGCCGTCAGGCTTAGCGTATCTGAGACTCATTTAGGAGGTCAACCTGGATTGGACGTGGCACGTACGGACAATGGAGGACGATCGTTTCAGCAGTGTGCTGACTGGAGACTGATTTTATGCACTACTAACTTCCGAATTAGCTGAAGTCGTCAGGCCACACTGAGTCTCTTAAATGCATGCAGGCCACATACCCAAATCGATCACATTGCTATCATTCACCGGTGGCCTGGATCTATAACTGACTGCCGCTCGTTTTGGAACACATCTGTGACCACGCACTCGTCCGGAGTCACCTCTCACTACGTTTTCCAGGACCATATATGGTGCGGACAAATCGCTTGGCAACTGAGAGACTGGCAGATCCGGATGTTAGATGAACTTACCAGATTTGTCTTCTGGATTCTCTTCCAAATGCTCCACCATCAGGTAAGAACTCGAGGTGGGACGAGGTTGCAACCTCATTGCATAGTGCTGGGAAGTTTGCCTGTGGCATGACACCAGCCGGTGCACTCAAGCACTGGATATCAGACCGAATGGTTGCACTGCTTAAATCTCGGAGAAATATCCCAGCCGGTCCCGAAAATAACCTGGTGCGAGGAATTACCAGGCTTCAAGGGAGGGTGAGCGTCCGAGCCAACCGTGAATTGTGGTGGATACAGAAAGCAAAGGAGACGGAATAGGCCCAGAAAGGCACCGAAGATTATTTCAGTTGATCCGGGAACCACCTGTGGCCAAAACCATCAACCAACGGAAACCAGTGACTATCCTGGACAAAGAAAAACACTTCGACCTTTGGACCGAATGCTTAGAACAGTAACTGTCACTGCCACCAGCTGCTACACATAGTTGACGTAGGACCCCGGACGGTGGGTGTGGAACTACCTGCAGCCTCGGAGGTCTACGACTGCGTATGTTCTCTCAAGCGGCACTGAGCTTCTGTTCTTTATGAACTCCCACCCGCATTGTTCAAAGATGGTGGTGGAGTCGGCGCTTGTCTAATCGGTTTGCTTGCATTCAGAAAAAAGGGTCTGTCCCAGGCAATTTGGAAGAGTCGGTGATAGTGCACATTTTCAAAAAGGGGCTTGTGGTCAGCGTGGCAATCACAGGGTAATTGGCTTGACCCCAGTCTTACCGAGAGTGTTGGCGTCACTTGTGCTTTGTTGCCTTACGATGGCTCGTGGGACACTGACGCAAGGCCCGGGCCGCGCGTTTGCTAATTTGAGACACCCATGGCGTCAAAGTGATGTATCCTTGGATCTCAAAGGACGTGTGTATCAAGCTAAGATCCGGGCTATTTTGTGCTATGGCTGTGAAACCCTGCCTATTTGAGCAGCGGAGCTGAGACGTCTTCAGGTGTTCGACAATCGTTCTCTCACAGCCATAGATTGTATGGGTTGGTGTCGGCGAATCCGTAACGGGGGGATTAAAAAGCGAGTTTTCGGTCTTGTAGCGGGTCCTTTCATCGAGGAATGTATCCAAAACCAGAAGCTGCGTTGGTTTGGACTTGCGTTGCGTATGACTGAACCATCGTCTGCCGAAGTGGATGCTGTTTTCCATGCCCAGCGCAGAGTGGCGGATGCAGAAAGATGGCCAACCCTTGATCTGGCAGAGGGGCGTGAAGGAGATCAGGAAACGCTTGGGTGCTGTCGTTGCTACTCACCTTCCAGGATGGAGACCGCCTGATCCCCACTGCGCTTGGTTGGATGCACTTCAAGTCATAGCTTCCAACCGATGGCAGTGGCGTTCTTGTTGTCAGTTTCTATCCAGATTGTCTGAATGCATGCCTAGAGGTGTAGGCACTTGGAGATGTTTGTAATAAGCTAGCACTAAATCCACTCTGCGTCCACTTTTATTCTTTCCTTCACAATAGACCTTCAAAATAAATCATGATTGTGCGGCAGTGAAGCATCGGTGCTGAACACTAACGTCATGCTGTTAGAGTTGATGATGATTATAAATTTAACTGCACGACGCAACTAAGGAAATACTCAGGCACACAGCTGAGGCAAGCAGGTGTTACCTGATACTGACTGAGGAAGACAACTGACTCTAGACAAATGTTTGCGTAGTGGACCATTTGGTTGTTGGACCTAATGATCACCGGCGGTTATGACGGCCGATCGGATGAAGCTCCTTTTCACTTGATATGCATTTGGTATCACTTGGCTGCTATAACTGGCCTACCCGTGGGAGGTGTGATTTGAAGCCTCGAACGGATAGTAGCGAAAAGTTACGGTATTGCGAATGGTCCACGCTTAAGGTTGATTTTGTGTGTTGGCTAACTGTAAAACTCCGGTGGTTGGTTGTGAGAACTTGACAGCCAACGATCGGTTTCGTCCTTCTTGGGGTCCATCAGCTTAGCGAAGTCTCCATCAATCTCCAGTTCTCCTCTGAACATCAAATTGTGTGCTTCACACGCAACATTCTAAGCCACGTGGTAGTAAGCCTGAACTTTCATAGTTATAAGAAGAGATGTTCTTCTGTCCTCGCGATTCCATCCACCCTCATAAAGTTAGTAGTTTTGAGACTTTTAGTTAGTGTAGGCGGCGAGTAACAAGATACATATCACTTCCGGGGGCCGCGCGACAACAATTCAACTTTCTGAACAAAAACTCCTAATGAAACGAGAATTTGACGGTTGGAACAAAAGTTTGAGACCAATATTTTCTTTGAAACCGAAACAAATTGTCTAATCCCTCGTGTAGACTTATGCTTATGTCAGTTTTCAGTCCAAAGTTATGGTGCAAAATCAGAGCTGTCCAATTAGCCGCTAGTGTTCTGTTTCTCATCGAGCAGATGCATTGACAGAGAGAGCTTCTCAGTTAAGATTTCGCACTGCAAGTGACTGGCGTACTAGTGTAACCAGAACTGCACGTCCCCTGAATATCTTTGGCGACCTACCACTGGTATTTTTAAGACGCCACTATCCATGAGGTTGTGAGCTCGAACATTTTTATGTTAATGATCTCTCATTTCGTCAACACAGATCTACAGTGCGTCACGAATCTTTTGCATATACTAGTTTCACTTACACAGCAAAAGATAAACTGAAACTTGACGGTACTTTCTAAAATCAACAGGTCAAGATAATCCTTATACAGAGATACAAAACCAATGTGTGCAGCATGACAGTGACTCGCTGAGTTCGTTCAATGGAAGTAATTTTTTATCCACCTAATACTGCTGTCTCATCGCTTCCTGGAACTAGATTTTGTCCATCAGAATGGGTTACGAAGATGAGTGAACAATTTTCAACCCCATACAGACGCACACTGTCTAATCGATAATGCAGAGCAATGTTTACCGCAACCCCTAAACATGAGCTCAGGCATTCTGGCAATAGCCTAGCGAACTCCTTTGCAAAGTCAGTACACTCTTGCTGCAACAGTGCGGATATAGCATGGGAAATGTAAAGTCACTGAAACAAAGTTTATCGATTGAGTCGCTGTTTAGACATTCCATTTATTAGAGACCGCTTATATTCAGTGAGATCCAAAGTCAGTCCCTCTGATCCGTGACTAGGAGTTCCATGAGATATTTCCTTCTATTTGCTGACGATTGGAGGGAACGCGTCGCATCACACTCGCTTTGAAGGTCAAGAGGAAGAAGAGTTCAACACCAAGGATTCAGATATGATAAAATGAGAATTCTAGGGAGTTTTACCAACCGTTTACGCACAAGGACAGAGAGCACACTAGTTCCATAAGTGTATTCATAGCATGATGTTACAGATCCCACTGTATGTTAAGCTATGAAATGTCTGGCTACATGGTCTGTGGCCTGGATGCCTCATGTTCTATGTAACGTGCATGAAGCGTCCAATCAAAGTGGATATGTCAACAAGCAAGGCGGACAAAATCAATAGAATCAAGTATGAAAAACGTCAATGTCCAGATTCCATTTTGGATAGCGAGTGGGATTAGAGGTCTATCTAGGGAGTCGTACGTACTATTTTGTTTTGAATGCTACAAACTTCTGGTGATTTAGAGAGCAAATTTTGTCAGAAGGAAGAGGTATGTCATAACACCGAGTGTGATCTATTCCTCCAAAGAGAACAGGGGGCGTCCCGCTAGCCAGGGAGTGATTTCCACTTATTGAAATAGACTTTCATTTACAGTTACATGACATCGTGTGATGCTGGCCCTCAATTCTGCTGAGTAGTGATTAGGTCATATGAAGCTGGCACTCGTTTTTCCTATCTGTATCAGGGGTACTGTGGACTAATCAACACGATCAAACCAGTTATATTTATTTGGTTTCTGTAGCCGGCAACCGTGTTGTCCATTTTTGATCTAGGCGGCCAAACACAAGGTCAAAATACCCCGACTTCACTTTGTTTTAACCAACTGAAAAGTTTTTGTGGAGTGTTCTTGCGTGAAATTCTGACCGGTTGTGGGGTAATAGTGTACAGTGGGGAAAATTTTCTACAAAAATATCACCAGTTGAGCTTACTCAAAACCGAAGGCACCGGAACAAAAGTGAGTCCGGAATTCGAGCCTAGTAACATGACAGGTAGCATGGGACACAACATGGGAACTCACAACCTAACACGCTCCTGGGAGTTCAACAGGTGGGATTCGGAAAAAGTAAGTTTATGGATTCCTTGATCACGATCAGAAAATTTCAGGTGATGATCATAACAAGGTATTTTGTACTTAAATAATAACGGACTGCTTGTCGGTTAATCGTTTTGTTGATCCCGATCGATGACACTGAGGGGTAGAATTGTCACCAACCTTCTGAGCAGCCGGAATCAGGCCAGTGACCAAAAAATTTATTGCAGAGAACAGAGAGCCTCGTCTTAAACCTCATAAGTGTATTTTTCAGCGTCATGGCGTCTTCTCTTACGGCTTTCATAAGGAGGTCATTGTCTGAATGTGTGTGCCTGAAAAACCAAGCTGTCCATATTAAGCCGTTCAGGTGGATCAATCGAAAAAGCGTTTTGGTTTCTTGAAACAAAGACTTATAGGCTTATAACAGTTACTGTGCTTTCTGCATGAAATCGTGACAAAACACGTTGTCCCCCGAGGTAGTCTTTCTTGGATACCTTGAGTGTTCTTTCTTACAGTAACCCACTGAGAAATACAGAAAAAACCTGGAGAACTACTTTGTTTCCCATACACAGATTTTTCAAGAGCTAGTTTGGGCTATTTTTCTACTAGGACATTACACCAGGTAATCAGATATAAACGATGTTGTGCAGCAAGAGTTAAAGAAAACATGAATTTGATGTGACCGAGTCGAACACATTTGAGTCTGCATGTCGAAAAACGACCGACAAAATGGAACATACCCTCGTCAACTGGAGTATATTCACCGGGTACAGCACGCCAAAGTCGCGAAACGGTAAACAAGTAAAATACATATTTATGGTAACAGTTTTAACTCAGCTGTGGAACAATTGATTGGGTCCAAAAAAAGTCACATCTCACACCCACGCATGTGAATCTACCTAGTAGTGAAGGCATCCAGTGCGGAATTATCCTGGTACGGTGTGTTTGTGATTTGTGTGCTCAGCAAGAGACAGATGAGTGAGCTCTGTTGTATGGCTGCCTTGGTCTTCACAACCCGTGGAAGACCAGCAAGCAGCAGTTTAAGTGGTCATAACTGTGAATCTATAGGGTCGTCTATCTTACGACTGCAGCTCTATGTGTCACTCAAAATGAAAATCGATATCACTCCGTAGGTAAATATCTGCATATGGAACCGTAACTTTCGATAACTTTAAGGCTCGACTGTAAGTCAGGGATTGACCTCCTGGGCTTTGTGAAAATACGCCTAATTGATCAAGCTCAAAAGGGTCAAATCCGGCGCTGGGTTGTCTGCGGATGTTGAGTATTCGTCAAAAAGTTCCTAATTCAAAAACTAAAGAAAGAAAACAAAAGATCTTCGCAGCAGAGCCTCAAAACAGCGTGCATTTCTTTCACATCATCATGCGAAAAACGCTGGTGTGCTGTTGACCACCACAAACTTTACTGACTCTTGAGCTCAAGCATTTTGGCAGTCGCGCATTTGAACTTAAACATAAAGTGATCATTTGAAAACATTTCAGCTACGTGCATTAGACTTTATGTTCACTATTCGTACATTCTCGTTCTCTAATGGTAACGAATCTCCGACCAGCATTTACAAACATCGCATCGAAATCACCAGATATTTAGACGGGAAATCGGCAATTTTAATGGTCGTAGTTTCCTAACTGTAGGCTGCTCAAGATTTTCGGCTCACAGTGTACAGCCTACATGTGATTGGTAGATGCTGGAGGCTTAGGGCTATACACCAGAAAGTTGTTGAATTCCCGTGAAGCCATAGAAAACGTGTAGATTAATGAAAGCTTTACTTAATTCTTCCTTTGGTCAATGCAATTACGAGGTTATAAAAACCTGATTCAACTCGAAATGGGATGATTTATCAGGATATAAATAACGAACAGTCTGAGGAATCGATAACTTCACTATGCGTATTCAAAACACGTCACGTGGTATGGTTTGGTTGTCGCTCTGTGGAAACATCTGTACTGTTTTTTGAGAATGTATCAAGTGCGGTATATTTATATATATATGTATATATCTTTTGGTTGTAGTGGACCGGGTTTCTCCACCTGATGGACTCTTATTTAAGTAAAAATATTGTTTAATTGACTTTGATTGATTTGTTGGATCCTTGCAAATGATTTTGAATGCAGAATTCATAATGGTGTTTGAAAATCTCTGTCCAATTGCTTAAACATAATCGTTTTACTGATTTCTTAGATTAATTTTTATGCAAAAGCTGATAACCCATCAAAAGTTAGAAGTTGAATTTTTTGAAATAGTTTCTAACCCTATTTATTGGAGGAAGCAGTACCGTAAACTGCCGATTGTCAGCACGCCTCGTGTTCAACACGTTCAACACATCTTCCGTTAACTCCGTGAACAGGTTTAGGAATGCTCACCCGAACACAGCTTGCTGATCTCTCAGTAAAATGGAAATTTAAAGTTCGAGATCCGAACCGAGAAAAGGCCAGAATATCACAAAATGTGTCATAGCGACATAAATGACAGTGACTTGTAACGGTTACAAGAGGCATGAAACAGGGATGGTATGGTCTTTGATACGACTAAGGCGTGAACGAAACAAATAGGTTTCCAAAACTGCGCTATCCATCAACAGTGGTTCTGTTATGTATTTTCGTGATGAGGGTACAATCAGTACCTACAAAATCTAATTGTGTATATCAGTGTCATATCACCCTGTGCCTGATGTTATTTCGCAGCAGGTGCAAACATTAGGGCATTAAAATGCTGGACTGTCTGTTAGCCGAGACTGTGGTGGGATCTGCGGGGCATGTTCAAAACGTAATAAAACCAGTCTGGATCATCGAACGTTTTGAAATTGACCAACCTTAAGATAGTAGCCTATCCATTGAGCTGGATCGCTTCTTTTTGTAAATTAACGGTAACGCCACGCAAGTACGTCGAATTTTGCTGGGCTGTGAGGGGAAGATGTTGATTTCCTTCCTGATCACCGCACGATGGTGGTGGTGTTTTGGAAACCACAGTTTGCATACAGTTAAGGTGATTATACAGAAAATGGAAGAAAATGATGAAGAAAGATATGGATCCAGAACGTGCCAAGTTCCACAGATTTAGGTCCTGTCCAGAAATCTTTCACCTTATACAAACAAGGCGAGCCGTCTATCGACATAGATTTGACGGTCCTCGAAGAAGCCCACACAGAATAATACCAACATTTGGCCTGTTAATGTCATTGGAAGATGGGCTACTTAGTCAATATATCGTAAACAATCGTCAACTGTCAGCAAACGTGTGATTACAATGATCTCCGATGCAAGTGGTTCCATAGTCGGCGGCGGATATACATGATGATCACTGGTGAAGGAACTGGACCTTACCGCTTTGGTGGCTTGCGCACAGTACATGTTACACACACGGTTTCACATAGTAGGTCGGTCACTTAGAAGCCGTTTTACCAACGCCGCGTTTTGGTCCCATAGTTCTGGCCTCGGAGCTTATGCACTGTTTCTTGGACGTTTAAATACTTCAGCTAGTTTTCGAAGTCCCCTAGTGTATCCCACTTCTCTTCTATCCGTTACAAAGCACTATTCGGATAGACTGGCACCGGTATGCGGCAAACGAACGCTGATGTAGCTACCAACGACTCTGTTGATGACAATAATGGTGAAAAGGAGGAAAGCTCTCGACTGCAATTTATTGTTAGAATGCACTTACCAAAGGGCTGTTAGACAATATAGTAAACATCTCATTTGCAGAGAGTTTTTGAAAATTAAAATTTCCGAGCGTCCTCTCCGGACGTTCGTTGAATATTTAACAGTTATAAACGAACGATACAAAGCGGTTTCAAGATTTCCGCAGCAACCTTCGCTTTTCGTCGGAGGGCGGAATCTGGACATATACTACTTGCACGCCTCACCAGTAGTATACACAACTAGAACAGTAGTGATTAGGGTAATCATTAACAGCAACCTACAAGCTGCTTCCACATTGGTTAAACATACCAGACTTGATCGCCTTTGTTGCGTGCGGTGTACGCAATGCCTGGTTCTGCACCCGTTATTGCCAGAAACACGAAAACTAAGTTTATTCTGTTGGTTAGATAGAACCACATGCAAACATCAGTTATCGTTACCAACGTGATGGCTGACATCAAAACCAGGAAAGGATGTATGTGCCTAATGAAATACGACGTGAGTAACTTGCATCCCCACAACAGAACCGTGCAAGGTGGCAATGGGGCAGGGGTTAAGCATTAGTCTACAATACATTACAGAGATTCCTTTCCCTCAGCACTCAAACGTACTTGATAGAACCTAACTGCCTTAAACCTACTCAGATCGGTTGATCGTCGCCTATATCGGTAACCGTAACAATGATCACGTGGGTTTCAGCCAGGAAAATTAACCGGACTGAAAACGCCCATCGAATTCCCACAGATAATATGTCACCCTTATTTTGGGTACTGAGAAGTGCCCCCAGAAAAGAACGCGCTTCTTGATAGATGGTAAGCTGACATGCTACACACATGACCGATATATTTTTGCAGTGCTCAATGTGTTTCTCAGTTGAAGCATGTGCTATTCTACCAAGCATCTATTTCTTCAACACCTTAATGCAACTTCTTTGGCTCCAGTCAGTCTGAGCAATAATTTTGAGAGGTACGCATTCAGATTGCCCACTAGTATTGGCTAAGTTCTGTGACCGTAGGACAACACAGTTGGTACTGGCTTCTGATACACGAATCCCATGAGACCCATGGACGTGACATTTTGATGCCGTAAGGAACGCTGGCCCTGAGATTCGTGGACTGACCTCGTGTTTTCTACTGACGTCCAGATAGTCCAAACTGTGTGGTACCTGCGGCCCTCAGAAGGTTTCCCGAAATTCTCAGAGGCGTGCATAAAACCTAGATGCCCCGCTGTGGATGCCAGGTGCATGCTTAAGCATTAGGTAAGTCTAATCAGCCCTTCCCAAAAAGTCATTCTAGTCCTTTGTGACAATCCGACCAAGACATTCATCTTTCCCGCAAACCTTTCCTTTTGAACTACTTAAGAGTGTTTCCAGAATTTGGACCGTTTTTGGTGCCGGTAAGCATATGTGAAGTGTTTGCTCATGATCACCTCAGCTCGACAGTAGCCCGGCTGTTAATGACTGAGGAGGAGTGAACACAAGGTCAGCGATTGTCTGAAAGGAAGCAGCATGGTTGTTCAACTTCAGTGCAACTCGCACTCACTCAACACGAGGAAACAGTGCTTCGGTTTGTGTTTGGAGTGATCAAGGTGGAAAATTCCTCAAACAGCTGAAAACATTCTAGTGGAAAAGAATCCATTTGAACCGAGACATATTTTGGGAGCGCCGAGTTTCTAGTAGTCAGAACTGTGTGAAACTTTCTTGCTTTGCTGAGTTTCAACCGTGAGTCATACAGTGTGGTTCAATGTTAACTACGGGAATACGAATGCACAGGCGCATTTTTGAAGTTGTTCACGCGAATCTCCCCTATGGTCTTGTTTTTACGGTCCCAATCCTTGAACAGGACACACGGAAATGACTTGAGAGGAATTTTATGATGGTCCGTAATCAGGTGATTGTGGATCTGTTCAATAAAAACTTGGTAATCAATTTGCGAACGTTTATGTCCCAACCCAGGAGACAGTTGAAGGATTAGGGGAAGTTTTATGGCATTCAGACTGAAAAGCGGTATCGTTGACGTGATGTGGATAACCATCCACTCACTATGATCCACATGCAAGGGGAATCCATGTGTCCTCGCATTATGCTTGAGTCTCATTTTATGAACAGTGGGCATTTCTGTGAGGCTAGTACTACGGTCACTTTTGGAGCAGTACAGGCTATGGGTTCCTTTTGCCGTGCAATGGGCGAAGCTATTCTGATGCCAGTTTTCAGTTTCTACAAAGATAGACACGCAGGTGCTTCTCACGCAGTCTCAACTTAGATATCTGTACCTTAAGCAGACATGGTCTCTCGTTCAAACTAGAGGATCAGCTGGGATGAAGTTGAACCCCTCGTTAACAGCAACTTGGTTTGGAAATTAGTGCATGTTGTCCCCTTTGACGTTCATTAGCGGAGTACTTCTTGTAAGTTTCTACCAGACTGCCCTTGGTTTGGAAATTAGTGCATGTTGTCCCCTTTGACGTTCATTAGCGGAGTACTTCTTGTAAGTTTCTATCCAGACTGCCTGAGTGATTGTCTGGAGGTGTTAGCACCACAGAATTAGAGTAGTAGTTCTGCACTAGGTCCCTTCGCCTTCAGTTCTTATCCTTTTCTTCGCATTGAGGCTCTCGAATAACACATGGCTGTGTGAAGGGCGAAGCGTCAATGTTGAACGCTAGTGTTGTGGTGCCGATGATGATGATGATGGTGATGATGATGCAGTGGACTCCCGCGGTGTTTTTCACGACGCTTTCATTGAACGCACATCCTGCCTGCAAACCAGCTGTGTTTTAAACGGAATAGTACAGTCATCTACAGGCTTTAACAACTGAGTCCGAATACGGGGAAAGTAACCGAAATCTCGGCAAAGTTCTACAACGAAAGAGAAGTGGTAAACTGAACTCACCGTGGAGCGCACTGTTTCAGTGCGAAGGAATACTCCGAGTGATTGATGCACACACACTATACACGTGATGCGAAAACCACTTGGGGTTGATATCGATCAACTAACTGACGATATGGTACAGATATGTGACTGGTATCCGTTGGATGCAACGGCTCGTGGGTATATGGTCTTCTCAATCCACACCCAAAACAGTAATAAAATGTGGACGCTGATAGTTTGAATGATTCTACGCAACAAAGATGTCAACAATAAGACAGGTATTTGGCATGTCGGACTTCAACACGGGTGTCGATTAAACCATGAAAATGGGGTCATTCACATTCTGTGATTCTCCATTCTGAAATGCTATTAGAGTATCCAATGCCTTCTTTTCATCCACTGCGGTCTAGAGAGGGAGGATAAACCCAACGCAGCCAACTGCGGTGGTCACTCTGAACCGGAACGGGTTTGGTACCTTACCTTAAATTAAACGAGCGAAAAAGAAGTTCACGCGATCACCGATAGAGAATTTCCTACCCTTTCTCCTCTTCCCCAAATAAGAAAGCTAGCTGATTAGTAGACAAGGTTCAACATTCGAATTTCATATTCATTTCCATACGACATCTTCCACGAATCATTCCGAATACAACAATATGAGGAAAATCTAGAAAAGAGGGGATTGCAGCACTATCAGTTTAAGGGGAGACACGTTCGGGCGAGCATGGTTATTCCTATCCAACCAGATTGCATAAACTTTTGCTTTCAAAACGTCAAAACTTCTTGCAGCAACTGGGACTATTGTAACCTGTACACGGTTTGCAGCTGATAAATTCAGCTGAGTGCCGTAAACATGGAGCCCTTTTTTGAGACCGTCACGTGACACATGCAAACAGTAGCTGTGACGACGCACATGGCAGTGCCATTCTCGCGTTTTGACGGAGCGGCATGCGAGTGGTGATGCAAGATTACGTGAGCAATAGTGACTGGCGTCCGATTCGCACAATATTGATTGACAGTTAATTGGATTTGTTTCGCCAAACCTGGCAGTTAGCTCGCAAACTTTTCGTCATTGGCTTCGAAACCATAGTTCGTTGTATGTGAAAACCTTAGAGTTGCACATAAATGACCGGAATGGTTAACTGCATTAGATCTGCATTTTTTTGTGAATTGATAAACTTTGATCTCTTCGATTAAAATTGTTGTAGCTTTGGGTTGAAACACCAGTGTCCATTGAGGTAATTGTGAAAACATTTCTCAAAGACCAACATGACAACGAGTGTTCTACACCTGAGCCGGGTCTGCGTTATGTGACGTAAATGGATTTCGTGATCACCTTCGTGGATCAGCTCATATCCAGCGCCTGATGTTGCTACCGACGGCGTTGAGATAACTATTTTCAGATTGTCAGCACTTTTCTTCGTTGCCTTCCAAATTTTTTGTAACGATTTATTGGAACAAAATAGCCACGGAACAGCTTGAGTTCGAAGTATACTTACAAATTCACGCTCAAAACGTTATTGCTCTTGTTCATCCTCACAGTAAACCACTTACAACATCGGACGAAATCTCGAGTACTTTAACATATCTGCAAATCCACGCTTTGAATTCTTTTAGCCGCATTCTCTCATCATTTACTGCATTCGTGAACGCGTTGGGTAAAACAGGAGAATACCGACTATCTGCTATCTGTACGACAAATACCATTCTCTCTTTGAAGTCCATTGAAGTTTTTGCCGGATACCAATCCCAAACACGGAATCATTGATTTATTTTTGAAGGATTGAAGAGACAGCACTGTAAAGACCGCTGTCGAGAAGAATAAAGTGGGGGAAATCAATAACATGAAGAATTTTTTTTTGTTAGAACTGTCTGATTCGACCAGGCATTCCAGCTCAAACTAGTGAGACCGGGGTGTCATCAACGTTTTTGAAGTCAAACACACAACACAGATTAAGTCACTTGCGCAGTTCGAAGAAGCAACACTGCTGCCGCCACGGTCTGATCAAACAAAAATGTGCTTTTTGCATGTGGCATAAGGTTTTCTGACTACTGTTTGATTCCAGCTCACATAACTACAAACTACAAAGAGCTAACATTGCCAAAAAAAACAAGAGCATAACAAGAACCTAACATTATGAATACTGGTTTCTTGATAGGTGGGTCACAATATTGGCTTCAAAAGTACGGTCAAATTTCCGTGAATTGACAAAACCAACACGTACTTGCGAAAAGCAGGCTGTGCACAAGTGATCAGAATTATAGTTCATCACTGTTTTCTTCTGGGTAGCTTGCTCATGGAACATGCGTGTTTGTCATGGGCAAGGTCAACAACTGACCCAGTTTCAGGGCCTGGTAACGCTGTAGCCATTCGATCCAGTACTTGAAAACAAGAACTTGTGATGGAAAGACTCAGTGTTTTCAAATACCTTGCATTTTTCCAATGTACACGGGTAGTTCTAAAGTCTTTCTGTCAATGTCTAGTAACGTTTTGACATTCGCTTTCGGATATGGTACCTAAAGTTGCTTAATGTACGATAGGAAACACCGTGCGGTCGTAGGGAACCAATACGAGAGGCGAACTCAATAAGGTTTACTCAGTTAAACTTTTGTGTAATCATCCCAACTCCAATTCGGATCTATTAGCGGCATTCTGGAATTGTACCGCGGCCCATTATCTCCTAAACAACACAAAAATTAGAGAGTTTTCAATTATCGAGAGCTCCTGAGTGTATGGGGGTTGTGCAATGCGGCATCAAGGGTCAACATGCTCCGACGAGTCGAACACACAAAGTGGGCAGAGTTGGTAGAATTACGTTCCACTCACAAGCTAAATGCATTGCAACGGTTGACTCTGCAGAAATGGTTTTTCAGTTCATCCCAGTTGAAACTCATTATCCACCAGATGTAGATAAGCGAATTATTATTACTCTTCTATTCCATAAAAATGGGGAATCCAAATATATTGCCCAGAATTGAGGTCTATCAACAAATGTACCATACTCAGAGATTATAATTCTAACGTACCTGGTTGATTACTTGTCTATCTGAACCGTGGCACTTCCATAAGCACCGATCATTCGTCGCATTATGCCATCAAGATCGAATAGTATCAGCTCAAATTGATTCAAACTGAAAATCGATATGTTCTAATGTGCGTAGTGGAATAAGTATATTCCGCGCCCATCTCGTGTTTCGCTCTCCGGCCCTGTCTCTCCCAATCTCAACCTGTCCCAAATTTTGTACGGACGAGTTTGGACTGTCTGGCCAACGATCTCGTGTCTGCTCGCCTGTCCCTGTTTCTCTACCCGCGTCCAACAGCCACGCTGCCAGTTATTTAGTCAGGTCTGTATCCGGAGCCATCGGTTGGTCATTCGACTTACTGCTCAAACGCTTCACCGTTCTCATTCTCCTGGTTAGGCAGACTGGTTTGGGACACTCGTACCACGTGCCCTAAAAACAGTCCGGAGTAGTTACTGTTGTCAACGCCTGAGAGTGGACCTCGAATCCAGCGTGAATGAGAGAAAGACGCAACCGCGTTTGAGGATTTTATAATCAGATCCCCCTTGGACTTTAAAATACTTCTGTTTTCTTCATTGGACCTGGAGATCTTAAGCGTAAGCCACCTGTAGTTCATTTTTATTCAAAATCACTCTGACCGTAACCACATCAAATTGGTTCGCTGAATTTCACCCCCAGTGTCTACAACTTTTGTTAGAAACTTTCCGGATTCATGTACACAAACCTAGCGTATCCAGTAGTCTGTATTACCTTAGGGTGAAAATGAAGGAGTGATATGGGGAAAGCACTGATCATTCTCACTATCTTTTGAAGTGTACTCGATCTGATTACAAATCGAAACGCTGGTCTTCAATCTTCACTGATGTTGCTGTTACTGATGAATTTCTTTACAAGTAGGAAAAAACATTCTTGGTGACATGTTCCGTAAGAGATTAGGACAAGTTCGTCTGCTTTGTTTTCTCAAAGACCTGAAAAACTGGTCATTTGCATTAAGTTTACGGTAAGGCCCCATTTACTTGTTCACCCGCTTAACCTCAGCACAAGGACACACTGAGCTTCACATAGTGAGAGTTTGACGTAGTTCTTTTCCATGAAAATTATTCCGTGTCGCCAATATCCTACCCGCATTTACTTGTTCACCCGCTTAACCTCAGCGCAAGGACACACTGAGTTTCACATAGTGAGAGTTTGACGCAGTTCTTTTCCATGAAAATGATTCCGTGTCGCCAATATCCTACCCCAACACCAGTTTATTTAAGCGCAGACATGGGAAATATCACATTGGAAAAATTTAGGACATGCTTACAGCTTATGTCATGGGAAGTGATGAGTCATCCTCTCACATTCGACAGCTTGAGGCTTTGGAAACAGCGGGGCTAGCTTCCTCTGTCAATTCGAACAAAACTGATCGATAATTCTGCATGCGGCTCGCGATGATCTGCTGGGAAAAGTAGAAAATGGATAAATAATTCCTCCATTCTGACAGGAATTTCATATTATGGGCATTTATCGATTTGTGTTGAAATATTTCAACCCAATAAACCAGGTATAACAACAGGGTGATACTAAAATACAAAACTTAAACAGGGTTAGCCGCAACCTCAAACTTCCCAGGTCATGGTCAATCTAACCAACTCGGGCGTTCGGCCGCTCGGCATAGCACGATTGGAAGCGACAAAAAGTCACTCTTAGCCACATATTATATAGTTCTTAGGAGAAATGGCGGCTGGTTGAGCGCCCGCGTTTGGATGACCTCTGGCCTAGTGTCTTCAGGTGAAACGTGAACCATCTGCTCAGATGTATTACCCAATGCATGTCCCACGTTGGTAGTTTTTTTTGTGGGGTACTACTTTACCCACTTCTGAAAGAATGCTTCAATAAGGATTCACAGCGCTGCTGGGAATAAAATGATATCGGATGAATTCCCCGCCAAGCATCTTCAAAAGAATTCCAGAAAAACAGACGAAGAGTGTCAGTGAAAACAATAGGCTTGATTTCCATACTGCAGCGCAACCAAGTCGATAAAGGGAGTTAGTCATTGCGTCACTCAATCTAACAGGCTCCAATGGTCCAATTAGCAACAAACGTGCTCGTTTCGCTGTCCTGCTTGATTTCGCATACAGAGGGACAATCGGAATGAAGTGGAATCTAACTTATCCTGGTTGTTTTGTCCTCCAGTTATCCCGCTGACCTCACCGACAAACATGCATACCCGAAGCCTCCTTTGTTCTCCTATGTTGTTGACCTAAACCCCAACTCATTTGTGTAAATACAGTCATTGTATCAGGTCGGACTGCTGGCGCCAAGGACAAGCTATCAACCAGGCTTATCGACGATTTAGTTTAACTGTACAGTTTGCTTTTTACACGCTACTTCTTAACAGCAGTCTGAACACGTAAAGGCCGGAATTTTTCATTTCAGTGTTCATTCTAAACGACACTGGTTCTCCGACAAAGTGGCCCCATTTTTTGGGAAATCAGAAGAGTGCTACACTAAAGCGTCATTAATGAGTAGTATGTAAGGAGATCGTTATTCACGGGCAATTTATCTGAAAAGTTTACGACAGCTGTGAATAGGGCAACTTGGATTACCCCCCAGTAACTTTGGAAGAATACTCTGAAGTGGTTTTGAATAAGTGGCAGCAATCAATCAAGGGAGCTACCCTCGAACTCGACAACCTAGACAAGATTTCTCAATGAGTTTGACATGAGAACCGAACTTGGTGACAGACTGGGAGTGCATGGGTGGTTTAAAATTATGGTGAAAGTTTGAAACAGTAAACTATCCGTCCGTGATACACTTTATCGCCTGAGGAGCTCTTATTACAGCAGCGAAGTATTGAAGCTGGATACGTGTGTAAGCATGCAGTTGTTGAACAATGGTTGCAACAGTGTCCAGAATACTTGTCAGAATGGAGAGACGGAGTTTTAAAAAGTTTTATTACTGCAAGACACCTCAGGAGTTAACTTAGAAGCCCATCGTTGTTATATTCCCGAGATGCCAGTTCGGTTTGCAGTGCACGAAGATGAACAGATAGTATTACACTTTCGTAATGGATCAATAACTCCCTTCCTCTATTGCGCATAGTAAGCTGATTGGAGGTTGCGAGCCTCCAGTTGTACGATCAATGGTCGAGTGAACTTCAGTAACCTTTAAATAGGATCTCGATATAGTCAGTATCCGTTTAAATCGGTACCACTTCACTCACAGCACAACATAAGCGCAGAAAATTTGGAACTGACAAATAAAACTAGCTGATAATACATACTGGTGGGAGTCATGATGCGATCACATGCCCTTAGTGAGTGATCGATACTGGTGCTGGTTTGTGTAGGGCCATACGTGGTCTGGTCACTTATTTATACCACCAACTCGCCCACCTTAATGAGTGAAGAAATTTACTAGTGAAACAGCATAAGCCTAGTAAGTGACCTACTGTTCATTGAGTAAACAAGAATGAGTAAAAACCAGCATAAATAGTACTATAACGTGTCCTCCGGGTAAGAACACATCAAATACGCCCGCAAAAGTCATCAATCAGAAGGTCAACAGCACGTTGATGTTGTACCACTAGAAGTTATTAAAAGAGATTCTCATTTAGTGCTACCCAAAAGATCAGCGAAAAATCTGGACAGCTGACTAACTGTTTCGTTCTTCTTGGGTTCATTCGGTAGACAGAGTTCGTTAACTTTCTTCAACGTTGTTCCTCGGGTAAAGATCGAATTCTGGAATAGATTCAGATGAAGTCCAGCTAAGTACCCATGAACATCAGGTAAGTTTGCAAGGGGGTTTTTACCGCAGAATACAAAAACCTTGCAGTATACATATAAGATAAGCTTGAAAAAAGTTCGGAGGCTAGGCAAGCCTGACGTATCTCAAGAACGATGAAAGTTGTGAAAACCCATATTCTTTGGATGCAATCGGCCTCATGAGTAGTGCTGAAACGTACTTCGATATGTTTAACACCCTTTCAATCAAAACACCAGGTGAACTTTGGAATCGAACAAGGTTACGAATGAGAGTTCCGGTAAGTTTTGGCTGAGTGTCTCTTAAACACTAACTGAAGGTAGACATTTTGTCAGCTAAGGTGGAACTACGGTGGTACGATATCACGGTAATTCTTCCGCTGGTTGTCACACCTTTAAATGACAGAAGCAAACATGTCTTGCATTCCAGTAACACGTGACGAACACGTGGGATATATGGTAAAAATTGCGCGTTGTACCAAATTGAAGTTTCATGGCATGATCTGAATTGAGTTAGTTATCAACCGAATTTAATAGTAAATGGTAAAACACGTTCTCTCATGAAGAGTAATGTGACAGCAGGTGAATAATTGCAGGTTCTCAAACCTCGATCGAGACTGGAACACTCTTAGCACGGTCAGTAGATGATCTTTCTGCAACTATATTTTCCGTCCTGACATTTTTCAATAACTGATGCCATGTGTTGTATGCTGAATCGATCGTGAATACATGTACCGAATATTACCTCGTGTATGATTGGGGGTGCATCGAGAAAGCGGCCCATAGGACAAAAATGACCAGCCCAAGCAGTTCCAAAAAGTTAAGAAACCATTTACCAGTTTGATCATTTCTGAATTCTCAGCAACATTAAAATTCCCGCAAGATCTAATAGAATTCTATCTGGACTAGTTGGTATCTCGACAGATAGGAAATCACGGAAAAATACGAAACGTATCGACTAAGAGAGGTCTTCCACATGTTTTCACAATAGAATTGCTGGAAATGTATTATGGCTTCTTCCGTGAACCGGATTTTGATGAATAGATCGTAGAAATCCAACTGTGAGTTTTGTACTTAGTGTATATGTTGTTAAGAAATTAATGATCTAGTCCGGTCCATATGATTGGCAAATAAACGGTCCTAGTTACATTTCCATTGATCCGAAATAAAGGGACTGTGCGTCTACCCCTCTTTTACACCTCGACGTAATTTCAAACCGACACAACTGGCCAAAGTCTATAGCTGTTAGAATATACGTGGTGATATATGTTCAATGAAGGTTCATAGTAAACTTAGAATTTTTTACGTCCCAGCATCGATTTGTGCAGACACTGTAGATTTTTCAATGAAACAGTGTTATATCAAAAGCACCAGATACATCTGTGCCCCAGATAGCAACCTTTTATTTACACAGACACTCACTTGGGCTAAAACCGCCCAGGCTTTGGTAGCAAGTCAATTTATTCCACCCCAAAGAGACTATAACCTTGAAGGTCAGTATCGATCATTGACAGAAAAAATCAATAGCAATGCCTCTCAAAAATTCGTACATCGAATTCATTCTGGTGAGAATATCGCCTTATAGTAGTCGTCTAGTTTATGATTACTTTGGGTCACAAAACTAGGGCCTGATTGCTCATCTGATTGTACATGAACTTTTACGTAGGTCCATGTATGTAGGTACCCGAGAAATCGTGCACTTCTCATTATTTTTGCAAATAAGAACTGATGTATCCGGTGGTCTCCATTATCCGCGGGCCACACTTTACTCACACAAACGGGCTAGCTGGTTTTAAACATCCTCTGCTTGATCAATAAAACGGTGGATGAGGAAACTCATGTCTGCCACCGTTGACGGCTTAGAGCTCGAGAATATTCAGGGCGATAGGGCTAATATTTGCTGACACGAATGAGCACAGACTAACAGCCGAAACCAAAGGTATGAGCCTCATATAGACCAGAGGGCGCATTATTTATCAGCCGAACTTTGAGTGCCTCCGCTTACAATAATAACTATTAAAAGTCACTTCTAGCACCACCGCGGGCTTGGCACAGTGAATCACTCGGTGTACTAGGGCATTCTGAGGATTTTGATCCTACGCCGATGGCCACGGATACTCTTAGCACCAACACAAGCTCAGGTATCCGCTAAACCGAGGAAGCCAATGTGGATTTTGTAAATTCACTTTGTCCGCCCACATCTCGCCTACAGATTAATGTGCCAGCATGGGGCTGATCAATTCAATGCAGCCAGTACAAACAGGATCGGAGTCAATGCGAATCCAGCTTGTTTGCTTTCAAGATCCAACACCGCCAATGATATCTTTTCGTCCTACACGCTCTCTACTGTCTGACTTGGAGCTGGTGATCAACAACTTGAGGAACTTCAACTGTTATCGTTTCCGTTAATCCAGCTTTGTTTTGTGCTTCCGCTTTCCACTTCGCCAGCTCCACGGAAGTAACTTTTAGATTTTCGACCGCTCTATTCAAATATCGAAATTTTTGTCTATCAAGGCTCCGTCTCTTCGTGTCCAGCCGTACATATAAAGCTGCTCCAGAATTCTGTTACCATCCGGCAAGCTTAACCCAGTCAAACAAATGGTGGCGTGAGCTCGCCCACATCATACCTCTTGTAGAAATTCCGAGTCTGAGACTCATTCTGTGCAGGCGGTAAATTTGACACTGTCAGTGAAAACCGTTCAATTATCTCAGGCTGTGCCGGTAAATGATCAGTTTTTAATGTAGTGCGAGGGGACAGATACTACCGTCGTCTTGTAGATGTAGACCTTTGTCTCCATTCTTAGGTCGCAGTCCCCTCACCAGATTGTTGATATTGTCAAAAGTCTCAATGGCCTTGGTAACAGAGGTAAGGGTTGCCGGCCAGGTCAACAGACAGTGCACTTTGGGTTGTGTATAAATAAGTCTCTTCAGTAGCTCACAAATTCTGCTCCACTATTATTGTGCGGATGAGTTCTAATCGCTGCCATGGTCATGTAGAGTATAAACTTCGCGACAGCAGTGCGTATATGCAAATAACAGAGTTGTCTGTAGGCATAAAGCTGCAGAACCAGATCTGCTGTTCGGGCGTTTCACGAGCCAACCGTTAGCCATCTCCTGAGCAACCTGATTGCCTTGGACTGGTCTTAGACAGGAGGGAGGGATCAGTATGGGCTGTTTTAACACCTCCCAGATGCTCAGTCTGGTGGGAAAGTTGAGAGAGTCTGGACTCAGCAGACTTCCCTTAATAGTGTCCTCTGAGTTTTTATTGGTTTCCTTAGCTTCTGTGTTTTTTAACCGTAATTTTACTAAATTGTGTTGAATTACGTTCAGCTACTCATCCGGAAGGGATCGCACTGCAAAACTGCCTTTCACTGGCTCCCTTTCTCAAGCCAAAAGTAAAAAAAAGAAGTGCATGTCCTTGCTAAGCAGCAGATATGACTGTTTCAATTGAGGGCTATGTCTTCGTTGTCAGTGGTCTCTGTGTGCCGGTATAATGAGCTAGAAGCTACCCCAGCAACCCAATACGCATAGCATCTTAGCCAACGTATTTGCCATGATGATGGTCATAGTCGGGTGATCGCGTAGGTACAACTCGCAACAGAATTCTGAAATAAAATAGACTGACGAATTGATGAGAAAATTCATCGACTTTTCTGGAGGGGTATCAATTAGATGAATAATCCTAACTGTCTCAAGACAGCCTGTTATCTTCCCATAAGGTACGTGGCACCCCTCGTCTGTAGCTGGATGTAGCTAGGTGTTGAGGTTGAATGGCCTGCTCTGCAGAAAAGTGCATTTGCAAACATCTGGAAGATTCTGGCCAATATCAAGCCCTTGGGGTTGTTCTGGAAGCGCGTATCATGCTTGGACATGATCCATCTGGTTCATATAGTCTATTCATCACGAAGGCTAGGGTTTGCTATGTAGCTAGTCCGTTAGCTGAAACAAGACAGACTGAAAGGAAACAACTAAATTGGCAAGCTATCAACCGAAGTCGGAGGCATCAGCGGAAAACGATAGCAGGTCCTTTTGCCTCAGGTTACTACACATACAATAAAACCAGCAACCCCTTTTCAAAGACCTCTGTGTTGTCTACCACCACTGACGGCACCCAAAATTTAGTAAAACTCCATTATTATTGCTAAACATGTGCCTTAATGCAGAAAGGCTAGGATCACGAAGTTTGAATCCCGGTACTTATCGGAAGGGAAAATTACCTCTCGGGGTTTCTCAGCAGGTGTCAATCCTGAAGCTTATTTTATGAGACTGGTGTGAAGCGGCCTTAAGTGGGGAGTGGTCCTTCTAGAGGGGGACGCCATATTGATCAGAATGAAAGCATTTAACCCATGTATGTATCCTGTAAGTACGTGTGAGTTCAGTGGCCTACGAAAGAAACCCACCTAACAAAATGTTGTAAGTTGGAGAAGCTTTCTCGTAAAGGCTATTCTGGTAGACCCGAGTAGGTGTAGCGCAGAGTTTTGATGGCACTGCGCGAAAACCTTATTGACAGGAGAACATCAAACAAAGTAGTGCACTGCATGACATAAACATCCTTCTCTTCAGAATTACCTCGACCGGCACAATCCTAAGATTGAATATCTGACAGTCGTCGTAATTGGCTTTCTCGACCACACCCAAAAATGTCAAATATGGTTGGTTTGAGACCTGAGGCCCACGCACACAATATGTACAGTCTGACACATTCGACAAGGTGAGAGAATCAATCAATTTGAGCATATTGCTTTCAACATAATCACTATCAAGTTCCTTCCGCAAACCTCCTCTGTGAAAGGATGCAACTTATCGGACAAGTGTATTTAGTGGTCGGATGTGGAAAACGAGATATTTCGGACCCTGCTTGATAAACCCAACTGTCATTAGGCCGTTTTCTTTCTCAACCACACCCAACCGGAAGTGCTTAAAAAATATCTCCAAGTCCACATTCTGTCTGGAAAACATCACAAAGCTTGCGCTGTACGTAGCTTGGACAATTCCGTCTCGTCTAGCAAAAAGTGAAAAGACACATAACCATGGTCCACGTACCTCCTATTGCCCGCCAACATCAAGTTAACACGGAGAAAGCAGATTTAAAGCTCGTGAAAAAACTGCCTTCGCGAGGCACACACAAATCAGGTCGCTTGATCAACCGGATATAAGGGACATGAGCTGCTGCGTTGCTAGGACCAAAACATTTGGAATGCCAAAATAAAGCACCGTCTCTAATCAGATAAAGCGGATTTCGATAGACTGCACGCAGGAATGATCGGAACACAAGAATTCCGGTGACAAGGAGCAATGGCAATTGCTTTGGTAACTTAAATCTGTTGACTTGCCTCGCACGACTTGATGTGGGTGACTAGATGGCGGAAAAATAACTTTCAGTCCAAAGTAACTCGTGCTTTGCAAAGTTAGTTTAGCGAATTCCAACCGAGCAATCTTACTCAAACCTTCAGGCGAATCTTTACACAGAGAGTGTTTCTGCCCCACAGTTTTGATCTCCCTTGATACTTCCTTAAGAACGATCGGCTTTTCTGCACTGTTTTTATGAGTTTCATTGTGATGCTAAGCGCACTGTCTTCGTATGCTGTGAGTACAGTTCACTGACAGGTGGAAAATCCCATGATGTGTGGCTTCTGATAGCTCGTTGCCTTATATCACAAAAGGGTGTTTCAAGTGAATTTAAGTTGAGTTTCCCGTCAACATAGAACCTTATGTACAAACTGGTGTATAAGTGAGTAATGAGGTTTAATGAAATTTTGGGATGAAGCCCGAAGAATGGTCCAGCCACTGGGGAGCTATTTAGAGTTTTCATCGGTCTCATGAAGTATACTGAAGCTCGCAGGTTGTTAGCATGCCATTGTAGCGGTGAACCTGACTGACAAGGCATGCGAGTAGTATGTGGTTTCTCGTAACTCCGTCTTGATCTGATGGAAGGTAGGGCTTATCACGGAATTAGTCAGTCTGCTTTGAGGCATTCGTCTACAATTGCGTGATAGTCAAGGAGCATCCTGGAAAGTTTAGGAGGACGCGTTCAAGAAGAAGACGGATTTTCCGTTTTTAAAAACAATATGCTTTAAAAGCAAGAGAGCTTTATTTCCTGTTCAATATTCTGTAACTGTTTAGTTGTTGTTTCCTAAAAAACAACGCAGCGAAGTTCATTTCTCCTTCCACTATGTCGAATGAATTTGTTGTATTTTCATCAAAAAACCACTCGCGAGTTTGTTGCAACCTCTTCGACACAGCAAAACTGCCCGTGGGATATCGAAGTGATTTCAGCAACCTTATTACATGAAACTTTTGCGATGCCTGAAATATCGTACCAACTGAAACATGAGACAGCCTCTGTACGACACATTCATTTGAGGAAGAATATCGCGGCTAATTTAGTCAGCTGGGATTTAGGGGTGTATCCCCAAAAAACCCAGTGGTATGCAAATGCGTGCAGTTGTTAAAATCTGGTGGAGTTTAGGCGATGATTTATTTTCAGCCGGTATAAAATGTGACATGCATGATCTGAGGCAAGCTCAACATACCTATTTCATATTTGATTTTTTATGAGGAAACCGCTCTGTTTTTATTATTCCAACCAAAATAACCCAGAATAAAGCTTCAAATGTTGTACAATATTTAAGCGGATGAGTTGAGTTACATTTATTCAAAGTGCTCAGAATACCGGTAGTTAGGCTCGCACGAAGTTGAGCTGGTTGACTATTAGTGTCTCCTTTTAAACTCCGGGTGAAAGAATCCTTATGAATGACCTAGGTTTATATTGTAAACCAGGCGTATTTTAGCGTTGTCTGAGAGTGACAAACGCTTCTCTTCTATCCATGGGCTGCAGGAAGGCTAGTCAGGAATTGGGAAACTGCCAAATAGCACTGATTTAAGAAAGGTGGAATAAACATGCAACTGCTCTTGAAACTTTCCCAAGGACCTTAGACTCTTCGTGCCACCCATGGCTTTGTCTGTGAGTCTGCTCCGGATTGGCAATCCCACACAGGTTTTGAAACAAAACATTACCACAGGTTGGCAGGTTGGCCGAGGGCGTGTGTCGTTTCCGCTGTTGTGTATCTTGATGCTAGTAAGACCGATCAATCACAAGCTTCAAGTACTCGTCCCAGACAGGAGTACCATGCGTTTTACCATTGTGCCACCCGAATGCACTTTTTATTCAATGTCGGAGTACCAGTACTCTAATGTTCAACATATTTTCGATGTCTTTTTGGCTAGGTGACTTGAAGCATGCCCGCTCTACTTCCCAGCATATCCATACTGTTCGCTTCACACTGGAATGCATTTTCCTGGAAATGGAGTCGGTCTTTTGCGAAAAGCTGGGAAGCACTGTACACTTGTTCGATCCTCAGTGGAAATCATCAGCGCTGCGCGTCCCACAAACTTACAAGAAGTTCCAGGCGCGCGACCTACAAGCTAGTAGTTTGGCCTCTTAAGCTTTCGGCCACAGCAGCTGCCACTTAGAAGAAGTTCCAGGCGCGCAACCTACAGGCTAGTAGTTTGACCTCTTAAGCTTTCGGCCACCAGCAGCTGCCCAGTAGTGTGGTTAGCTTGATTAAACAGAATATATCACCGCTCATCCTTCATTCATGGAAGACTTGTAACCTGGTCACTCGTTTACTGGTTTCTCAAGGAAAACGTTTCGGGCGCAGGGCCTATTCGTCGTGTGAATTATTCAGGCAATTCTCCAAAGGTAGAGATGGTCAGACACTGAAAGCGTTGAAAAGTCCTCAGCGCACGGCGACAAGGATTCTCATCCATATTACAGCGTGTAGCGCACCCCATCACTGTAGAATTGATCCTTGGCACATGACCCCATGTCACGTCTATGCCACAGGCAATGCAGAATTGCAAAAGCTTCTCTAGCCTTCCCAATCCGGATGAAAATTTCGTCTCTGGTTAGGCTGCCGGAAATGACAGAGCTACACAGGTAGACAAACTGGTCTTCTACTTCTTCAGACCGCAGGGGTTTTAGTCAGTCCAGTTCTACAACAGTAGTGTAACTATTGGGGCATGCCGTTGCAGGGCACAATTTACCTGAGTTTTCACGGATTCACCTATGCCTGTTTTCAGTTTAGCTTTGAAGAATCGAAGCAGAAGGCCTTTCGATACCAGAGTTTTCACACGAAGTTCGATTACACTTTACGAAAACAAGAATAATTGTCAGTGAAGCCTCTTCTGCAGACACTTTCAGCTAGCGCCAAGTTACAACATTAAGCTTTTTTAGATGGGGAAACGAGGGCTTTGCCGTCTTCTTTGATATAAATCATCTCGTCCCAGTGCCTTCTCATGCTCCAGTAGAGATAATTTATACCTTATTTTCTTTTAAACATTAATCAAGGTTTAAATCCCATTTGCTTGTAAACGCTGTTTCCAAGAGCTATGTTGCAGGAATCAAACTAAACGGAACTACAAGGTGTTCGGTTCATCTTCCCAATCTGCGTTTTTTCAAGCCATTTTTACTAATCGCTGCACTCTCCGTTGCAAAATTCTGTCGTGACTTTCCAATGTCCACCAAAGCTGATGATCTTCCCCATTTGGCATCTGAGGGATTTGCATGCGCCTGGTATGGATTTCCCGGCATCGATCAGGATAAGCAAACTCGACGATATCTAACTGTCATTGAACCGTATTGCAGAAGTCCGACAGACAGAGCCAAATGCAGCTAGGGTGACTCCATTCACATTTCACTATGCTTAATCTACGTGCTCGCAACCAGTACAGCGTTGGTTTATTGAAGAGAGCATTTGGTCTAGCTCAGAGTGATACCCTGGGTCTATGGTAATTCTTCAAATATGGTGCATTTGCACACCTCTTGCCGACTTGTGAGGGTCTATATAAAACCGAATTGTCGGGATGCTCGCAGTTCCGCGTGATAGAAATCAAGTTTTGTGCCTCAAAAAGAACGGCAGTCTTGGAGTGTAACGCTCCGGTAGTCGCTACTAGGCACGTGATTCATTTGGGGCAATGGGTGAATTGGAGTTAGTGGCCACCGAGTTAATCGATGCGAGCGTTCATGTTAAAAACCCGTGCTTACCAGAAACAGTTGATAATCAGCATATAGCTGCAAGAGCCGCTGTCTGTTGTCCTATCTCAGTCCAAGGAGCTCAGGTGAACGACTTGTGCGTTCCTGTTTCCAATATCAATGCTTCTTGATTAGGAGATAAGTTTGGAACTCGATAGAAAGTACGCTTCCTCGCATTGCAACCGCAAGCAGCAGAGGCCTGTTCTGGCATATGACGCAGACACTGGTTCTTACGTTGACCAACCTGGAGGTGGATAAGCGCAAGGTGCAGAACTGCCAGAGCTGAGGTTGCACCACTGATTAGGGGAACGATGCTGTGTTTTTCTAGCCATCTACAGATCTCCCCATCGAGCTGCGTACGAAAGACTTGGCCGAGTTCAGACGTGCGCTAGCCCCTGATGACATTTATCCTGCCTTTTCCAAGGAGAAAATTCCTTACGGAGAGAAGGACCTCAAAGTTACTGCTGTATTATCAACCGTCAGGGACAAACTGGAGGTGTGTACTGATAATAGTAATCAATCGTGGATTCATTTCTTTGAAGAAAGTTTTTCCAACAGTTGGCTAATTTCCGATGCTTTAATGCACTCGTTCGTTCTTTGGTTTCTTCTCAAACTTATGTGTGATGGATAAAGGGGGCGGCTGAACAGTAAGCTATGAACAAGCATTTGTCTCTCTTTCCCCGATTGGAAATACAACTGTTTAAAAATCTACCTAAACGTCAATGGTTTACCCAGTTCAGTAGCCTTCAGTTATGTAGGTTATCTAATCACTAATTCAATTTGCCCACATTTCAGGTCCTTCAATGAATGTCCGCGGTTTCTTCAAGAATGTCCTGAACAGTGAGCAGGCTCAGGATACATCCGCTATTCCACCGGATGATCCAAACAGCGGGACACTCGGTTCTGGCGTGAGTGGATTTTTGTCCGGCACTACACGATTTCTAGACACTGTCCAAAACAAAAAGAATGGTTTGCTCAACGATTTGACAACAAAATTCAGTGGGATAAAATTACCCGGTGATCAATCCGGTGGACGCACAAAAAGAAAGAAAACATCTCGAGTGCAAGAAAATGAGGGAGATGAAGAGAGTTCCGCTAGCGAATATGGCGATGAAGGTGACAAACCCATGTATGCAGAGCAAGCTCCGTTAGAAAGTCAAGAATCTGTGGACAGTGTGGATAGCCTACCTGAACAGGAAGCGGAACAATGCAAAGCGGAAATTCGAACAATCATTTCTACCATACTACAACAAAAGTAAGCCACTTTGATTTTAACGAGCGACTAAACTGGATCTGTTTTCAACTGAATGTGCTGCACACAGGCCGTTTCTTTTTTCATTGGCAACGATATTCCAGATACCGCAGTATATTTTCATGAAGGAAATTACTCACAAGGTTGCTAAAAACTCGTGGATAGCCCACTACGGATTTTTCTCCTGTTGAAACTCATCAGGTAGGTGCAGTCCCCGAGTTTCCGTCAACCTTTAGTTTTAGTTGAACCCAGATTGGACTGAATTCGAGTAGTACACTCATTTGCAAATCGATTTGATTTTTACGAGATACTCAACCGAATCTCTCGTTTACGATATTCTTCAGATGAACATAAGGTTGATGGAAACTCGGGGACTACACCTACCTGATGGGCCCCAACAAAGGCGAAAGCCGTCGTGGGCCGTCTAATATTTTTCAGCAACCTTGTGTGTAGTTCCCTTTATGAGAGCGTACTTATTCTCATAAAAGAAACTGCAGTTTGCACAACGACTTAAGTGTGTTTTTGATTGCTTGTTTGCTTCATCTAGCAGTAAGATGAGGTGTTGTCCTGATAGAATGTAAGAAGGCAGTTGTACAACCCATTTTGCCTATAATTACGCCGTGAAATGACAAGAATTCTCGGATTTTAGTCAACAATATCCTGCGGTCCGTTATGTGTTGCTCATTTTACTGCGCCTCTGAATTCCAAACTGTTAACTGCTGGAGTGGATAGCAATGGCGCACCACAGAGGATTTGCGTATGCGATAAAGAGTCGAAACTCGGCAAAATCAGAATCGTCCAGTCACAACAATTTTGCAAACAGTGGTGTATATGGGACAAGACTGTCTGCTGACGGCTGGGGTGAGTCGGTCGGGGTGTCACCAAATCGACACACAGCGCTTGACAGAAAAAAACCTTAAGGGTGATCCTGACAGACAATTTTCGGCGGTCTCTTCAATACTGATGTTTATTTATGACAATTGCCTCGCAAATATCTGAACTTCCTTCTTGAAACTTTTGTCCCTAAAAAATAAACAAAAAGTGGATTGGGGCCAAGAAACAAAAACATTTTCAGATTGACGACTGGCGACGACTTGGGGGTACGGACTGTACAATGTTGGACGCTAGGTACTCAGATATGCTGACTTGGTATTAAGCTTGAATTAAGCCATATTATACTTGACACAAGCACTGTAATGATAAGAACGAATAGGTTTAAATCATCAAAGCTTGCTCCATGCACATTTGTGCTGAGCGTTTTCTCTTCTGGCATTCATTTTTTGAAAATCATATCCTTATTCTCGTACTTGAGTAACTCCGGTTTTGAGGCTTTATCGCATCATGATATGTACTTTGCAAAATGAACTAATTAGTACTCTGTTATTGAATCGCATACCACAAAATTTCTTATCGACTCTGCAATGAAGTTGTCGTGAAAACCTATGTGTGGTGCACCTTCACATATGATCATTGGATTGAGCGTGTAAGTCTCGTGAATTGCGACAATGTTTTGAAGGCATGGCGCAAGACACCGCAGTTGTCCGTGGGAATAGAGTTTCACCGAATTCTTTCTTTCAGGCAACGTGAACCGTTTTGTGCATCTGGGACCGGAGGTCAATTGTAGGGTAAATTCTGAGGCATTCCGATTGGTTCTGTCCCACAAAGAGAACTCATCGCTTATCGTGGGGATTATCTGACCTAAGTGAGCTACTGACTTCTTTCGGACTGCACTGTTTCACGGGTCCCACGCTTCAACGAAGTGCTTATCCTACTATAGTAACTCCACTTTGACCACCGGTTACCTTTTTCCAGACGCGACTAAGTCAGCTTCCACGGTAGATTCCTTGTAACAAGGAGACCACATTGATTCTGCTCCGTTGTAAGTTGTCATGTTGGAACACTAGGACACCGTGAAAAAAGTTATCCAGTTATACCAACGTGATTAGAACTCTGAAACTCCTTTCGCTCTCCTGAATCACGGACATAAAAATAAGAGTATTATGAAATGAAAACAGGAGCAACTGCTTTTGTGCACTCAGCGATTCGTTTGTGGCGTTTGCATTACGCGACAAGATTCGAAATGAGTTTACAGGATTATTTTAATGGTCTGGCTACAAATATTGCATGACTGTTACTTGACCTCTGATTCAACATTTTCCTGACACAATCTGGATTACATACTTTGAAATATGTCCAGCGGAAGTAGGATATTTGACACTGCAGAGGAACTCGTAGGCTAGCTCAGGTTTTTTCAAGACAAATCCTTCAGGGATCGGTACACGATATGGCTGGGCAGCAGTACAAACAGACTTGGAAGCAGACATCAGCTTACGTCTTTTGTCAGTGCTTATGCACTTTCTTCCAATCGAGGGCATTGGTAGGTATCGCAATTGGCTGGATTAACTGGGCGTGCTTGTGTTCGAACTCTAAGATGAACCTTGCTGAAGTGCTCTGGGTAGCCGTCTGTCATCTTCAAAAAATACCTCTTCTTGTTCAAGCTGATCCGGGCAACACTGTCCTCGAACCATTGTTTCGTGCTTGCGGGTGAACTGATTGAGGTAGTAAACAAATCTGTTTACCCGGGAAGCCGTATCAGTCCCGGTGGTCTGGCGAAGGATGATATTTCCATCCGGACTGGAAAGGCCAGAGGAGCTTTCATGAACCTACTTCACCTGAGGCGTAGGCATGACACCAGCTTAGCCGCCAAGGGTCGAGCTTACAATGCTGCGATGCTATCCAACCTACTATACGGATAAGAAACCCGACCGTTGCCGGGTTTTCAGTACTTGACCATCCATGTCTTCGGAGCATTGCCCGAGTCTGGTGGGAACACCGGATCAGCAATGCTGAAGTACGTTGAATGGCATTCGGAAGAACTAACTCACCCACGATAGATGAACTAATCACACTGCACAGGTCACGCTGGCTATGCCACGTGCTCGATTTCCTTGAAGGGTTCTTTTCGCACAACCATGTATAAGTGATGGGGTACAGGGACACTGATTCCTCCAGTGACCAGGCTTGCCACACACGTAGCACCGGCTGGTTCAAGCGTGCCTCCATGATTCCTTCTTCACAGCTGCAGGCTGTTCTGCGAGTTGGTCCACTCTGGTCTGCAGTTCCTCCATTGGTGAACCATCCCTTTTCTTCTGCGACTGCAACGTGGCCAGTGGTTCCTCGGGCAGTTCCCGGGCCAGGCGCACCAGCTCTTCCACACCCAACTGGCCAGTCGCTCGCGCCAACTGCAATTGGGCACCAAGCGCCGGCTGCACACCTTCGACGAACTGGTCCGACAGCAACTGGTGGCGCGACACTCTGTCCAGCCCCGGCAAAGCGCGACTCAACGACTGCTGCAGGCCGGCGAAGAACACGATCGGGCAAGATCCAGGTACCATCCTGGCCGTCTTGAACCGTCTCATAGCCTCCTGGCGGTCAGCCGGCGTGCCGAACTCCGCAGCAAAGCCTTCTTCCTTTCATCTGGTGATCTAACAATAACTTGGTATGAAAGCCATTACTGACAAACTCAACTGCGCTAGCCGTTCCCGTCCTCCTGGATAGGGACCCCGAGACATATCACATCGATGGCTGGGGACACTGTCAGACATTGACTAGTCGCTCCCTCGGTGACGCTCATGTATCCACGCTCTTGTCTTTAATGCGTAGCTCCCTTCCCTATTTCCCCACTTGAAAGTCCACTGACAGTGTTTTATTTATACACGACTTTATCAGTTCCTGTACGGCAGTGAAGCATCAGTGCCAACAATGATGTTGCTGTCTTTGATAATGATGATGATCATTATCAGCTCCCGCCTTCAATGCGCATCCATCTACCTCACCTCCCTAAACGATCGGTGAACGAAAATATGGCAGCTACAACTACTGACCGTGATGTGATTTGACGCGCATCCATCTACCTCACCTCCCTAAACGATCGGTGAACGAAAATATGGCAGCTACAACTACTGACAGTGATGGTGATTTGACTGTGCAGAAATGCGAACATTTAACAACTTAGGAATTCTGTAAGTTTTATGAGATGGAGCCAACCTACACAACGCGCTTATGTGGCCAGTCTGGTGGAGATGTGGATCATCTTATGCACAAGCTTGGATGGTATGATGATTAATTCTCAGAACTCTCTGCCACCTGTATTCGGTTTCTTCGGCCCAGGGGTGATGTACCGACCAACCGACCGACCGTCTGATATTTGTCGCGGTAGGAAGGAAGCCAGCTGGAGAGTTGGCTGTGAAAAATCGAATTCCAGACAAATAGGAGCGAATGAAATCATCGGTTTGCCAAACAAATTTGCAACCACATCATCGAACCTAATTTGTTTTTTGATCCGAGAAAGTAGGAGACTCAGCTCACTCTGCCAAACACTTGTGCATTAAGATCGTCATTCCGAAAAAGTCAAGAAGCTGACACTTCACACAAAGAGCATTCGTGTATTGTGATCCGACAAACGCTTCAATTCACCTCCCGGTAGTTGCAGAACGCCACTAGAACTGCACTGTAACATAATGTGTAAAGCATAGTTGGCAGCACGCAAGTTATGAACATAAAGGGGAGGAATTTCAGTGGAGAGCAACCCAATCGAAAATGATCAAGCTAACACCACAAAGAGTGTTTGTCCGATTCCACATTTCCATTCAACAACCAGGAATCCTTCTCAGTTCATGGACTGACATTCAACTGGGAAACACGTATTTGAGACTGTGCAATTTATGAGTCAGTGGTTTCTGAACAGTATGGATCTTTGGCTGAAGGCAGCCTACCCATAAGGTTACTGAAAATCCTTCACGACCGCTTTCGCCTTTCTTGAAGCCCATCAGGAAGGCACAGTCCCTGAATTTCCGTCAGAATTACGTCCTACTTAAACCCAAATTGTACAGAACCTGTGAACTACATGCCGATCAGATGTTTACCACTGAATCATGTCAGTTTATTCTAGCAGACCGAACGTCGTCCTTGAAGAGAAAAGTCAGCAGTGCACGTCTCAAGAAATTCCAAACAATTTCGGACCCGTCAAACCTCGGCTGCTGTCAGCAATGCGATTCACTCGAAATTAAACAAGAGATAGCGCCATTGGTCCTTCAGACATGAAACTCACATCAAGTGTTCACGTGTTGTATGCTCCTTCCTCCACCCGTGAAGACAACATTATCGAATGACTGAGAGCTGAATGGCTCTAAAACCCCTCTTAGCAAGATTTACCCGGATTGTTGGTCAATCGCTCGTGGCTGAACTACTAGCCCGGGGTAAAAGGAGTAGAATCATCTCAGTTATTCGGGTCAGATGCACACTACTTACGGTTTCAAGTCGGGATGAGACGAACGTGCAGCAATTGTTGACTGCCGAGCATAGACTGGCTTTGTTGCAATTTCAATCTTTCCTTCATACACCACCCACTTTTTTCGTTGAACGTCTTCTTCAGATATACGTGTGAGTCCCCACATGTGACACGCACAAAAGACCGCTACTCTGTGTATATTCTTTATGCGTGTGGGCGGGTTTTATTGATCCCCTCGAAGCTTCATTCTATGATGAAAAGTTGTTTGCTTAATTGTGTGGCTCAGCTCCTGATCACCAAGTGGTAACGTATACGCTAATTTTGTCGGATTCCCATAAGTTTAGGAGGCTGTAGGTGAACATCCGAAAGAACAAGTTAGGCTGTCTACGATACCAGAAAGAAAACGAATAATTAGCTAAATAGTGCCCACTTCACGTGGTGTCCCACCAGAATATCAACAAGGATGTTAGTCGTGATCAAAGAGTGTACGCAGGATAAACTACCGCACACGTTCGAACCTGAAAGATGGACAACGAATCTAGAAAATAAAGCAGATTAAACATGAGCTAAACTATGGATGGGATTGTGTACTCGGTACCATCCACAAGATCCTCCACGTTTCAGTGAATTTAAGAACCCCCGGTTGATGACAAGTCCTGAAAAAAGAATGCTGAATCTGTTTTTAGTAACCACTCAACCACGGTATTTCAGGTTGGCTACCAGTTTATGGATCGTTTTTTATTTGGCTTTCTGTGATTTGTTTTATTATTTAAAACCTAAATTGTGTTCATTTAACATAAAGGGGTTTTCAGTAAGTTTGTAGGACTTTCTCAGTACATTCAAGTGGTATTCCACACCACTGCCACCCTTCGTCATCATCATCATCATCATCATCATCGTCATCATCATATCCACTGCTGCGGACCAGTCGGAATAACTGAAACAATCAGTACTTGACTTTTGGGCCTGGCGCAGGGGGAAAATACATGAGACTTGCTGTTCAAATTCTTGGGCGGAACACTCGCGGACATTCTTTGTGCAGAGGTTTACACTTTTTGCCTTCAAATCAAGATTCACATCTGTTTTCATCAAAATGGATTTTAGCTGTTTTGCGTATTTGGCTGAAAGCAAACTTGCTCACTCGAAGAATTGTTCATTACCAACTTCCGTTTTTGTCTCCACAGCGCAATATCTCCGGACTTGGAGGCTAACTTTCAGAATTACTCAATGGTGAGTTCAATGTGCCATTGCCATGGTAGTTTATTAGATACTCACACGGTTTTGACAAAAGTCTATGGGATGGGGCCTGACGCCTCGTGATTGCAGCTGCATTGCTCTAAATGGTGATGAATCGTACGCTTGATCTCTCCACCATCGTAATTGGTTGTGCATAAATTTTCAATGCAACAACGTCATCCGAGACAACAACGGCCCATCAAGACGTCCTATAAAAAGAAACTGGCAGCACAAAAGCCAGTGACATCGTTTAGCCACCATTTCTTGCAATACCCCTAGCTAGGAGCTGAGGGATCGTGAGATATTAGCAACACCTAAACTCGTCGTTCCATCTTTCACACCCATGTGCCATGTGTCTATCTCACAGTTTTCTTCATTACAAAGGTGAAAAGGAAACCATTGTTCGTCTTGACGCACAATGTTTCGGCATGCGTGGGTTATAGCCGCGTCAACGCAGATGACGGTGCTGAATGTGTTCCACGACTGAGGTACCTGCTACACCGTAAGGAATTCGCTTACGCCATCCGACACCAGTGTGGCTTTTGAAACATGTGTGAAATGTATACACAACTCATCGTTCCATTTGTTCAACCGATTCAATGCTCCATAGAATGGGGGGAATTTTTCGCACGTTTTTTAGAGCCCCTAGTTACAAGTGGTATATAAAAGTTCGAGACGAAATCTGACAATGGGTCCTCATGAAGCGTGCGATGAAAAAGTGTGGATTTTTTCTGAACCTGTTAATTTAATTCAGCTGATACTGGTGGCTAAAGGGATCTCTTCAATGAGGATGTTCTGCATTCTTCTCCCCTGAGTGGATGTCTGTAATTCGCCGAGAGGAAGCGCTTCAAAAGCCAGTTATGATGAGGTTAAAATATTCCTCGAGAGTGGCCGTACAATAATCTTAGACCAAAGAGTTTATTTCAGAAGCGAAATTTCCCGAGAGTGTGCAACTGGGTGCAAACCTAAATCATGGTAGTTTTATTCTGAAGTGGTTACGATGCACACAAAATGCTGTCAACTTATCAAATGTGATTTTCTGGGCTCCCGAATTCCTCGGAAGTAATGAATACCAATACGATTGACTGCTGTCAGTCCTGATTGAAACGCGTCTCATATTGGGACACCAAAACACATTTAATTACCCCCCGAATAAAACATTCCAAAGTCTTGTAAAAATTACAAATATATTTATCTACTTTGAAGGTTAACTCCCATTATGGAACGAAAATACCCAATACTCTATTTGGTAAAAACACAAATTCCACATAAATTCACTAATAAACGGGACCTGTTCAACCAGATCTGGTTCGCCTCGATTTGCTGCAACTCACAGCTTGTAGCTGAGTCCTGTACCTGGGCAAGCAATGCTGTGGGTGACACTGCAGTCGCTCACTGTCTGTCCAGTGACTGCACTCACACTTCTGAGAAGTCTGTGATTTTGAGTGTTGCTGTGGCGAAAGCCCAAGTTCTGTGAACAGCGGGTGTGGTGAAATTACTGTTGTGCCGTCAGCCGCTGTCAGAGCAACATCTTGACAGTTTGGAAACACCCTGTTTCTTTTCCAATTGCAAAACTGTGTATTTAGATAGTACAGAAGCGTTGAATTGTTAAACAACCACCAGAAACATGAACGCGCTCCGAAATCTGACCACGGATCCAGTGCACACGAAACTCGTTCAAAAGATTACCTTATATCTTGTGAAATTCGAAGAGTTGGCTTCTAGTTACGAACAGAATACTGGGTAAAAATGTCTGGATGGCATCTTCGATTTTCTCATTACGTTCACTTAGTTCTTGCATTTTATTTCGCGAACCACGGAAAGATAGGGAAGAAAGCTCCCGAAGTGCGACATTAAATTCTGCGTGAAGCTGTTCTCGATATTTTCCACAACGAATGCCCCAAGCTTATAGCTTGGGTGGAAAGATTCATTTGGAAAAATAGAGATATTGGCAGCGCGTGTGCACTGATTGATTGTAGATAAGGTGGTTGTTTAATTTGTCAACTTGTTAGCAAACCATTGCCGTCACCATTCATGAGGACATCACCGTCCACCACAAACGGTGCTCTAATGAGTTCCAAACGGTCAGTGGGGAAATGCATGCGAGCAAATTTGCCAGGCTTGCCGAACAAATCAAAGCCTCCTGATATAAAACTAACTCATTTCGGCAGTGTTAACGTGAGACTTAACTGAAATGCAACTGAAATACCTACAAGTAGGCTTCATCTGAGTCAGGCGTAGGTGCCAGGCTAATCTGAAAGCGAACTATTTTCATCATAACCTAAGTACCATTTTGCCCCCAAGTTAGAAACTTGCTTGATAAAAATTATCGATCATATTTCCCTGATAAGTTTAAAGATAATCGAAACCAGTGATCGATTTTGTGAGTAGTGTTAGACCAAGAAAAGTCGCTTGAAATTTTTTGTCCAAAGATATATAGTACTTGACGCGTGTCAAAATCCTAGCACGTCAGCAGTACGTCACCAGAAGTATGTCGTAGAAGGTTTTGTTGTTAACTTGACTTTCAGCGTAGTCATCCGATCAGCGGTGGATAGGAGTCTTTTCAATCATCTGACGTTGGCTTTGAAATTCAAGCTTAGTGTTTCATCTCAGTCGCAGTACATTGTGCACCATTTTTCGTCTACTTGGTAAGTACAAGTAGTCAAACGTGGGATCATCAAATATCGGTATAAAATTGTGAACGAGGGAACAGAATTCTTTTGTTTGCTGGCTTATTTGGGTTTATTCACAGAGTTGCGTGAAACGCCCTTCTTTGAATGAATAATTGAAGGACCACAATGTACCAGGAATTTGTATGAAACAGGTGTCAAAGTCCTCGGTAGAGAGCCGCTCGAGGATGTGAAGTTACTCCAAGATGCATCATTTAGTGTCGTGCAATTGACCTACTATCAGCTTATTTTTTGATAAGCCTTTTTTCACTGTGATCAGTTTTTGTTATAGTTGCGCATATATTCGCGTCCACTCATACACTCCCGTATGCTCACGTGCCCATGAAAACATCAGCAAGCTTAGCCTGTCTGGTAGATCGATTCTACTATCGTTTTAGCGTTAATCGATCATAGGTCGGATCAACCGAAAGGTTGTCACGTGCTGTCTGGGAGTCCGCCTATATTGTGGCATCTCCGTAAAAATATAACAATGATATTACGTGGCATTATACGAGACTAGAGAATAAAGTTATGCGGTGGTAATGGAATTCAGTCGCTCATTATCAGACTTGCGCATAACTTGTACGTGGATCTTAGGTCCCGCACACAGTTGGCGTGAAGATTAAAAGGCTTCAGGACAACACGTTGACGTGGAGGACGTTCCTGTATATGCATAACACTATTCTGGCCTTTAAGGATGCCAAATGACTCGAGTTAGTTATGAAGCGTTTATATACATAACAGGTCCAACCCTATGTACATCGTACAGGTAAGTTGAAAGCAAGGGGCTCTTCGACAAACCTGAGTTGGAGGTTTCATCTCCGTCAGGTCCATTTCCCTTATTGACTACAAGCCGTATGCCAATTACTACAAGATGTCTTGAGATCCTTGAGTTGCCCGATGTCTGAGTTACCGGATTTAGTGAATTAGAAAATAACACATTTTTGGCTATCACTGACCACTATATTACTGAGACGGAGTTCAAAACGATAAAAAGATGAAATGTAGTACTCGCATTGACCATGGTTTCTTCGTAGAACACAGGTACGCTTATTGACAACTGGAGAAGGGGGGCAGATCACGGATCGACGTACAGATTGGTGGCTCCAGGTGACCCATGGGGGGCAGGTTAGTCGGTTGTTACACTGAACACGGGGGGATCGACGGATGAGACTGACAACTAAACAGTAAAAAGTAACTGGCGCCATTTGACATTAGCTAAAGATGGTCTGTCAAAAGTCGCTTAAATTAACCCATACTATTTCTTCGTGTCTGCAGTGGGTTTTTTGTTTTACTTTGTGATATTGCTTTTGTAGTTAAGTTTTGGTACACTGCTTTACGACTTAGAGAGGTCAGAAATTGTGGACAACACAGATACGTCCGCTCCATTTTGGCTGATCACTAGCAAACTGTTATTAATTGAGGGACAGATTTTTGTGGTTTTCACACGATAGGGAGCAAATAGCTACGTGAATGCAGACCGATGGATAACGGATAAAATGGATGATTATAAACCTCATGCCAGTCCAGGATAATCCGCAAATTATATCGCTTTTCTTTTTGAGCTCTCAATGAGGTACTTTTCCAGTTGATCGTTGTGGCCCAATAAACCTCGGATTACCTGCATTCTAATGAAAGGGGAGGACAACAAACGCTCAGATGACCCGTGGTCGTCAAGTAATCATATACCGATGCCTGTAGTGGCCGATGCTTGAGCAAATGTACCGGATTTTGGAGTGTAATTTGATTTTAGACAGAGGGACCAAAGGGACAAAGGGAGTGGCACAATAACGGGGAACCGCGGTGCACGACTGAACCTCCATCTACTGGACCTCTCCTTGTACCTGACACCTGTCCACTTTGGGCGCGGGTAGAACTTGGTCTATCAACAGAGTAACGAATGAGCGTGGAAGAGCTTGCGATTTGGAAACATACATCATTCAACTAAGAGTCTAAGTGGGTGTCCGGTCAACCGTATTCACAAAGAGGTGGACTGCACTTTGTACGCATCCGTGCACTCCAATTAACCGGTTTACTAAAGATCGATTTGGATATATTCTAGCAAGACATTATGTCCCTTTGACTACAGAAACTTCGGGAAATTCTAGAATGGGACTATAATCTCTCCGAATCAACTGTTGTAACTGCACAAGTTCTTATCGCATTCATCGGTTTAAGGCCAAGATAAGGTAAGAAACCATCTTTGTAACTCAAGATGGCGAATATTCATTAATAATATCAGAGGTACCTAGAGGAAGTGCTAAAAATGGAGTCTCTGCTTCACTAGTTGATCTCAGCCCGTAAGCTCATCGAAACGTAACTCGCGTACTAGACAGTGTGGATGACTGCGTTTTACTTGACGTCGCTTATGTTGAGTGACATGTGCTCAGGCTGTAAGAATGAAGTCTTGTGGCTTGGTGCGACGACACGTGACTCTATTGACTGGGCTGATCGGCAGAAACGTAGGTCACATCGGCTCTACTAAACCTCGATCGATTTTAAAATAAAAGCAAGATGCCAGGTTCGTAGAAGCATATCCCACAAATTCTACATAACACATTTATGTGAATGCTAGTTGCCGGTATCTAAATTCACCTTTATTTCGGGAACAATAGTTTGGGATAGTTGGCTCCCTATTTTTAGGATTTCTGAGTACTACTTTAAGCTGACTGAAAGTGAACGGATTATTGGAAGTTGGCCCATAGACGATTGCAAGAAAAAAGGGCTACATAGAGTGAACCTGGTGAGCTGTTCTACGTGGCACTGAAAAATTGATCCAATTGACTAGACAGTTCTGGGGATGTTTGATACATTGGCCCACTAATGAAACTAGACAACTATCCACCTCGTTGCGGTTTTTTTTACGTAGACGTAAGACTCAACTTAATGGAGGTTTATATTCAAGAGCATTGTGGGACATCTCAGTCTCTTCCCAAATAAATTTCCAGGAATCTGGGTGTTTCTCTATTGCTTGTAACAGCCTCATCACCGGTGTTGTGACCGTTGGTGGACTTGGCAAGCATTTTAATAGTTTTAGACCCGAGTGTTTTTCACGAACTCAAGACTTTTCTTATTTTGATTGCAGCACCACACAGGACGATCTGCATTTGCCAAGGAACTCAAGCGCCAGGTAAGTTTATCAAGATCTGTTTCAAGGCAAAACGTCGATGTTTTATTTTGCACAGTACATGCTATGGAATTTGACAAACCATAGCACTCATCGCTGGTCTCTACGAAATGTCTGAATTTGTGTATGCAAGACCCAATTAATCAATCTGAGTCTGGGCACTTAGGTGTCTCACTAATTACCCATACATTTAACGAATGGTTGGAAACACTAAGTCACTTTCATACTCCAAGAACCATGATCCGCTTTTTGGCGGAATCAGTCGTATGAGACAGCGATGAGGATATAAACCCTAACTTGGACACATGGTCCGTAATTTGTAGTGAACTGAAGTAGCTGCGTAGCTTGTCAAGGAGGGTCGCTGTCTCGCAGTCAAAAAACAACCGGCTTCTGTTTGAAACACTGCTATGATCACTGCCCTGACTCATAAAATGCAAGGCATCTGAATCATGTATCACCGCAAAAGACATTACATTTAACAAAAGACAATCGCTGCCTAAAATGCTCGCCGTATGGTTTCCAAACAATGAAAGCAACCCGAAAACCTTGCTGTCGCTTACGTTTGGGTCAGCGCTGTTGGTTAAATCTGTCAGACTGTAAAGACGCTCCCATGCGTCCATTTTGTCTCCCTTATTATACGTATGAATACACGTATTCATCCATTGCTTGTACTTTTGACTAGCTGCGACACCTGACAGTTACTACAGATGCAGTAAATGAGATTGTAAAATTTTTGTGCAACTGTGGCACGCACTTTCTTGCAGACGAACCAGACGAAGGAACTTCCCGCATCGGTTTTGAATCAACTTGGCCAGTACGCTTCGCATGTTTTGGTTCACTGCAACGAAAATGATGATTTTGCTCCGGCCACACAGATTATGCAAAGAAGCTTTACTCTGTACCATGAGGGTAAGTTTCCGCTAGACTGCGATTGTAACATGCAATTCATGTTGAACAACACGGTAGCACAAGGATCAAACGGGATTTCTGTCTTCGGGTTGGCAAAGTGACAGAAATGTACAGATAGACGCATGAATCTGCTGTTGCTAAGCTAAATATGACTGTTGTGCTGCTGTTTGTACCCAAATTACAAGACAGCTTTACAAGACAGTCACATGAAACTCAGAGAATTTAAATAGTTGAGACTCTACGATCAATCGGAAATAGGTCCCGAGTGATTGGTTTTCGAACACTCTGTTCCACTGCAGAACGTGAAAACCCGTATTGGAGAGGCACATCACAGCGCACTTTCCATCCTTTATGTGGGTCAAAACAACGTGATTGATCTACAAACTTAAAGCATTCTCACAGACTTTCTGGGCGAGCAGAACAGTCTTGAAGCGAATCATCCGCATTTATCGAAGAAACCCTGGCCTGCGTGGCCATATGGTTACTGAAAAAACTTGGAAGGACGTGTGGGGCCCAACTAGAAGTGGCGATGCATAATTAGACCTTGGGATCATTCACAGTTTTGTGGTTGGGTCAACTGCTTACATATACAGTTTCCCGGTGCGTTCTTATCTTGCGGTCCAAGCCCACCACTGCTTCTCATACCAGCGTGGTGTTAATTACGCTGAATTGTAAAAAATAAATTGTATACTGTAAATTGTAAAAGTAAATAAATAAATTGTAAGTGGTTGGGTTCTGTATTTCTCCACGCTCCTCAGGTTGATGCATTCCCTCGGTTTTCATCAACCTTACCTTACGACTGAGTGTCAAGCTGTACCCAACTGACGCACTAAACTCATCTGCAAATTCGTTTGGTGTTCACGGGAGACTCAACTGAGACCGAAGAATACATTTGACAGGAGATTCAGCTTGTTCCTCAGCTAACACCGACCCAGTCTGAAGATGAAGCTAACATAGTTGTGTGACAGCAGTCAATCTTTCCAACCACAAGTGTATTCAGGGTGTGACTAACATAAACGAGCTATTCAGTTGTCTTTCAGCTGAGTCTCCGGCGAAAGCCAACCTAGTGTGGAAATAGATTAAGTTCGCCTATTCCGTACGACTTGGATTAAGGTAGAACATAAGGTACCTATCCAGTGAGTACCAAAGTGTGTAACACCGAATGTGATCTGCCGAAGAGTTTTCAGTAACCTCATGAATAGCGACATTGTCTTGCATACTGTACCAGCTGCAACGCAAGACGATCTTTGTGCAGCATTCATTTGAGGAAGGTTATACAAAGAGACTCAGTTAGTTTTCGGTCGAGTCTCACGTTGAAACAAAGTCTGTGTGCTAATGGCTGCAATTCACATGATTGTATAGATCAACGCACACTGAGAAGACCGTAAAATCTGAACTTCTGTATCCTCATCGTTGGGTGTAATCACTACTGTACACTCGTGGATCGATGAGGATATCTAAGCCTATGTATCTGCAACTGCTCCTTGGAATTTACATCAATGGATCACATACGGCTAATTAATGAGGTAGCACCGTAAGTTGTCAGTCGCAAAGTACTCCGCAAGTGATCTGGTAATGACCGGATCCCCGGGAGGTTTCAGTCTCGAATCCCCTTGCACATTTTTGGTATGAAGACATCCGATAAGTTAGAAGAGCTTCTCGATTTGTCAGCATAGAATGGTTTCATTTGTGGAACAGAATAAATGCGCTGACTTCAATACACCCTTCGTCAGCTTCAAATGAAGCTTATTAGAGACTAATTATTCCCGCCATCAGCTGTATCTTAACCTGGATAATATGTATATCTAACGGATTTCATAAAACCAGAAGTGGTTGCGCCAAATTTTCTCCCGAAGCGCGAGCGCCACGTATGGGAAGCTCTGTGTTTCTACAAGAGAATGGTCCTTCTACGCGAACTCTTTTGGCATCACTGCTGCGTTGTTTTTAACCGAAAACTTTAAAAGTAGACAACAAATAAGCAACTTACTTTGCATTGTTCGACTTTTTGTCAGATGCATTTGTTTATGAACTGCCCTAGCCCAAGTGCAGATGGCTTTTGTTGAAAGTCTTAAAACATGATAAGAACTGATCTGACCGATGTGTTCTTTCACTACTGACAAACCCCACTTTCAAGGCCTATGTATACGCGGAAACTAGTCTGCCTGGCTTGATTTTAATGCTGTTCTTTATTGATGAGATTCACCACCAGCAGATCTGTTTACTGGGCACCAAATTATTAATTTGGTGGAACCTTTCATCCAAGTACGCGCTACGCCGATTTCGACTTATCTTTTAATGTCACCGTCCGTGCATGGACGAAACCACCGACGTAGCGAAAATTGGCTTGGTGAATTTCACAGAAAGCTGGGGCACCACTCATTAACGTTACGAGCTGTCCAGACCATGAAAGAGTAAATGGTGTGTGGGTGGATACTTTTGCGTGCTACCTTCCATATACCGGTTAATTTGTTGTAAATCGAGTGAGCGCATTCTCGGAAGCCGGTTGGAGCCCCATTTACAGTGAGTACTAGAACCGCCCTAAACGAAGAGGTGTCGGTGCTGACCATCCTTCACACTTTCAGTCTGCTTATGCCGGTGCATCCATAAGCTGAGTAGCTCATTAAGTTTACTGGTTAGTGTCCACTGGTCGCTTGTCGCTCGTGGCTCATTGCTTACAAATAGACCCCTTATGTTCAAGCTTTGAGACGATTCGACTCTCAAAATTCTCCATGCCTGTGTGTATGAAACTGTGCCAAATGCCCCTGTCTAAGGACAAATTTTTCCATGATCCAAGTTCACAGTTATGTAGTTGTAGATGGCTTCGGTGTTGTAGATTTCCCGTTCACGCCAGTGTCGTTTAAACAATTTTTTTCCTATCCTGGCATATCCATTTTTGCATGTCCGCAGTAAAAGCTGAAAGCATGGGACTTGAGTTTCATCCCGATTAGAGCTCATCGGTAGTGCATACCAATCGATAAACCGGCCAGTCGACCAACAAAACCAGGATAGTTCCTGGGTTGCTGTTCTAGCTGTCAGGCCAAGCTATTACATCACTCACTTGGCTGCTCAGAAGTGAAAGCTCAAAAGTGCTTCGGTGGAGTTCAGATCCAGACACAGTCAAGGTTACGCACTGCTTATGACCTCCAACCATAGTAAAGGTTGAGTCCAGTGCTCTGACCCTTTGATGTGGACCAATAAGAACGACTGCTCCAGAACAGGAGGATGATTGTTCGAACGGCAGTTATGTAAACGTTAAATCTGCGAGTGCTGCAACTACCTACTACTAGTCCGAAAAATGTCCAGCGGGTTTCGGGTGACTCTACCTGACTGAGGAATCCAACCAATAACATCACTCAGAATGCAAAATTATTTTTCAAGAATCACATGGATTCTGTCTCTATATGCAATCTTCGGTTTTCCTTAGCTCCTCATTCGATTGTTCAGCTGGCCGTAAAGTTTTCCAGAAGTTCACTCCACATGTGAACGTGGCATATATATTCGTTCTGAATATTTTTTATGCTCACCAATCTCTTTTCAGTGAGAGCGCTCTCAATGGATGAACATGGCGAACAGCACTACTTGTTCACACTGCTCCGCGATCAACCAATTTGGCAGTCAATGCGATTCTGGAATGCTGCTTTTTTTATCGCCCTGCAGACAGAACGCAGAAATCAAACCATTCCTGCCGGGTGAGTTGAGTTGTGATCCGTGTAAAATACTTTTCAAAATCTCGCTTCATAGTTATCATTAAGACAGTCCGTTTTGAAAAAAACCACTGCCCAACTTCGCTTTCTTACTGTTCTAAGTGGAGCATTATGGGATGGTGAACTATTCAACTTTGCGTGAAAAGTTTACAGAAAGTCATTTTTGAACAGGATTATGTTCACGGTGGCAAACTGTGTGATAAGAGTCGAAACATTTGCGTTCTTCCGGGAGTTGTTTACTAGCTATCTGTAGGCAATTTCGGTGACCTGAGTGCCGTTTTCCTGTGGCGCGGTCTGTGCAAGAGGAACAAACGTAAGCCTTCAGCGAGTGTTTCGGGATTCGTCGCGGTTAGACACTAATCATTATTTATTGATCTGTTCTTCCGCGGAGCTGACGAAATGTCTCTGTTTACACATGACATAGATAGAAAGCAATGTGAACAAGGGAACCCCTAGTTCTGAGGAGTCTCCTTCGAGAAGAAGATCATCATGACTCTCAGATTATCTCATTTGTTCTGCTAATCTTTTAGGAGTCATCGTTTTACCGGTTCAACCAATGTCTGTCGGGCCACAGATGGCATTTTACGCTTGAGCACCAACAGCAAGTGTGTTAGATGACTCGCAGCCGACGCGGTCTAGTCCCGCATGAAACAGTTTAGCTGTAAATTTGAACATTGTGCAGACCTAATACACTACTCATAAGGTTGTTTAAAATCCCTCAGTAACCCCTGATCGGTTTCGCCCCTTCCTTCCGGACTCATAAGATAGACGCAGTCCTAGAGTTTACGTCAAAACTGTGTTCTATTTAAAGGCAAGTATCACAAAATTTGACTCATATGCTCATCTTCATACCAACTTGGTCTTGACGGAGGTTTCACCTGGAACGCAGCTGAATCACTGTTTTGTGATTTCTGCCTTACATGAGCGTATAATTTGAACTTCGCGCAATATGGGTTCAAGTAAAACATAAAGTTGGCCGACACTTAAGTACTGCTTCTGCTCGACAAGCCCCAAGAAGAACGAAACCGGTCGTGGGCTGCTGATGAGCTTTTAGTATCCTTATGAGTACTATACACAGTATATTGCGATGTTTCGAATATCGGACTAGGCGGAATAAGAGGTTGCCAGATGCAGAATATTCAGTCAAGTTAGAACATCATGAAAGGGAGAAACAGCTGGATTTCGGGTGGTTTTGCCGTCAAAACCAGTTTGGTATGCAGCTGAATGTATAAGGCGAACGCTGAACATTCGCTGTATCTCATACCTTATTCAATTAACAATTTAGGAGATGTTTCACAGTTGCATACACTAGAGACGCCATTGATTCGATTCTGTACTTTTCAGTCTCCGTGATGATGAGACACTTCTGGCCGAGAAAGAACAACAAGAAAACGCTGCTTTCATTCAGATCAGGTAGGTAGACAAGTGTCATGGTAAATCGGTCGGATTTGATTAGTGCTTACAAAGATCTTCTTTAGTTGCTCCATCAAATTCAACATTATTCACATGAAATGAAATAAGTTTTTGCGATGTATTCGAACCATGTTTGGTAATCTGTTCGTTTGAGGTTGACGGGCAGTATGATATATACGATAAGATATATATATATATATATATATATTTATATATTCAGCTTCTTCATACCTTTCGGGAATTATCAACAGTGTACAAACCCCAAGTCTCCAGGAAGTGTCGAAATAGCGACCAATTCAGTTAGCGCGTACTTAGACAGGGAATGGCGCCACCTGTCCTTCAATCACGCATTGCACATCAAACGATCAATTACTGATTATATCCTCTAGTGACGACTTCTTAGATGGAAGTTCCTCTTCTCTCGTGAAAATCTTCTTTCCGTGAGCTTCTAATGGTAGTGCTTCTAATGGTAGTGCGCGCAGATTTGCTAATTTCCAGTTGAAATGTCGCCCCGTTGATGAAGTTAACGTTTGCTGAAAGCCAAGAAGCATTGTGGCCACAGCTTCTCTGAGTGCGATTTAGTCCTATTACAGATCAGGTGTTTGCGGCCAAACGGTTGTATTCACACTGCTAGCCGCGAGGCCCCGGCATCCTGGAGTTTCGTGAAATGTGCACTGTTTATGATTCGTAGTAGGGATGAAACGGCTTCTCGGCTTTTTTTTGCATAGATTGGTTTCAATTGGGTGACGAACTATCAACGAATGACTAGTATCTGGTCGGTTAGCAAAATGACCCGCAGGAAATACACAGAAATTGTCGAGTATTTGTTGTGAAATGCAGCAATGTTGTGGGCGCGGAATTTAGTGTGTACTGGGTACATATTGTAGATATTAGTGATCAGAACGCAGCACTTCCTTTTCAGTAGTTGTCTGTCACTTCATAAGATGGTGTAAATGTCTTTCGCATCGTTTCTTTGTGGTGGTTATAACGCTGTTCCTTAGTGTTTGGTAGGCACGTCCAACGATGAAGATGGAGTAAGTCGGAGGAGTGTACCAAAATGTATAATTGGAGGAAGCCAAGAATAGAAAATACCATACCAATATTGCTTTACCTTCGTATCCTTGTGAGTAATTTCATGCCTGGGTGTACGGTCTAGCACGTTGAGGATGAACTTCAAGAGATTGAAATTCCCCATTTAGCAAAAGCATCGTTGAAATCCCAAAACGTTCACCCCATGAGTGAACCTAAATTCAGATGTCTCACGGAAGAGGAGCAGGTCGACTGGAATGTATCTCCCTTAAAGAACATCAGACACTGCACCAATTCAAGATGACAACACTTACACGTGCGACCATCGTGGCTGCCAGCTTGATAATGCTAAAACGGAAGTCAACATATGCACATATACAGCTGGATCGGGCCCTACGAGCAAACGTGCTTGCAAGACAAAGTTAGGTGTTACTGTGTAGTTATAAAAATGGAATAACAGGCTGATCGTGAAGTTTTAAGCGATATGTCATGTCCATCCTCTTCCCAGGTAAATTATTCCTATGGCATGCCTTTCCTGAACAGCCGATTTCTACCAGCGCCTCAAACAAAACTAATGTGATCCAATATGAGCATATAACTCATTCAGGACTGTTTAAATGATAAAATGAAGCAATGATGTACCTAATTTTACCCGTATTGCTACCGGGCGTCCACGTCACGGTACTCCACACTATGAAATGTGAAACTCATGTGGCCTCCGAGCTTGGCCTGTCCTGCCCTCGCCCCTCAGGTTTCATCGCTGAGGCTGGTTAACCTTTCTACAAAACACAAGACTCATTTGAATAAAAAAATTGTCAATGCCAAACCTGAATCGGGTTTGTACTATGGGATCATTTCTTACACGACCAGTGGACCGACGTCAGATCGTGTTTATTCGTCTTCATAGTGCGACTGGCTGATAACATATTTTATACCTACGGTCTCCTCATTCTACTTGGTCAGCCCATTCCGTGATGTGCTTTACCGCCTTGATTTGCAAGACACAGTCGTTCTAACGGACAAAGTATCCTGCGAATCTTGTGACCAAGTCGATGCAGCGGCTTTTGCCGCATTCACTGGATGTTGATTATAAATTTGGCAAACGACGGAGCTGCCTTTGTTCATCCAAAGAGCCCATTTCCACAGTTTTTTTACGAAGAAACAAGGAGGAGCTTGCAGCAATCGAAGAAGTTACCTTCAATGAACATCACATTCATTGGCGAGAACGTCTGTCTGGTGAGAACGATTTGGCAATGGTTAATAAACTAGTGGGAGAAATATCCCCTTCTCTGGATAGGGACGCAAAATATCGACAGTCCCCAAACCCCACTATTGATGAACAGTGACCAGGTTTTCTTGGGAACTTGAAGACCTGAAATCATCCGGCTAACGTGACTGAAACTTACGGAGTCCGAACTTTCGAGGACGAAGTTGATCCCCATTGGTACCTCCCTATGAGCATTCCTGATACTAACCGGTATTTTTACTTATAGTTGCCGCACCAATCGGTTTGCCTGTGGCGAAATACTGTACATTGCTAAGTTAATTGAGTAAGCGATGACCAATCTAAACTTCTGTAAAATAAACAAATGGTCCAGCCGTAGAATTCTTCTGGTACCTATCTGAAGGAAGAACGAAGAAAGAGGTACTGCAACCGGAGATACTGTCCACTCATAGGCAGGAAAAGTCAAGATGTCGAAGTCGGGTTCGAACCACGGACAATCCGGTCAGTACGTTTGTGCCCTAACCACTGAGCAAGCGCGAGCTCGACGTTTTGACTGAATACTGGTAATGCCTCAAATACTGATGAACCGAATCTTTTTATGACAGTTAAGTTTTACAGGTTACTATTATATTATAATTATTGTTAGTAGACGGCGTTACGAGCAGCTCAATGCGCATAAAATCCGCTCGCTGTTCGGGCACACTTGTTCATGATAATAAACAAACCCATCAGCCTATCGATGGACAACAATAATTCCACTAAGGTTTTCATGTGTTGCTTCCTGAATGTAAATGTGTATTTCGCCTTTGCCAGTCACGACTGGTCGCTCATCTTGATGTGGTCTCTTGAAACTACGATTCAGTTAGTTTCTTTCCCATTAAGGCCGTAGTTCATGCGTTGAGGAAATTGAGTATCTAAGACGGATTATACTCGTTTTCGCACAGTAATTCTGAGGAAAGTTATGTTTCTTCGAAAATTCGTTTCAGTGCCATATTTCCGTTAAAGAAGTCATAGGGACTGGAGAGTTAGGCAGGTGAGCTTGCGATGTTTCACACCACGCACGAGGCTGACAACAGCTCCGTAGAGCTCAATGCTGGTTCCACATTTCTTGGAGTTTATCGGACAGTTCTTCCGACCTACTTGAAAAACTAATTGTGATAGACAAAGTAATTTGTGAATTAAATTCATCGTAATGATAGATTGCGTTGGAGGCAAACTTCATGTTTAGAATTTCGTCTCGATGTTAGGTGGCATTCGAGGAAGGTATTTGGTTGAAGGTCGCCCTAAAAGATTGATTCAGTGGAACCTCAGCTGATTCTGCAGCAATAGGATGTCGACGTTATGCTGATAAGCGTTGACTCTTACTCAAGATCGTGTGATGTCACGCAACTCTGTATCAACTTAAGGTAACACAAGCTATTTTTATAGAGGGAACTATTCACAATATTGCTGAAAACTCCCCGACATCCCATTTCGCCATTCATCATATAGATGAAAACTTTGGGATTGCAGCTAACTGATAACCTCCAAGGAGGGCAAAACCTCTCCTGGGCCGTCGGAGAGTTTTCAGCAATCTTCCGAGTAGTCTCCTTTGTGTTAATATACTGCGATATCTCAAATATTGTACCATTTTATACATGAAGAGGCCTTTGTGCAGCAGATTCAAATGAAGAGTATGGTGAACGAGGGATGTAGTTGAGTTCCTAGTGAAAGTCACGTTGATATGAGAACGAGTGTACTTATGGATAACATTGGTTGGCGATACCCCCATGTCAGTTACACAATAATTGAAAGTTATTCATTGTTATCACAGTTAGATTACTCTCAAATGTGGAAGTTGCATCCACTGCGTCCAAGGTTACACTCTAAACGACGTACATTACGTCACTGAGGGCTCTGAGGATGACAGCCTCAGGGAGGATGATATGATGGGGTCCAAGAACAATGGACTGATCACGGTTGGAATGTTTAGCACCGGTTAAAATTCTGAAAACTACTGCCAGAAAGCTATGTTTTGCTATCGAGTTACTCACTAATAACCAAAGTGCCTTCATTCAAGCAGGCTAAGTTGAAGATTGGGTTGCAATGCAAACAGATTGTTATTAAATTCAACTCAATTCAATTTAGCTGATTAAATGGAGTCTTCCTCACAAGGAATCACGATGACCAGACCTCTCTAGCGATTTGTAAACTTTGAAACATTGCACTAGCTTTGCCACTTCCGAGTTTACACGTAATCCAGGAAGGGAATGGAGAAAAGCTAAAGACAAATACGTTACGATTCACGCAAGATGATCACTCATAAGGAATATTCTAGAATGTCTCATCTAGCGTTTGGGGTTTTTGAATGGTGATACTTTCGGCAACCGTCCTCTTGTAAAGGTCAATTTATCACTTGCACAAAGACAGTACAACCACCCGTTATGACTGCCCCCTCTAAAGACAATCGGAGGGAAACCCACAATTTTACGTGTGAATAAAAGCTGGTGCTTTAATCTATCAAAAATACTTCAACTTTTCGAAAAGCCAACATTGAATCTCCCACGAATCCACGTTCCTTCTTCACTTCTGTCGTCCTCAGCTCGCCACCAAATTTTGCCCATTAATTTCACTTTTAATGAAGATAACTTCGTTTGCTCTGTCTTTGGTCGTAAGGAATAGTAGACGGGACATACATTTGTCTCCGTGACGGTTCTCGGGGAGAGCGGTATTTGGCTGATCTCTTTAAATTTTTCTACTCCAAATTTTGAGACAACAGGAAGATCAGTCCTTCGCTGGGACCGCGGACTAGATTTGGAAGGAAACTGTTGTCAAGGATCTTCCCAGAAGTAAAAAAATATGGTCCGTTGTGCGCCTCCCGGTTGAATGAACTTAGTTGCTGGTTCTCAGGAATATGCACAGAAAGTAGAAAAACCAAATAATGTATGGTTCAGTTTTTCACTGTGCATTCATCTGTGCTCGATGATGAGAAACCACAGATAGGGCCAGCTACCAACTGCAATCACATCTCGGATTGCTGGCTATCCTGTTCCAGTTGACAGTGGCCGGCTTAAAAACTATTTACTTGTTTTTTTAAGGTTAGCTGATTTATTTCTGACCTGGATGTGAGTAATCCTGAGTAATCCCGCCAAACATTACTGAGGCACCGAAGCTTTTTCGGACGGAGTCGTATGATCGGTGAATCTCTCTAATCACCCAAATCTCTTAAATCAGGAGGTTACCATATTACTGAATGACACCATGATGATGATACGCCTGAACCGCATGTGTAATTTGGGAGTCTTAAGAACACGGTAAATGTAGCCCTGGGATTCAGAATTCTCTATCTCATCTCTACATAAACCATTCCCGAAGTTTTGTCCACTCCGTACAGGTTTAAGTGTAAAATTCTCGAATAGTTCAATTAGAACTAAGTTACTGTAAGGCTTTGGCCAATGTGAGTTCTCCGGTCAGAGCGTAAGCATTAGACAATCGTCTAAACCTTATTGTTTTATGAACCGCTTAGCAAATTCGTATGGAGAATGCACGCGTTTGGCATTCCGAGGGAATCATGCGTGGAATTCTTGCGCAAGCAAGCAAACGGAGAAAATTTGTCAAAAGGTGAGTCTGTGCAGATAAACGTCAGTTATTACACATACAATGGTTCTGAGATTCGGGAATCGAAGCCCCATTTTTTTCTGCAATCATTGTTATCCTAAACGTTGCAGGGATGACACATTTTCGATAGTTTTCTTCTCAAAATGCTCAGGAACTTTGACGAGTTCACTCGATACATGCCCCACAAGCAAAGAAACCTGTATGTCCAGTCATGGCGTGATCAGAGTAACAGCTGTTGTAAGACTGCCATTACGATCCATCCGTTCTGCACATGCTTTCAGTTTTCTAAGATTACTGATACTGTTATGCCTCTTTGAAGATTCGTACTTTCATAGGTCCGCGCTGACGAAAATGGTTGTTTTTACAACAAAAGATGAGGCCAGAATCGAAGTCTCAAAAGTTTTTTTTTTCATTTTTGACGTTCGAAATAAAGTTTACCGGAGCTGAATAGCTTTTTAAGTTTAAGTATACGAGCTGGCTCAATGTTGGATTGAGAAACTCTGTTGCTCATACCCGGAGACCTCAAACGTCTCCAGACGTTTGTTGACCGGTATCTCTGTTACAAAACAAGAATTAAGAATTAGGATGTACTCCACGAAGTATCGCTTAAGTGAGTGACTGATAAAGGATCAGGACCCCAAAGAAAGCGTTACTGTTCCTTCTAAAGCTGTCCTGCAGAGAGGTCTGTTGTGCTATGATGCTGTAACGTGAAAATGTACCTCATCGTCCTCATTGATGGGACCCACGCGATCCCTGTTTAACGCGACTGAAAGGCATGAAACCGATCCTCGTTGCAACCAGGTTGGTTTATCCCAGAACAACCATCAAGCCAGGTTTCTTTCATCACTGCGTACCAAACCATTGTTAACTGAGGTTTGTTCAAGACAGTACAAGGTAGTTCGTTTGACACCGCCCTACTCCGAAGTGACATCCACGTGTTTGGTTGAATACTGTTCAAAAGCAGTAACACCTGAAAACGTACCAATCATTAGTCTGCTGGATATTATGCAACAGTTCAGTGAGAGAGTCACTTGAGTCGCCAGTGACACTTCCAAAAAGTACATTTCGCCAGCCTCGTGAATACGTCACCGTTGATCATTTTCTCCAAAGTGGTTTGGTGCTTAGCACCAAGTTTCTACCTACCCATCTAAATTTCACCTGGCATTGCAGCATTCTTTCCCCGTGATTCTTTGTCACTTAAGCGACAATATCTATTTCCTTTTTATTGTTATAAAAAAATGATAAATTTCCCTCAACCTAATGTGTGCTAGAGAGCAGATTTGGGATTACCAATGACCTTGGTTTATGAATAAAGTAAGTCAGCACTTTTAGGTTGACTGTAAAGTCTCCCCCGAGTTCTTTGGATAGACAGATGTGATAATGAAAGTATTGAGTAGGTTTCATTGGTATAGCTGGGTAGCGTATCTGTCTTTCACTGGTTTCTTCCGTTAAAGAGCTTCTTTGTGCAACGAAGACAGAAGACAGACAGACAGAGTGGTGTGGCTATGAACAAACATACCTATCCCGCAAAAAAAAACCCAAAAATCCAAAAGTAATACTGAATTTCTTCATGACGATGTTTCAAATTTCCACGGCAGTTTGCTTCAATACGAAGTGATAGATTTGCCAGTCCGGTTTTTGACAATATGACCATTTTTTATGTTACAGATAGATGCCGGATACTGCACACAAACCTGCAAAAACTTTACGAGACTGAAGCAAGACCGAATTAACGGGCATATCTAGAAGTCATTTAACCACAATCACAAGATCACGAGATCACCAAGGTTCAATCAATGATCAATATCTATCATACTTGCATGATATACTTGATTCCATGAGTCTTTTTGGGTATAATGCAACAATCGACTCTTATACTCTTTGAAGCGGATCTTTTTTGTCTTGGTCTTTGTTCTGAGTTGACCTTGTCATTTAATTTTATATCACTTTGGCATTGGCTATCATCATGTTCATTCTTCTTGGTGTCACCTCTCAAATCTATTTAGCCAGGTTTTCTTCAGTCCTGTCACACATTCTTAGATGTGAGTCCGCGTGTTGTTATAAACATCATTACACTAATAAAACACCGTCGTTATCCCAGTGATAGTATGAAGGCAGCCGTTTATTTATTACTGTTGCCAATGGTGAGAACTGCTGCGGGGCATATGTGTTTACATTTCGGGTGTGATTCCATCGTGTGTGCTCACAAACACTTCATTGTTGTCTATAGAAAAAGACGACTTAAAAGATGAGAAAAATGAGTTTGACAAACAAAAATCATTTTCCGCAACTGGTGTGCTTGGCCTAAAACTATATATGATACCAAACAGAAATTGCGTGAAACGTTTGTGTGAAATTCACAGTCTTGAGAAGGATGCGGTAAGTGTCGGATAATCTTATGGAACTGAGTTTTTCCTGGACCAATTCACGATCAGAAGATGCGTAAGTTTCTTTGGGACGCAGAATCGCGTTTCGTAAGGCAGGATTCCAATCGCCCCTGGGAACAATATAATAATATAATATAATAATAATATAATTCTAGCGGCTACCCAGCGTATATTTTCGGACACGTGCGCTTTGTGTAGGGCTTGAGAGGTTTCGGCCAGATGTGGTGCAATCGAACTTGAGCCGATACTCTTCCAGCCACCACCCAAAAATACGGGATTGTGTTCAACTATTCTTCCAGAAAGACACATTTTTGGGTGTCTAAGTTATCTTGCTTGACAGGAAGGCCTTTAACCCAGACATAGACCAAGTCATTATTCTATTGTGTTTCGGTCAGTTGCAAAGTGACGGCGGTTAAGTTAGATGCGCGTTTTCCATGAGTCAGCAAGGAAGAGCAGATTTTGCTTGTTCTCTCAAACAAACGCCTCGGTTCACAACTCAAACATGCGAAAAAGCAAACAGAAGTTGGAGATAGAGCATTCCGCCCAGCCGAAAGGAACTTAAAATTAGGGCTGAAACTCTAACTCAAGTAAAGATTAGCTGCTATATATGTCACTCAAAAGGGTCAGTAATTCATCAACCGAGTTGCCTATCGATGGTACAGCCTTGACTACAAATCATGCAGAAGCTGTTCCACAGAAATACATATTCTAAAGGTGAGTGTCCTTTGTGACTAATCGAAGGAACGCTTCTTCATTATCCTTTGTCTTGACAACGTGGTCGGATTTATCGACCCAGACGACTGATGTGTTCTGACATAGCTCAGATGTGAAACCTCGTCATTCTTCTGCAAATGTTCCACTATCTTGAAACATTCATTTGGTCGCTGATGATTATTCAGCGACTTTGTACGCCATAGGGATATGCAGTCTCTGTGCATACACCATTAACGGACTACCCTCACTTGTATTCTCATTGCAGAAACAGACAAATTCGACGGAGGATTCGCTCACTTACAAACCATCATTAAGCATATCAGAAATTACACTAAATCACATAGTGACCGAACTTTTTAAACGAGGACTGGTCACCTGGGAAACCAGTCAACGCGAGGCTAGGTGATGTGATTCCCGTGACTGAAAAATGAGTGGTTCTGCATCTTATCTAGATGATTAGCTGATTAGCAGCTCGTGGCCAAGTTGGCTTCAACTACTAGGAAGAAGGTTGCGAGTTCGAATTACCCGGGAAATTTGTGGGATGGGAACTGCTGATCATTCCCAATGAGGATGAAACTGCTTTCGGCTTGTGGACGTGGGACATGGGACTTTATATATGCAATCATATCTACAAGGAATATTTTTAAGTATCCTCACGCTACTACTGGTAAGTTGCTCTGTAAAAAGAAACTTGCAATCAATATGTTTAAGTAATCTTCCAAAATTGGACTACCGTGTCACGTGACTAGAACCTGCATTTTTGAGAGTTAAAAATGTCATCCACGCGTCATTGGTAAGACATATGCATAGGTGTTCAAATTCTGTTTGATGGGTTCGGAAACCTTCTGACTGCACCCGGAACAGAATCGTGGGGACTCGAAGGAGCCTAATTTAGCTGTAACCTTCCGTCGAGTATTTCAAAGTGGACTTTCGAAAGAACATATATCATGAAGGGTAAAGTAGGACGGGGTTTACTTGCCCCCAGATTTCGAAGTAGCTGAAAACAAATATATGAATGCGACATGATAAACAGCCTCGAATCTGCAAAAATATCATCGTCAAAGACAGTGTAGAGCAGGTCGGGGAGAAACTGGTTAGATCCACATAGTACAATTACTAAGTCTCCTCAAAATGTGCAACAATACATCATCCCAGATGCTGGCTCCATTTTCCATGCCATTATCCCAGGAGACCGATTTTCTTCACCCACATCGCAGAGATATCTGGGGACAAAGGTAGTCAATAAAGGATATAAAAATGGGTTTCTAATGTAGGAAGTTACGTAAAATTACTCCAAGTGTAACAATAAACCATATTGAATGGAAGCCGCTCATATGTTTGCTGGAAACTCTTTGACAGCTCACGATTGGTTTCTTCCTGTTTGGGGATCATCAGGCTGACACAGTCATTCAGTCTCCGTCAACCTAATGTTCTACTTCGGTCTTCCAAATTATTGTGTAAATCAGTGTCACCTGCTAGTCAAGTTATTGTGACGAACCCACCACACACAAAACCGGTACAGTTTTATCTTCCAAGGAAATGAGGCTAGGTATGAAAATTTGCTCCTGTTCAGTGTTTTCGTTCACACAAAGAGCCAACACAGTAATCATAAGTTCCCACCACCACACTAGCTAATACACCCGTGTAACACAAGCTACAGTTCTTTTTTTCACTGGACTGTGGGGGAATACTAATGATCCATTTGTGAGCGATACGGCTGCGTCTGTTCAACCGTCTGGCATGCAAGACTGTAAAACATTATTCAAAACCGGACCACATTTTTCGGTTTTGTTGGATGGCAGACCAATCCATGTTGGCCTACACTCGCAGGTCCTTGCCTGCAGTTTTCAGACCACTGCGACAAATCTAGAAGCAACAGAGCGGAAGTAAGTTATGCCTCAGTAAGCTTCAGATCCAACACAGTGAACAATATCAAAGAAATGCTGGAATAAAACAAGCATCCCAGCCTATTTATTGAAAAATTAGTTTGGGGTTGATTCAAGCACCAGAGGTGAACATTTCAGACATAATGCGACGAAAGAGCTTCCGAATGAATTGGATTAATGGAGCTTATTCTTGGACAATTATTGTGGTGGAGCAACACTCCCTTGCTGAAGTTTTACCTTGAAGAGTGCGTTATGATGAAATCGCAAGCTCCAAATGCACTCAGAACTCACACGCAGAAGCGCCACGAAAATGATAGGCGCATCAGGAAAGCACAACAGTTCCTAAGCATCGCAAGAATGTTTTACAAAGCTCTGACTTGACAATCAGGAGGGGACTGTGCCTGGTCAACTGCCAGCAGCACTCGGCTCATGCCCACAAAACTATTCAGGTAAGTTTTGCGACTTTTGACGTTCTTGACCAAGAGTTGCTCCAGTAGTTCATAAAAATTTGAACAAAACGTGAACGGAGCACAATTTGAAACCGAGTGAACGAGACTGATTAGACAGTAAACAGACAAAAGGTTGTGGATGATATATCTTGAGACGGTACATTGCAAGACTCTGCATTGACGTTTGCTCACACTTCCGTCCCTCTAGTGCCCGTGACACTTTTATTCAGATTTGCGTGCAACAGAGGATCACTGTAGGCAGTGAAATTATAAGGAAGTTTACGTGTTTACCTAATGCGAAACCGTAGAAGAAACTGTTACGCTACCACGCAATCTCGGCTGAGAACCATTAAAAGGTTGGAAAAAGCCGAACTAAGGGCTCTTGAGAAGTGAGAAGTGATCACATGAAACTAGCAGCACTGTTATACGAGTCTTCAAAAACGCACTAACAGCACTGTCAGGAATGTAATTCCGCAGTCTCGTACAAAATGAAGGGATCCCAATCAGTCTGGATTTTGTTAATTTGTCTTAATACTGATACTACTAAGATTCCAACGAAACTAATGTAATTAGTTTCAAACTAAATGCTTGTTTCAGCGAGCACACCCGCATTTGAAATTACTGCTAGTGTATTTGGGATGAAGCACGACTGCGTAGATCCTAATAGACAGGAGGCAGCTCCGGTGGGCTAGCCATAGAAACTGGGTTTGTTTGCTGATTAGTGTTGGAAAACCAGTTGGTGCCGGTTTTTCTTATTTATGACTGGAGTTTGGCTGGCGTCAAACCTCAGACAGCCGAGAGCCCTGGTTCGTTTATCCCTGCCAAATAGACAATAATTTCCATGGTAGACAATGAAGGACGAGGCTGAACACGTACTGTTTCACCCTCTGCAAACAAACAACGTTGCTCATCTACGGAGAGCCTTTATATTGCACTGCAAAGAAGCAACTTAGAAAGATTAGGTCTGCTTGCTGATGGGGTATTGCGCTAGGACCTGCGTAGTGACTCTACTACGTCACACTACAAATCATTTTCTCTCCAAACCAACTCTGCACCCAAAGGTTCAACGCTGAATTCAACGCGGTTTCACACGGCGTTCGTTTCCGGATCGGCTTGCCATGTCGACTCATGTCAACCTGTAAACCTCATAAACCATTAGTGGTTTGAGCTAAATCGAGGTGTAATCACATATCACGGGGAAAAAGAATCGAGTGATGAACGGGAGCGGGCAGATCTAAAGCTATCAACATGGTCAACTGGTGGCATATAATAATCAAATCAAGTAGATGTAAGCTGGCGAGAATATGAAGTAGAATTTTCAACTGAATATAATGAAATACGCACATGTTCATTAAACTATACTGCAAGCAGAAGGACAACACGACAAACAATCCATGGGATTAGATGCGCAGAATGAAGGCTCCTAGGAATGACACTCACGGAATCCAAACAAAGTTCGTGCTGTTATTGGCAAACCAAAGGAAGAAGTTATAACCGTCAGCATGCCAACCAAGTGGCCGGTGATTTAAAAGTCAAGTGTGGACAAAAATCACTTAGACCAGTGGCTGTTTTAGCCATTTAAGGCATAGATGTATGTTTCTTGTTTGCCAAGCTAGGCAACTGAATTACAAAGACCATTTCACCAATCGAGCGGACATGCTCAGTGTGGAGTTAGGCTGGTGAATTTCTCCTGTTCTGTCTGTGTTTATACAGTTTCTTAATGGTATATAGTACCCTCAAAGTGACTGTTTGACCCCGAGTTGGTTTTCCTGTCAATTGGTTCACCAGCTTGCAATCTGAGTTGTTTCGTGAGCGCACTACTTCCTATCTGATTGGCTCGTTGCGCTCCTCCCCCCCCTTTACCCCCCCCCCCCCCCCCCCCCCCCCCCCCCCCCCCCCCCCCCCCCCCCCCCCCGCCCCCCCCCCCCCCCCCCCAATTTAACAGTTAGGGGTTTCTGTTGTGACTGGACCGTATCCTTGCTTTGTAGTAAGAGTTCGTTCCTTGTGGGTTAACTGATTGACTAAAACTTCCATTTGTATACCTATCCTTTGCAAAAAATTAAACAAGCTGGTTTGTACAGTGGTGGTTATAGGATGCCACCCCACACTATCGTAGGGGTTAGTGATGAGAAAATCCACTGTGTTGACGCGGAGGCTTTCTGACACAAATAAAAGCAGTCCAGTATCCGCCTTGGACAGATTAGCGGACTCGAAACTAATCAGTCGAATATAGTGACACCTATCCTATTTACCACTGTTCCGGTTGACTTTGTCTGTACATGGACGATCATTTAATGTGACTTTCAGTAACATAGTAGATTTGGTCCCTGAGGCGATGGTCAAGGAAATTCAGTTCTATCACTAACTCGTGGTCGGCTGTTTGATAACCTCAGGGTTGTTAAACTTAGGCTGTCCATAAAAGCTTTGCCAATGGATGGCTGAGTGTTCACTGGTGCCTGACTGATTCGGCAACATCGGCGCCTCGATTGCGTGTCTTTTGCTGGATAGCGATGCAGTAGGCAGCGTATCCAGAACGATCTTCTTGATTCCTACCTTGATCAACGAAACATTTTTTCGTATTGAGTCCTATAGTAACCAGGGCGGTAAACTTAGCAGGACGATAAACTTGTTTATCCGTCTGATCCATTAGTTTTCGGACTGTCCACGAGCCTCTTGTTATGCTGGCCCAGTAAATGGCAATCACCCTTATGTTACGCGCAAAACAGAGGAATCCAAATGGGGGACTCATCCACCATCTCATAGGTATTCTGACGGAAAGATTGCGAGTGTCTGGTTTCAAGAAATTGAGCTTCAGAAGACGTGGAACGACCATCTGCTGTAAGTCACGATCAATCGTACTGGAAAGCCTAGAAGTGCTGCACAACCGCTTTACTCTATTTGGAACCGTCTGAATTGTTCACCTCATGGAACTTAGGGAGTTTCGAACCCACGACATTCCCGTTGGTGACTGATTACCTAACAGGTAACCCAAAATAAAAATTTAAGCCCTATTTCTATCGGAATTAGGCTGATTTCTAGGTCGTAAAACCGCCCGCATTTTGTGCATCCGGTTTCCCCTCAAATATGGCTTGTATAGGGTAATTTCAGTAAGTATTCTAAAGATATACCACTCTTGAAAGTCCCCGGAATTTACAAAAATTTCAACTGTCAGAAATGTATTGACCGCTCACTACGAACCATCAGACTACTGAACTTATTCAACAACATTTTGGGTTTGTTTAGGAGATATTCGAAACTTATTCTCCGATAAATACCTGCTGGTAATTCTGCCAAAGTCGTGTCAGCAAACCATGATTTATACATCACATAAGAAGGTCTAATGAATTCCCGTCCACAGACCAGTCGACATTTTTCCATGTTTTGGTCAGTTCAGTTATCCTGTTTCTCGCTGTCACTCCGATATACAGCCGGAAATGTCAGTACTTTGTGATATTCCTCTCATTATTTCACATTGACGTTGTTGTTCCGTTCATCCGGTTCGAGTGAGCCTCACAGGCGTATGATAACAGGGCGACTCAAGTTACTCAATCGTGAGTCGGGCTGTCAGCCAGGATAAACCTGTTTTATGGGTTGACTCAGTGTGACAAGTTTGATGATTCGCCTATCGGCTGCAGGGGGAGTGGTTGGCTCACACACCCTAAGCTTGGGAACGATAAAAAAAATGTAACGTCGCCAATGTGTTATACGCAAAAGTTTCGCTTCGTCATTTACATATGCTAATTTTCATGTTCTTCCAGTTGGTTTTCCCATCTTTCGGATTCTTCATCCCGTGCGCCAACTTGAACGGATTCATCGATCTCCTCATGTTATTATATTGCTTAGGATGGGTGTGTGGTGATTCATCAGTGGAGAGAAATCTAACCTTTTATTGTTCAGCTCAAAAGAAGACCACATTCAAAAATGTTCATTGAAGGAACGGACTTCTTTACTCTATAGAACTAGCTGTTGGGAAAAGAGTAAGCAGAAGAAAGTTGTAAGAAATAAAGACTTAAAGCTGATTAAGATCCGTGAAGATTACGCTGCGCTTCCCATCTCCAAAGGTCTCTGAATAAAGGGAAAAGTTTACGAAGAGAGGAGAGAGATACAGATGTTGACGAGATACAGTTGGTAGTAAAGGATCCAGAGACATACAATCCAATCTGTTTCACGAAGCTCTCCAACATTACTTTCCGCCACCGCACCCATCAGTCTTTGAGTTCCTGCAACCTCTCCTCGGTCTACACCTACAGACACTCCTAATCTCAAGGTCTGCTTCTGAGACCAAAGTGCAACCTACTCATACTGATTACCTCCACTTCCTGTTGAAACCATTTGGTAAGTCACTAAGTGGTTGGGGGACGATTTTAGGCTGAGCAACTCTTGGTGTTCGGCTTGTGCCCAACGTTAAGTGCTTAAAGTTGAGTAACACCCGACGGTGGTATGCGTTTGCATTGTGGCTAATCAAAATAGCTGCAACATGCCTACAAATCGTTTCTAACAGTTGGTACGAGAGCGTAAGGAAAACACATTTATGTACAAGAGGGGATATGACGCTGGCCAATACGATACAATATTTTGAGTGTCATGGAATGGACGTTGATGATGCTTTTATCTCACGTGACAGTTCTGTCAATCCTACCTTCAGTTTGGAAACCTTAACCAGGTCCATCCAGATATATCTGTCGTAAGTAAAATCGAATAAGAAGCTTGGATGTCCTTTTTGACATCCTACTGACCACGACACCAAATGTGTTTATATCCACACTAGACATGAAAAGGACATCGCAGAGCTATGATTTCCTCAAGGTCAAAAAGGATTCTTCCATATTACCTATATGGGCGAGATGGCTCGAGTGGTTAGAGCGCGAATTTACTGATCGGAATTTACTGATCCGTAGTTCGAATCCGACCTCTGTATCTCGACTTCCACTGCCTAGACTTGAGCAAAATGGCAGTATCCCAGCCCTCGTGCAACCTTCGGATTGCATGACAGTTAGGCACCGAAAAGTTGCCACAGCTGAGCGATATTACTTAAATGATGTAGAACCACTTTACAGTATAAAGTAAGCTCCTGAAAATGCGTTTCAATAAAGTGCCCATCAAAAAAGAGTCGCGCGGATACTCCTTAGACCCAAACCTCTGTCCAGCAGATTTTAACCATTGGTGGAGCTACCTGGCTGGGAAGTCCTGACAGGCGCGTTAATCGATCGACACAACTAAAGCGAATGACCGTTCGAGTAGTCAGGGCAACCAATCATATCGCCAAAGTGAGTACAAGTTCACCAGTTCAGATGTGTCCAGTGTGGGTTACTGAAGCAGCAGAAACAAGCTCACCCTGCATATCAGATATCTGGCCGAGGACTGCTGATGAGGTCTAATCAGAGCAAAACTCTGTAGGTTCAGAAAACACCTGAGAGATAAAAAACAAACAACTTCGTCAGATCACTTCGGTGTGCGTCTATCAACTTGTCTGCTCCTGTGGAGACAGCACCATTGAGTGGACAAACAGACAACTGTCAAAGTGTATGCTTGGATGTAGCTCATCCGTAGTGCACAGGTAACAAGGGTAACAAATTAGGATACAAAGATTTCGTTCTATTTCAAAGACATTCGGTAGTGGTGTCGCGTGGCCCAAGCAATACGCTCTTTCTACAGCATTGAGTCACGCATGAATCAGTGAACATTTAAGTGCCTCGTTCGCTCACCTTACTTGACACTCGCTCGGTTGTTTTTTTTGGTTGATATAGGAATGAAACATGTTTTATATGACACGATATTCAAGATATTTCAGTATATTTTTTGTTGCAAAAAATGCTCTCGAAGGATTTTCAACCACCTTGAAGCAAGTACACGAAACCTCCTTAGACTGATGAAAATGAATACCATTCAACTGCATTAAACAAACTGTTGGCACGTGCACCAATTCAAGACTATCCTGTTTGCTTGTTCTCAACTATTGTGAGATTAGGCGTCTCTCTCTGCTAGTCGCAGGCAAAGTGGTGTGGGAGAGTTGGTATATTTACTCCTAATAATGACTCATTCCATCAGTATTTTGGACCCTTTCTGTGTGATGGTTTGTCATGAATTCGCGTACGATCCAAAATAGCCTTAGTACCATGAAGATAAGGAAATCTCTTAGATGTGATTGGTAGACGTATGATGCGTCAACTTGGTACATTCTACCTGAATGAAATGCGTTAAGATGGTTCTGCCTTGGTTTAGCATATGCTTGAAATTTCATAGGAACTGGACCTACAGTAGATGTTCAGAATTGTTGTTGGATCTATGAATGACTTAAGAAGATCCTTCGATTGCCACTGGTTTGAGGTGATCTGATGAGTCAAGACGCCGATCTAATTAAGAGAACTTGTCTTCCGGATTCCTCGTTTCTATCTTCAATGGAGCTACTTTATTCTAATAATAATGGTTTTGGAACCCCTAGTCAATAATTCCGTCCCCAGCGTCACCTCAATAACGCATAACATAAAGACTGAATTACAGCGTACACGTCGGCGATCGAACAAAAGTATTCAAGTGTGAGCTAAACGTAGCCAAACGGTTAATCTTTCAGGCCACTACATGGCAGGCCGCGGATTCGAATCCCCCTGGAGTTTCGTGGAACCCACTACATGGCAGGCCGCGGATTCGAATCGTGGAATGCTTAGTGTTGATGATTCACAATAAGGATGAAGCGGCTGTGTAGTACTTCTCTGTCTTTCACCATAGATTGGCGTCGCATGCTGGACAAAATCTGAACTGAAGATTAACAAACCTGTACACAGGACCTACAAACGTGTAGACGCAAAAAGGCGTCAACGTGAGTAACCTGAAACGTTACTTGCAATCTGGTTCGTGCGATCTGGTCCGTAATCGGCTTAAGCGAGGTTTTTTATTCATCTGGTCAGCATGACATTCGTTCACATATCAGCAGAGTAATCAATAAAGCTTAACAGTCTTCTCCAGCTTCCAGCACGGCCAGTCATGAATAAAAGCTTCTTAAATCGTTATTTTGTCAGGTGGTGGGCCCGGAGGAAAATGTGTCCCCTGAAGAAGGGGATTCTAGTGATCGAATTCAGGGAGGTGTCGAACACTAGAGCGATTCACAGGGACCAGTTATCATTTACGGTAAGTCACCAAAAGTCACGAGAATGCGCTGGTAACACACAATGGCAGATCAGATGCACCATGAGTTGAAGCAGCGTTTCTTACCATGGGTGGTGAGTACATACCCTAGATATGGGCCAAGGGTGGGAAACTATCCAGAGAAAATCCGGTTCCCAAAGTAACACAGGGTAGGTAATTTATGGTCCTTAATAAAACTTCGAGTTTTAGGTGACAAACTGCTGAGATGTGTGCCCCTGTTCAGTGGCGAAAGTGAAGGCAGTACGTGTGATAGTCAGCGGGGTCAAGCAAGTCGAACCTTGGACTTATTTTCATCCGGTTGACGACAAAAAGATGGCTCTTTTCTGATGCTGGAGATCGTGTAGTTTAATAGAGTACACAACCTCCTGATTAAAAGCCTTTCCACGTGAACGTCTTTCTATAGCTACAATCCATTTTCTCGGTAGTGTGTTGATTACCCTGCTCAAATACAGTATGTATTCGGACATGGTTTGTTCCACACGCAAGTCAAAGTGATAAGCGTCACAGAGTTTTATAGGAGTAGTTGGACAAACGTGTAAAAAAACCACATTCTCAGGAAAAAAGAAATTACTGCGCCAGAAAACGTTTTGGTTTCTTCCTAGAAAAAAGCTCTGAGGAATTGCAGATAGGGTTAGTCACTGGACGAGACTGTAAATGATTTAGCAGCATCTCAGCGACGCCATTTAATTTGCGTAATCGGTTTTATGCTAAACTTAAGGAATAAGACCGGCCAAAAGGATAATACCAAGTTGACCAAGACCATGTTTATTTCACGCCAGAGCAGAAAGTAGCCGATGGACCAGTACTTGTCGTTTCAACAAACGCCTACGATGAAGCTTAGTTTTTGCAGTTAAAATCTAAAATAGTGAAATACTCGTTCAGAATTTTCCTTTTTCGAATCTGGTCCTTTCTAGTGATTTCTGGCTTAATAAAAAGTACGGCCTAAGATGAAACTGTGTGCTAGCTCACACTAGTTTGCACTTTATGAGACAGAAAGCATGTGTATGGTTTTGAGTCACCATCCAGATATCTACACCCCTGATGCTTGCTGACTGTGCCATCCGCGTTGTCCTCATTGCATGGTAATCAGTCAGTATCTTAAGCAAATAAACATCCCGATCGCGTATTCAGATGAATAAAACAGTGAGCCCTTGATTCGTTCCGATTTACTTAATGGACTCAAACCTGTCTATGCCGAAAAATTGAGAACCAGCGTACGGCCTTTTCATTCCCACTGGGATTAAACGGCAGCGCACATCTCAGGAGACCAACCTAGATTCAAAGTGACGGCTTTGTAGACAACAGAGAAACAATAATACACCCGTGCAAATTCGTAGTTCATTATAATTCGGCTTACTTGAACTGACTGTCCGAAACAACTTCGTGAGGCCTCGCATCCTCAGGCAGGTGGGATAATAAAAGTCCCATATTTTATCATTCATTTGCTACAACTGCGTCTTCTGCGTCAATCAGCCGGTTAATCAGTCAGACATTTTGGTCACAAACGCTTCATCGGCGTGCAATGTTTCTTTTCCGAAGGACAAGAAGGATGACAAAATGAGGGCAGCTCGTTGGACGCAGTGGCCGAACTAGCTCATTGGCGTCAAATGTTTCAGTTTATCCATTACGGTAGGAACTAATGGGTACACCTTAAGTATGGTGGCTTTGATATAGATGCGCCACTGATTGCACGACACAGCCATATCAGCCGGAATCAATAAAAGCTGATCTGTCTCGTCGCGCGCTAACCACCAAGGGGGTTGGCAGTTATCAACTGCCTCGTTTCCAGATAACGACCTGCCCGACCCTGGATTGTTTTCGTCCGATGCAGGGCTAGGCAAAGAAAACTCTACGAGGTAAACGGTCCCATGATATACGTGCTGTGACCAACTGTTCTATCGATGAACGGGATTTCTAGAAAATCATCTGGCACTTCAGTAGTACTGATTTGATATTCCCCTTAGACCCGCGTGACCGCCCAAACTCACTAATGTTGATAACATGTCTATGCATTATCTCCCTTTTCGTACCATATAACAAGTTTCTATCCAATCTGACCGACCAATCGCTCCCTTACTTCACGTAGTTTTTCGGCAAAATGCTACATAACATTGTTTGAGGATTTGACTTGGTTTATAGAGCCTACTGGCTAACTCGTCAACGTCGTCAGCGAGAGCATGCAAGCGAACTCCCTTATTGCTGCTTGCGTTTATATAGGTTTCAAGGTGCATTCGACACCTGTCATTGTGATTGGTTGTTTGAAGGCCACCACACCCATAGCCCTATTGGTCCCCTTGCATTCTATGCTGCTTTGTGGTCCGTATGGTACTTTGAATAGATTCCTTTCAAAGCACTTGTCCTGAGTAATACGTTATTACTTTGCGTTGCAGTGTAGTCTTCCTTCCTGGAATCTGACAGGGTATCATCATGATTTCTATCTTTGGATGACTTTCTGTATTCGACCTCATCGATCGGTTCTGCTGCTAGAAATTGATTGGCTGGTTGCGTCTCTACATTTTGCACAATTTTCCTGCTTATCCCAAACGGTTTCCTAGAGTTTTATTGGTTTGAAGACTTCACGCGATGTTCTTATTCTTCATCCACTAGACGACGTCTAAACTTTGACGTTTCTGTAAAGAGCTGTTGCTAGTCTGTCGCGTTGACCATTAAGGATTTTCTTTCGGTGTGTGTCTAAAGGGAACGGAAATATTTTCTCGAAAACAGTCGTGGAGTAAATCAGGTGAAGATATGGCATCGTCGTTCATGCTTTAAACTAGATTCATTTGATTAGTACGCAAAATTCTTGAGCAATTGAATTTATCTGGTATAAAGCCCGTTCATAATTGGCTAAAAATTTTGCTAGCTCACCAATCCCCTAGCTTCCATGATAACAAACTCTCTAACTGCTAGCAGTCAAAGAATCCTTTGAATTCATAGTAGATTGTCCCATCAACTAACTTCTGTTTCATCTTACTTTTGTCAACGAGACAGGGCAAATTAATCTCCTAAATCTGTTTCCGTCCACAAGACAGATGACACTGGCGTCTCGGAAAAGAATAAGTAACTACTGCATGATGTCTAGATGACCTGCGAAAAGCTTACTAACCTTTGATGACAGTTTTCATGAGGATGGGAATGCTCTCCAACTATTCACATATCAATCACTTTTGATGTGGAATAGTTTTACAGATGTGTGCTTCTTTTGAATGGCGGGACATCCTTCACTCTCACTTTGAGGTCCTTCCTATCTAGGAAGTACGTTAATGTTTTCCTGTTTCCGTGCGGTGTGACTAAGCTTATAACTAGAGAGGGGTACGTGTTCAAAGGGTGATCACATGGTCACTTACTTCCGGCCACTATCCAGAGCCGTTTTAATAGGGTTCGTGCTGGTCCATCCTGCGAAGTCATGTGAGTTGATGTGAATATCATGGCCAACAGCCAATGGTAGGGTAAAATAGATGGTGAATTAGACGGCCCCCTCTGGAAGTTGCTAGTGTAATACTTTTGCATAGCTTATCAAAGCTCCATCTGCTCCTAACCACTTCCGACAATGAAGCTCTCCGACGTTTTAGACATCAACGATAAACTCACTCATTTCAACCACATGTGAAGAAGATGTACAACAGTCAGAAATTTTCCCGTTTCTATCCTGAGATTCCCACCGGTAACTATGATTTGGAGTAGATGATATGATCTCCAAAAAAACACTGGTGGAGAATAAAAAATTCGAAGATAAAAAGAATCACAATTTCTTTGGGTTCACATGATTGTTGTTGTAGGCAGGCAGCTAACCAATCAGATATTAGCTCCACCGCAGGAGTGGTTGTACCTGAACAATTGGCCAATCACGTTCTAGACGCTGGGAAATATAAGGTGATGTTCGGATTGGTACCGTTTTCTTCTACGCCTGGGTACTCTAAGTGAATTGAAGCCTTCAGTGATTGCAAATGGTACTCCTGAAGGCAACAAGTTCAATATTGTATTTGACAGTAATGGTCACATGCCTCGAGAATGTGGATTCGGTAAGTTCTGCATGTCTTCTTTTGAAACCTTACGTACAAGATATCAGTCGAACTGGATCAGAGAAACTCCCGCACGAAGCGCTTGAATTAGGTTCACCCGTACATCCATCTGTTTAATTTTTGGGCATTTCAGTTCAAATATTATGTTATCTGTCAGACCCTATTGTATTATGGACCTCAGTTTGAGTTAATGGCATTTTCTTCGCCCTTCCTGTGTTCTCGGTGTAACTTTTGGCAGTCAGCAGGTTTCCTTTAGACCGAGTTGATTAAAACAGCCCCTTTGGAACATCGCGTCCTCTGGGCCGGACAAATCGCCTTTATCTTGGGTGTCACCGGTCTGACAAGAACAAGCCTTCAACGACCTAGTTACGAAATTTCCCACAAGTCAAATAGATAGTGAACGAGTTCACAAATAAGCGCAGTTTTATTAAAGTTTACAAAATAAAGGGCTGCATAAACTATATTAGGCTAAAGATTTACTTGTACTGGTTCCAGAAATGACCTGGCTATCAACACCTGACGATATACTGATGCATGGAGTTTTCAGCGCTGGTTCTTTCGACAAACCAATACAAGCAAGCTGCGGATATATCTAATCCGCAGCGTCCGTATCCAATCCAAAGCTTGTTGATGGGAGTAGCTCAAATCCAATTTCTTCAGTTCTTTTCCCTCTTAAGATTTTTTAATTTTCTAATTACGGGTTGTTGTTGGTGCCAAAGCTGTGATCGAAAGCAATAGTCATCTTTCAGGCCTATGCTCAACAGGAAAAACATCTTTGGTATATAGGAGCCTCTAAAAACCCTAGAATTGGACTTGCAATAACATTACGCTTTTCATAGAAGTGCTGAACGACGGGAAGAAGCCTAATCATCGGCGATGGCTTGACCGTTGTATGATAGACTATGGTCTGCTACCAAGCGAAACCTGCAGACAACTTAAAATTCACATCCGCCGGAATTGAGTCAAAAAATACGTCTGATGAAGTTCGGTTTAAGTTCCCAGCTGCATCACACGCATGTGATGTGCTAATCTTCACCCAGTTAGAATAGTTCTGAATGTGTTCTGTACATAAGCAATTCTGAGAACGTCAATCTGGTCATCTGGATAGCCCCTATCGCCAGTGATAGAAAGCTACGTGCTTTCATTCAAAATGAACCTTATCATTGACTCAAAGGTGCTGGTAACGTCACTGACGTCTAAATCAAAGGGTTTTTAAGTAGTTTCTCATATTTTTCGTCACCATATGACACGTGCACGTAAAATAATTTCCGGCCTGAACAATCAAACTGTTCTGTTCTTGGAAGCACACCTTAATCTCTGACGCTGTAGTAAGTGGGAGCAATGTGCTCTTTAGGGGGACTAGTAGGCGATGTCACCCCTAAAGATATCTCGTCCGAGCAGCAATCGACTTCCTCATATGGACTGTTTTGTGACTAAGCTGTTTCACTTAAACGAACTATGAAGCCGCCTTTGTGAAGCACACTTACTTGAAGAATAGCATAAACGAGACGTACAGCTGAGACTCATTTAAAGAGCTCTTTAAAGACAAAGTAACATGCAAATCGGTGTGTTTGACGAATTTCTACAATTTGGGTTCAATTAAAACATAGGTTGGCGAAAATTCGGAGATTAGACCTAGCGGATGAGCCCAAAGAGGACGGAAAAACCGGTCATGAACTGTTGAAGAGTTTCCGTCAACTTTATGAGTAGTCTCCATCATGAAAACACTCTTAGCTGCAATCGGCCACACAATCTTTATCCAACTATTCCTTGTAGCTGATGTGATATCCCAGTACATCACCGCCTGTCTACACGCTAGTTTGTTTTCTTTCAGAGTATGCGTGGAGCAATATTGCATTAAGTATTGGAAGTCACGTAGTGGGAGTTTGCAGAACCTGCCATAATTTGACACCTGCGATTTTCAGCGTCCCCAAAGAACCAATCCAGGTACTAAAATACTGTTCTAGTCGGTTGGTGTGAAAACTCTATTTGAGTTACTTACTCCAGGGCCCCGAACTGTTTCGATTTTAACAACGTTTTCAGCATACCCAAGCTTATACGTGCCGATAGTTAACGAGAAAAATAGAGGTAAACGTAGAATCACGGAGATCTATCTTACTGCGAGTAAGGGCGCCACAGAATGCACCGATAAAAACATGTGGAATACGTCTTGTCCAAACCAGGCGGCACAATAATTACCAAAATTTATAAATAGATCTGCGACTTCAAACTACTAATCCAATTTTCGGAGAAAAATGAGACAGCGGGCTGTTCCAAAACAACCTGTTTTCTGAAAGTGGGTGATTCTAGACTCTGGAGAGACATGCACTTTGTTCGGGCTGACCATTAAGTCTGTCGTACAGATATCACAACTATAATTACTGTCCACTGAGTCTAGAGCAACTTATGATTTGTTATTATCCAAGTCAGCGAAACCTGAGTCTGGCAGAAGATTTTTTTCCTTTGATTGGGAAGATTCACTTCATCTGGATCAGTGGAAAAAACCGCCCTTTTATCGAGTTAAATGACCCTCCTCAATTGACTTTATCGTAAAATCTTTGAACATAAACATTTATTCACTTTAAAGTGAGGCTGGCGCCTACAATATAAACTTAATATCATGAGGTTACCAAAGAAAATCTGCAGCAGGTCACTTCGTGCTCCATCCTTCTTAAATCTCATCACTTATGCGTGGCCCCAGGGCTTCCATCAGTCTTGTTTCCTACACACACATACACACACACAATTACGAATTGCACTGATGTTAATGAGAGAGACACAATCACCTGAAGCATAGCACAAAGAGCGACTCAGTTGTGGTGCAGCTGGATCTCCCATGAGATCCGTGACAAGTAAGTGTACTTTGCAACAATATTCGGGTGTCGACCAATACACTCATTTGCATACCAGTTTGTTTTTTATGAGAGGCTCAAGTGAATCTTTTGTTTATGGTATTCTTCAACTGAGTGTGCTGCAAAACAGCCGTCTCATGTTGCAGTCGGCACACTGAGTCTTCATCTACTCGATGAGCCTCCAGAAGGACGAAACCGGTCATTGGCTTTTCAGTAAACTCGTGAGCGGTATCCTTCATGAAAATACGCTGCGATATTTGGAATATCGTTCTTCAACTGAATGTGCTGCAAAAAGGCCGTCTCATATTGCAGTCGGCACTCTGAGACTTCATCTACTCGATGAGCCTGCAGAAGGACGCAACCGGTCATGGGCTTTTCAGGAAACTCGTGAGCGGTATCCTTAATGAAAATACACTGCGATGTTTGGAATATCGCGCCAAAAAACATGGGGTTTCCTTTGTGCATCTCATTCAGCTGAAGAGTATCATAAACGAGAGATTCACTTGAGTCTCCTGTGAAAATCAGGTAAATGTGTAGTTCATGTTCCTCCCGTTCGCCCTCACCAATCACAATTGGCTGCTTATGGATATGGCCTCTTCAAACTACGATTTTGCCAGCATTTGCTACAATAATTTCGTATTTCATACATTGAAGAAACCGGGTATCCAAAACCGATCATGATCTTTATCTCCCAGAAGTTTCGAGGCAATTTGTGTGCAATGTTTCTGTTAAGGGTGATATGGGGAATGGAGATTTCGTCAGTTGATGTTTGCTATCTTTATTGGGAACCATTAGATAGTTCTTGATCCTTGAATCCCATCATGCTTCCATCCTACCTGAAAGCAACCTTGGTATCTTGAATCCTCGTCCTTCCGGCTACTAGTTGAAGCCTAGACCACTCCGCCATGAGTGGCCGATCAAGAGTGATCAGCCCGCACCTCACAGCTGTGGACTAAGCAGTCCGCAATAACCCGTTTCGAGGTATACAAAGCTGTGTTGAACCGACTTGAAGCCATCGTCTCTGCGAAACCCATTTTTTTCTATCTTGTTTGAGTAATCAAACGAAGCCCTGTAGAAGGATTCAAACGTGCCAACTTCCATTCACCTACTAATCAGTCTACCACTAAATAACTTGTCCCCCAAGAAGCCGTTTGAACTCGACTGGACTATATCTTCGTAAGACCTGGGCATTAGCATTTGGTTTTCGTCCTGTTCTCTATGCTTGGCAGTTTCATTTCAAACGATTCATTGTCAGCCGTGGGTGACATCATCAGTGCAGAAGTGATTGGGTAACACAAACCCAAACTGATGTTTTCATCTCGATGGGTGACGGAACGTTCGCCATCAAACTGCCAAGCTCGACAACGAGACTAACAACCAACCAGCTCACACTAGTTACCCATATCCCGCAAGATCCTCAAGTACTGGTATTTGTTTGGACAATTCCGTCGAAGGTCAACTACTTCACAGAAACCCTCGACCGGATTCACATTTTCATCTCAAACAACTGTGAACGAAAAAATCAGCAAGTACGGTATAATATAAACAGAATGTTCTTGCTTTTTGTACAAATTGGCCAGTGTTGTAAAAGGCCACGTTACCAACCCTATCTTAGCCAGTACCGTGTGAGAGTCTATCGGTGTCCAACCTATCTTCCCGTATGGATGCAATCGTTCGTGAGGAAGAAAAACCTTAGCAAACATTTAGTCAGCTGCCGTAGACCCTCCGCTGCATCTTTCTGAGTGCTATAATCCAAAAAAGCTCACGGAACTCCGTGCTTCTTGTGCGGGTTTTAGAAAAATCCTAAGAAATTCCACAGGTCTTCTCTCATCTTGCCGATGAGCTCTACTTGAACACTGTTGATCACACTTGGTTACATATAAACGGAGAAATATGCTCATACACACAACAGTTTGGGTAGGATACTCATCCAGTTAAACCACTTGCCTACACTTTGCCTCAGATTAATTCGTTTCCCTCAGGGCATGTCAATCTTCAGTGTGTAAGCTACTCAAGATTAAACACGATGTTTTCATGAAAGAAACTACTCATAAGTTTGCCAAAAACTCTTTGACTCCCCACGACTGGTTTTATTCTATTCTTGGTTAATAAAGTAGGTGCATTTCCCTTGTTTTCGTCAAACTTACGCTATACCTTAAAGCTATTTAGATAAACGTCCATGGAATCATGGATAATGAGTCTGCGATGCAAACTGCAATTCGTAAATTTGCTGGAGACTCGATGAAAGACCTCAAACTCAACGTCGTCCTTCTTAGTCTAGTGATCAGGTTCTACCAGCATTCGATTCGTGTGCACAAAACTGCCCAAATAATACATTTTGTCACCATGGCACTTATCAAGGAATCACCAGAAATACATCCTCCTAGCAGTATTCCATTTGGACTTTTGAAACTGGGATTATGCCATCATATGTTTACATATCGCATGTTTTTTGCCATATCGACACAAACACACATGATAATCATTACTATCACCCAAGTTCTTCAACGGATACTTGAAGCTGATTATCCGAAACCGATATTTACAAGGCCGGTAGTCGTCCACGCTCCTAGGTACCTCACGTCAAGTCAAAAGTGCTTGCATACACCAGCGGTGAATCGCACTACTGAAAAGAAGCTAGTAGCCAAGAATTGCTCGCCCTAACTGCTATACCAAGTACTCTCACAAGGTTGTCATGTTTCTTGAATTTTTCAGTTCCGGGAGATATCATCGCGTTTCACATGTAAGTTGCTTCATTTCACAATCCATAATAGATCTTGTATCGATGACGAACACCTTTCCCAATGTTTACGTTTCCCTAGGTAGAGTTAGTCATTTGAACTGACAGTACACGTCAAATACCAGTTATTAACTCACTGGCCTCATAATGGTCAGATTAGGATCCTTCTTCTAACCCAAGGTATAAAAGTGCTTTAGTCATTATGAGCATGTGCGATGCGCTTTGGCCGTTTAAGAAAAATTGTCATGCACCCTACCGCAGAATACTTTGAAAGCCCCAGAACTCCTAATAAACACGAAGATTACTCAAACCCTGATAGTGCCATGTTCGCCCATTTGGATTTTCGGCTATCCAGGGACCGTCCCTACCAAGCCTAAAAGTTTTTTTCGGCCACTCCAATTTTTACCGTCACTCAGACAGATAATGTCAGCTGTCCCAATTGTACATACCACCGGTTGTGATTAAGCGGGGGCAACCGGTGTGCTCTCATCACCGGAAACTGTGGCATTTGGCGTGAAATTTTTCGATTGAACACTGGACATGCCGTATATAAGATCTTTTTAAAAATGCGCATGTTTTATCACCTTTATTTCATTGACAGTCGAACCGAGGATTGATTTATCACTCTGACGAAGAGTTTATCAGTTAGCCGGTAGGGTTGATCGGGAATCATTTTCGCTTCTGTTATGAGGGATTTGCTTCCTCGGGGACATTTCGCATTCGAGAGACATTTTCGAGAACAAGGGGTTTTTTCTGACAGAAGTCTTCTAAAAGTTATGCAAAATCGGCTATTTACCGTTCAGCGATAGACTTCATCGTCAAAAAATTGATCATAGACATATGTGAAGGAATATTTTTGCTGGAAATAATTTAAGCCCAGGGATAGACTGATCAGTGAACGCTCTATTGTAAAGTTAACGCATTGTTTGTGGATCGGATTAGCCAACACTTCAGGGGGGTTAAGCAGCGCCAGTAATGAATCATCAAGGTAAATTAGATTTTGAGTAATTTGAAGACAATGCCTTCTGACGAAGCTACATGGCCATCCGTTTTTATTGCCCACAATGAAACAAAACACAACCACTGATATGATGAATTTCGCATTCTGAAGACTTTTGCGAGTCGCCTTAATTGAGCTCCATTAGTTTGGCCCCCAGATCTTTATCTGTTTCATTGAGGACTGCTATTTATCTCTGCGGATCTCATCCCTTGAAAGGAGGATAGGTTGGGTAATAAACACAGGTACTATTTGGTGGAGCTGCGCATTTGTCCGCTGCACTGACGGTACACAATAGTTCCTGACCTTAGCGCTGGACTAAATCACGTTCAAACGGAGTCTCAGCTATCAGGACAGCTACCTCCTGGTCCGCAAGTGATTGTATGCGGATTTGCACGTGTATCTGTGCGTGTGCGCATGTAAATATGTACGAGTATACATGTGTGTCTGTAGGTGCGTGCCTATGTGTACGATTTCTTATTGTTTGCATAAACCTAGTTAAATATCTCAGCACATTGAGCAGTTCGGTATCAACGACTATCATCGTGAGGACGTGATCACTTAACTGCTGAACTCCATGCGGATACATTCTGCGTTCTACTTATCAGTAATGCATCCTGGGGACTATTCTAGGCGAACATTACTGGGTTCAGCTGCTGAATTTCCCTATCTGTCACAGTAAGGCCCCGCATGTTGCGGAGTCTCAAACCTAAAACGGTGCCAAGATTGACCTTCTCTGCATAAGGTTGTGTTTGTGGTGAACAGCTCTCCGAAGAATGGCACTGCCTAGTTCGGCACTGTCGCTGGTTTGAGTTGCCGATCATTCTCTTGTATTTCATCCGCTTTGTCTCAACTGGTCCCCTATATAATACAATGGCTGTATCACGGGTGGTTTAGATCGGTTGATTGTAACCAGGACTAAAGTTCGCATATAACCATTTCCTCACATTTGGGATGACCTCAGGTGATTAATAACTACAACTGGTGAACGTAATGAAGCAGTGGAATAAGAGTGCCACCTAGCTATCAGCAGTAATGACTACTGGCACTTCCCTTATGGGAAGAGGACAAGTGCTCTCAGAGGCCTATTGCTCATGACGCATCTGTTACCCCATCTTAAGGGTCGACAACACCTGTCACTAGTTGCTAGTCTATTTTGTTCAACTAATTTCTTCGTCGCCATACTAATCTGACCCCTGCCCAGATATGTGAACTCGTGAGGGTTCCTTCCATATTTGATTGAGGGTGATGGGGTATTGATCTTTCTGCAGGCACACTCGATCAACGACATATCAGTGAAAATCCTGAGATAAAAAGGCCATATCCACTACTTCGTAAAGGCGTACCACTATCCTTCTAAATAACGAGGGGCTAATAAAAGAAACCCTTTAGGTCCGATCTCGTCCCCATGCATAGCTGACCAAACACGAGTTAATCAAAATCGAAAAGACCCAGTAAGACCATTGGAAGGCTTGAATTCCGCCTATTGTGGATCTGAAACGCATTTTCTTGAGACCAGGCATCCACATATAGCCACTAAGACTAAGTATCTTGAGTTGTTATAGCTGTTTTTACAGTTAATTGCGGCCGAACATTAAATATTGGCCTGTAAAGCCTCCAAACTTTGACGGATGAATCTAATAACCAGATCGATCACCTGCAGCAGCTAGGTTACGATAGAAAGAAAGAGATACGTAATCGGTTTCGCGACCCTAAATCAAACACGGTAGGCTAATCAAGGTAGTTTTAAACAAACTGATTCTGTTTTTATGAATCGTGATTCGGCTCAAATGAAGCAGGATTACGTCAACCGTTTTACCCTGTCTGGCTGCTTGACTTGGAACCCTGTGAAATCACTCTGTTTTTCTTTGGTGTGATCTAGACTGTTACTTTGATGGTTCAACGTTGTGAGCGACGAAAAGCAACGATGACAAGCTACAAACTAAAGCTTATACTTTCACTCCAAAGAATAACAGCTATGTTGCTTGAATTCTCCACAGTACCAGTGCGATTGGCCTGGGGTTTCTTGAACACCCGAGTGTCAGGATTTCAGGCATCAGTGGCGATAAAGTTCACAGAGCAATCGCTATCCACTTACCGACTATCACCAATAAAACGTTTTACCTCAAACGGCAACATATCCTTGTATGAGCAGGTCCATGCTGTGGACACATTCACCTTCTGGATCCGTTATTCTTCTTCAGAAACGTTCTGGAGACGTGCAGTCTATAGAAAATTGTGTGCGGATTCGTTTGTAGAGCATACCATCAGCTTGTCTGGTCCAATACGCAGTTCCACAAATCACATTATGCTAACTACAAAAACAAATGCCCTGAGCCTGACGGAGAACGCTTACATGATTCGAAAACAAGGATATTGTATCAGAAGAAACTTGTCTCTTAAATGAGAGAATTCAATCCTTCTCTCCCGATAGATGTATCGGATACGAATGACGACAGTCAGGCAGGCGGAAACACATTATTCCAGATGCCTTGACTAATCTGGGGACAACAAACTTAAAGTAGGGTCCTTTTTGATCTCTCATCTTTACCGGTACGAGTACAAAAGGCGAATCGAGACTAACTCGCTCAGAAAGCCGGCCTTATCGAAGGCGAATGGTAGAGCAAAATAGGGAAGGGGGTTTCAAATAACTTGCTGCTTGTGGGAGCAACGAAGTTTCCTTGAAATCAGTCTACGGCTCAAACATCAGACCAGCATTCCAGCATCTGATACGGAACTGAAGCAAACAAATATCCGACGCAACCTCTTCAACAAGCCTCTGAATCAACCGACAATTCTCCAATGAATAGAAGCAGGTAGGCTGCCTCAAGGAGGAAAGCAACTAGTTCTGGATCTTCAGAGATGCAACAGGCGAATGCGTAATGGCAGGGTAGCTGGAGAATGAATACTTGCAGCAAAAAGGGAGACGCAACTTTGGAAAATGCAACTCTTCCACTGACCAAAATAAAATTCCATACCTCAAAAATGCCTTGATCGTGTCACTGTTTGGAGGAAAAGGGCAAAACATTTTCACCTGATAACTACACAGACAGTTGACTGTTGAGTATGTGAGCAAATGCCCCCAGCAATTTCTTTTCTAAAGCCTGGTAGCTGAGGCCTGATTGATCCGGGCGTGCATCCCAAAAGAACGATGCGCCTTCTGCGCTGGTCAGAGCATGAAAGCTTCAAGAAATATCCGACAAACAACTCCCACAGCTAAATAACATTTTCGCAGACTACGCAGTGTTTCGGCTATGCCAACCATAGGAGAATGTAAAGAGTTCATACTAAATGTGGCTCTCTGCCGAAATTAGAGATACTCATGCGAGACTTTCATACAGAAGGAAGCGGAACAAGTACGCAAGCGAATGGATCGACTTGAAGCAAATTGGAAAACCTTTCCGATATGGGTCAGGTGAGTATTCTTGCCCACATTCTCCTCACGCTTTATCTAACAGCCTTCATGAAAGTGCCTTTGAAAATGACAATTTCTGCTTGTGGCTCTGCTTCAGAGCGTCCTTTAAGTATACATCTTCACGCAAGAAGTCAGGTTCATTAGACTAAGGTTCACATTCGTGAATGATCGTGCGCTGTTTGCTGTTGCTTCGCGGTTGGGCCGGTACATCAACTGGTGTCGCACTTTTGTTGTGTAGGTGGAATTTACGACACCCATCTCACTGAAACTGAGGTTGTCGACTACTGTGCGGACTTCTGTTCTCTCCCTCTGTGTCACACTATCAGTTTGCCGTGAGCAAGATCTTCTGTTGCCATGGCAAGTGCGGTCATCGGTAAACTCCAGCAAAGGACTGCAGAAACCGGAGCCTCGGCCCGGAGACCAAAAGGGAACATATCTGGTCTCCGATAATGAGATGACATGACCTTGTCAAACGTCGTGTGTGTCGTGCAAGTCGAGCGATTCTAGTGTATCAGTCGTAAGTACATGACTGTGAGACTATCGTCTTGTTCTTACGGTCCTGATAACGAGACGCCTGATTTAAATGGTTGCAGGGTATATTTACAGCGCCTGTTTCCATAGATGCGATTTATCGAATCGATAAACGGTCATAATGATTGGTCAACGTTCAAATGGCTGGACTCATGGGGGAGAGTATAACTGTGCACTAAATGTATAGACATGACGACTGTCTTTTAGGCTAATCAGGCACAGTACCCCCCAAACGCTTTAAGTGCGTTGCTTCATTTGAAATGGCTTGATTGAGGGAGCACAACCAGTTTTCGAACAGTGTCCAAAAAGAGTATTTTTATTACGGAACTGTAAAAGTAGTGTATGATGACACACTTTTCCCGAGTGTGTATCTACAAAACACCCCAATATCATGACCAATAATGAATTTTGTGTTACAGACAGCATCCCAGTACACTGCGGACGAAACGCTTTCGATGACAAATGGGCCGGTTTATTCACGAAGAAGTCATCTTGGCAGCTGCTGAAGCGTATTGTCGGTGGAACTGAGTCAGCGTATGGAGAATGGCCTTGGCTAGTTTCATTCCTAATCTACCAGAACGCAGAACAGGTTCGAAGTCACAAAACTCGGGTGAGGGGCCTGGACGAAATATTTGTACCTCCTACAATGCTGACAAATTATCCTGACGGATCGAGAATGTTTCATATATGTGGAGGCACGCTTATCCATCCAAAGTGGATCATATCAGCAGCCCACTGTTTTCGGTAGGTTATAAGTGTTTTGAAATGTCAATTAGTTTTCCGACTTGTCCTTAGTCTAAGTGTCACTTCCTCGTTAGGTCGATCTGCGTCAAGTGTAAAAAACTGATGTGCCATTAGGAGGGTTTATAGCAAGCACAGTCACAAATGCATCTTGAAAAGACATTAATCATGCAAAATAACACACAGCTAAAAAGTTTACAAAGCGTGCTTCCAGCAACTACAGTAAACTTCCTGTTCAAACGGAACCCATCCGTTAATGTAAAATCCACCAAAAGGGGTAGGGCTTAATACACTACTCATAAGGTTGCTGAAAACTCTTCGACAGTCCACGACCGGTTTGCACATCCTGGAGCTCATCAGGAAGATGCAGTCCCGAGTTTCCGTCTACTTAAACCTAAATTGCATAAGATTAGTGAAATACACTCATGTGAATAACATTTTGGTTTTGACGACAGACTCACCTGGCCTACTGCCGTGGCCAAATCATCGCTTGCGCACAAACTGAACCTCAGCAGGTGGGCTTGGATGGATCCGACGAATGAACACGTGATTAAAAGTTTCAAGATAAAACCTGCGGACAGCGCATTTACCGACCAGTCTGTGCAGCGGGTGAAAATTCTGGGCAAGGGCGTCAGTAGTATTTTAAGGTGAAATGTGACTTTGAAAACATGAAATGCGGGGGCGAATATGGTTAATTAGCTGGTCCGTCTTAAGTGGCACCTCCACAAAAGCCTCATACAGTACACACCAAAAACTAAACCAATACATAGTGAAAAAAATAGTTCAGAACCCGAGTCCTGCCTGGCTGTGGTTTAGTCTGAGTTCTAATAACCCTGTTAGCTAAGGACGCCTCAGTAGGTATCAGCTTCATTAAAACGCGCCGCTCTTGTGAATTAGCTAGGAAACCGAAGCAGTATTATGAAGGAGTCATAGATCATTCACATTCTGTCACGTTCCATAGGACTTAGCTAATAGGGGTTTACGACCTTTCGAAAATAGTCTACGGACTAGGCATGAGAATGACCGACGATTTCCAGGATCTGGCAGATCTGAGGCAGACGGATATGATGAACAAGCACTTTACCAGACTTCTGAAGCGATTGACCATCATCGGCTGGACCGTAATTAAAAGGCTGTCTTGAAGAGAGACACACCGGTCTCTGAACCTTTCTCCGACTATCTGAGAGATGTGGAAAATGAATACACAATTGCGGAATGACAGTGCAACTTGCAGCAGAATGCTTCAAGAATGGTGACCCGACTATGGGGGTTTCCCTCCTAATCTGGTTTAGAATTAAAAAAATGTACTCGTGCGACAAGGTATCCTTCGTAAAGAAAACTTCTGATAAGGTTGCCGAAAACCCTTCGACAGCCCATGACCGGTTTCGCCCTTCTTGGGGCTCATCAGGTAGGCGTAGTCCCCGAGTTTCCGTCAACCTTATGATCTGCTTGGTCCCAAATTGGTCTGTTTTCGAGAAATACACTCATTTGCAAATCAATTTGGTTTTCACGACAGAGTTACCGGAATCTCTCGTTTATGATATTCTACAACTGAATGTGCTGCAACCTTGTGAGTAGTTTCCTTTATGAAAATATACTGCGATATCTGGAATATCGTGCCAATTGAAACATGAGGCGGCCTGTGTGCAGCACATTCAGTTGTAGAATATCACAAATGGGAGATTCAGTTGAGTCTCTCATGAAAACCAAGTTGATTTGCAAGTGAGTGTATTTCTCGAAGGGTATCCTTCAGTTTTTAAGCAATTTCCGAAGGCATTTTTTTATTCAAAAAGGTCTTTAACAACCTCGTCTCAAGATGATTATATTAAAGCTGAAATCTATGGTTTCTATTGGCTAATCAGTTTCGTGTCAAACTCTCACTCTACTGTCAACGCAGAAGGGTTACCCTGATCTTCAGTCACGGTATACAAACTGGTCCGTGCGGAGCCAAACGCTCATCACCTTTGGCTATTGAAGCACAAATAAAAGAGCATTATTTCCCAAGCTTGCATCCAAACACAGATCGTAACTTGCACGTATTCGCAGCATGGAATTTCCTCAGTTTAATTCACTTTTAAGGTCACTGTGGGAGTTAAAAAAAGATTTTGTCGTCTGCTTCCGTAGATAATGAAAAAACATTATTTCAGCGTTCAAATGCACTGCAGGTGATAAGTAAGGGAAGAGATTTGCCTTAAGCACTTGCTGACTGCATCGAATTCGTGCAAATTAGAGTCTCTGTTTTTCTGCTACTCATGATGGTCATCAATGCCTTTTAATACAGGCCGAATCCGCAATACCCGGACTTATCACCACAACCGGAACGTTGGCTTGCTCGCGTTGGAGAGCATGATATGTTGGACGAATCCGTACCACATTACGACATGACTGTGAAACGAATAATCGTTCATCCAGAATATACTGGTAAGAAATAAAGACCGCCGTGTTTTAGTTTCAGTTCTCATCTGCGTTCTCCTCATTTCCTGCAGTCCTGTTAAGTATTGACACTCAATATATCATTAGGCAATAACAGGAAATACGCGCTTATTCACTTTTCGAGACACAAGGCCCTTGAGAGAGTGACAAAAACGTTCCCTGTAATAATCATATTACTCCGTCAACAAATTGATTGAATCTGACAACAGTTCCGTTTAATAAGATTATTGTTGGTTCACAAAATGCACTCTGACCTGCAAACTAATTTGGCTTGATCGAGAGATCCAACTGAATTCCAGCTTCATCCCTCTTTTACGATGAGCTTACTCAACTGAACATGCCACACAAGGTTGCCTCATGTTTCAGTCGGTTCGATATTTAAAATATCGCAATGAGCTATCCACGCTATTGTTAATGTCCCAGTTAACACTTCGACAGCCCACTACCGATTCTGCCCTTCCAAGGGCGAAACGCATTCACTTGAGAACTGATTTCGCATGCCTGAGAATAAGGATAGGAAAATACCTGTTATATAACTTATGTCCTGCTATTAAAAAAAGAACTATTTTATGGGTACCTGTGGTCACAGGCTATCACTGCGCATTTGGGATCAACCAAACAGAAGATTTTGAAAGCTTGTCCACTTCACTTATTTCGTCCAAGACACAAACAATCACCATATCCTGGTGCTTTATCCTGTCTGAGTGGGAGTTAGGCACCCTGCCCATCAGTCACTTGCAGCTCACTCATTTAGTGTTCAAACTGCTGGCCGGGGAGTTGCGACCTCCAAGCTCCCTGAAGTTATGTGGGATGAATAAATGTGGTGATGGTTACCCACGGAGGTAAGACAGTGCTTTTCGGCTTTCCAGCGTATATTTGGCTTCATTTATAGTGCAAAATCTCCATCGACAATAACAAGACTTACTGCAAAGATACACATGGGTCAAATGAGCGATTGTATACCGTGCTGGAAAGTCACGCCCAAACAATTCCGCACGGCGTTACGGCCAGAGCCCAAAAAGACCTTGTGCTACCGGATGGTCAGAGCTGGAATCTCCATGAGGTAGCGTACGGGGATGCTTAAGCCGGAGGCATTGATCAAAGTAGAATGGAAATGCAGATAAGGATCGATGAAAATACATACAAAAATAGCGTATTCCCACTCAGCTTGAGTTTGTTGTACTTACCACTTTGCAGGAATCACTTATGATGTGCGGAGCAAAACCCTAGATATGTCCTTAATTATAAGCAAAACAAAAAGTGGTACTGCGATGAGTAATGAGACTAAATCAAAAGAGGGCATGTAGTAACTATCCATCTTATTTTCTTAACATTGTCCAAGAAAATGAACGTATCTTTTAGACAAACGTTGATATTTCTCTTTAAATGCGTCCCAGCAGATTGATAGACCACTTCGCCACAGAATGGTACAGAGATTTGGACATGCGTGGAGTGGACTTTAAAGTTTGACCGGATTGATACGTCTTCGGCAAAACATATAAGTGGGGCATCATGTAACCAGTTGGACACCTGTGCTCACAGTTATTAGTATCAATGGCGTTTGTCTTCCTCATATGACCAGAACATTAGATAGAATCTTTCCAGTGAGGCCTGTTTAGTCTCGTTTATCTTCCACCTTTTCGTATTTTGATTCATTCGAAGGATTTCGTCAGCTCTGTGTATTAGAATCATTCCGGCCTCTTTAATTAAGTTTGGAAAGCAGTATTTTATCGTCAGTCCCTAAGCGTTGTACGGCTTTCGATCGCTCCCTTGCCAGCTGATGTTTGCACCTGGAATTTCATTCGAAGCACTGGTAACACTAACTGACAGGTTGTGACTTAGATATTCCCACAATAGGCTTCGGGGTCGTTATTATGTCGGCTAACTGATCATACGGGATTCCCAATTGAATCACAAGATCAACCTAAGTAGTTTTACGAAAAGAACAAGAAAACTTGGAGGTTAGTGCAATGCATCTAATAATTTTTGGTCCAATCTGAACCAAGAATCCTTGTGTATCTACCTTCCCGGGTTATTTTGGAACTTTGAACGTGGCACCAGGACATCGGGAATTAATGCAAAAGTAGGAATAGATGGCGTAGAGGGGTCAAAAGTTCCACACAGACGAAAAAATTGCGTCAGTTGCAACAGCGCTCAGCTATCTACCTTCCCGGGTTATTTTGGAACTTTGAACGTGGCACCAGGACATCGGGAATTAATGCAAAAGTAGGAATAGATGGCGTAGAGGGGTCAAAAGTTCCACACAGACGAAAAAATTGCGTCAGTTGCAACCGTGAGCGCTCAGCAAAATTAGCGGTTGGCTGACTTAACTTAACACGTCGTACTAAGTGGTTTAAACTCAGAGCTCTGAGTTGCTCAACTGGGTTCTTACAGCCTCTGCAATCGATAACAATCTGAATTCGTCTCATCTTTTGTGGTTTGAAGGTCGTAGGCGGATGATAAAATGACATTTTCTGAGCTGGGTAATTTGATTGCAAACATTTCCTCACCAATTGAGGTGACATGACCAGTGCGTTGTTGGGTAGCATATTGGTGCGTATCGGTGGGTTATTGGTTATCACAACAAAATTGCCCAGCTCAGCGAACAAGCCAACGACCATCTACCTTACCTGAGCTACCAGCATTTTCCTCCATGACATTTTCTTTCTATGTAGGATGTCTGTTCTCTAAAATATATAATGCGATGGCATCGCTTTAGCACATTCTTTTTTTCAAGTGGGATAACATCATAAGATGATTTATGAACCTATGTTGACCAACAGTTAGTCGTTCAATGCCTTCACATTTGATTGTGGCCTAACCTTCCTTCTGCATGAACTTAATTTCCCTCTTACTTCCTTTTCATAGAGCTTACATGATTGCTGTAAACTTTCGTATACGTCTATAATGTCTTGCGTTGTGCCACTTACAAAAAACCAAGCTGTTTATTCTGATACATTCCACGGGTATGTTTCATCGAAAAATTTTCAGCAACCTTATGAGTAGGCGTTACGTCCCATACTATGTTTCAACATCTTCTTTCGAGTGAGTAGCACCACCAAAGTCTATTGATGGCTTCAGTTATGGATTTTTCAACCTTTTTCAATGCGATTTAACCTTCACCTCATGTGGATAGTACTGTAATGCATTCTAACAATATCCATCGCACGATCCGATTTTATGTGGTACACAGCAGAGAATGTGCGATTCCAAGTCATGGAGGAAGGCATGGAATGTTTCTACGTTTAATGTAAACTTTCGTATACGTCTATAATGTCTTGCGTTGTGCCACTTACAAAAAACCAAGCTGTTTATTCTGATACATTCCACGGGTATGTTTCATCGAAAAATTTTCAGCAACCTTATGAGTAGTGCGTTACGTCCATACTATGTTTCAACATCTTCTTTCGAGTGAGTAGCACCACCAAAGTCTATTGATGGCTTCAGTTATGGATTTTTCAACCTTTTTCAATGCGATTTAACCTTCACCTCATGTGGATAGTACTGTAATGCATTCTAACAATATCCATCGCACGATCCGATTTTATGTGGTACACAGCAGAGAATGTGCGATTCCAAGTCATGGAGGAAGGCATGGAATGTTTCTACGTTTAATCAGTTCTATTTACTCTCTCAAATCATCGCCCCTCAAAACCTGTGCGTCGTGGCAGTATCTGAACGCACACGTACATGCCAATTATGTAATGCCACACCGACCATCGCCAGGTTTCATCAGCCGGGTCACTGCACATAGTAGCACAGGTGAACAAAACAAGCCACCACTTACACATCCAACCTTGTGTTCAGTATTTTCTCCCAGTTCTCTCTGCACACCAATTAACGATAACTCTTCTACGGATCCCAGTCATGGGTACGTCAGGGTTGCACCCAAAGAAGCGACCAGTAGCAAGCTACCGCTCACCCCGTCTGGTCCTTTCCGTTTCTTGGACCTCATCTTTCTATTTCCATTGGAAACAATGTTATGTGTCCATGCACTAGAAGACAAGATATTATGACAATGGTGATTGTGTTTTGCGGCTTTCACCGATCGCAAATCGCTCCTCAGTAGTGCTGAATGCGGTGGATGCTGTTACGCTAATTTGTGTACCATCTTACTGATGGGCAATCAAGCTGTCTGTACACTTGACTGCTGATACTTCTGTATCACTCGTTTATTTCATACAGTCGTTCGGTGTGCGTTTTCGACATTCTCTGGAAAGACTGAAAGAACAATCCCCCTCTCGGTCATCGGAATCCTTTTGAACCACAAGCTGGCCGATCACTGCCACCAAACTAACCTATGTGAAGCTCTGAAGGCTGCATCTTAGGATGACTTCCGCCGCAAGTTGGACGAGAAAAGCAACACCATTCATCCGGCAGAAAGATCGGTATACGGTGCTTCTGATGGGTTCACCAAATAAGCCCATGTTATTTCGAAATATTCACTGTCGCTGTTCGATGTGAAACGTCTTATTGTCTTTCTCTTCATAGTGATGACGCATGATGGTGGGGAAGATGCTTGGTACTTTGCTGATTAGACGAACCTTGCTTGGCGACAGCTTGAATAAGCTGTGTTATCTTTTTTATCCAGCCAATGTCTTATCTGACGTGCAGTTTAATGACGAAAAACAACCCGGCGTTCTCGCTGCACCCCATCCATTAGTAGTCCATCACACTTCTCTGACCTTATTCCAGATAGAACAAGAGAAAACGATATTGCTCTTATTGAGCTGAACGAAGAGATACCACTTGGCCCGCAAATAAATGTTGCCTGTTTACCTGCAATAAACGAAAAGCCTGTGCCCAATCAAAAGTGTTTTGCAGCAGGATGGGGTCACCCATCACATGGTAAGACAGTGTTCGGTATGCTTATGTTTAGAAAAACGCTGGCCTCCAGCTCTAGGTTTTCAGTAGTATATATCAGTCATGCCTATAACAACCTTTATGTTCAACCTGAAAAGAAAAGCTGCTTCAACCCATTCCCCACATTTAACATTTCATGTCGCGAGACCTAACTGAGTGATCATAAAGCACAGAAAGTAAGTTTCTCTAGCAAAAAAATTAACAGATATGCAGCCTTACGTAATCACCCTATCACACTACACAATAGGTCACGAAGCCAAACCAGTTCTAAGTTTTGGAATATATGCTATTCGAAAGTGAATCAACTAACATGATGTATTTTGTTATCTTTAAACTTTACATACCTGTAGCAGTCAACCTTAGAACAAGATTCTAGGGGGCAGTTTCAAGTCCCAACCTATATCTACTAATTAAATCTACAAAGTGAACTTGCCAACCTTCTTCAGCCTTATAAAACCAATGGAAAAGGTAGTAAATCCAATTGAGTTTTCAAGATTATCACATTAATTCTGGAACCTAGCCATGGACGATTTATCCTGATTTGTGTGGTCGCGTATGTGATGGGAAGAGGACGGTCTAATTTTTTTTTATAAAACTGCTTCATAGAGGTGCGAAACGTCCATAGGGCCAGTCTTCCCTGGAGGTCAAGTTAGCAAAAATGTCTAACTCGGTTAGCACACAACAACACAAAAGTTCAAGTCATGCAATTAGTGATGTTCACAACTCTTATAGCAGATAATTTAGTACTTAAAAATAACTCTTCGAACAGGGTTGTTATATAAGTAGCGCCAGGAAAGCCGGTTAACTGGACTATTTATTATAGCTGCAGAATGGTACGCAGTTTTCTACTGTCTGCGTTTGAACACGGATGAATAACAACCTAGTGTTGATTGCTCTCTTCAGCTTTGTGCATCCATTCTCCCTCCCTGAACAACTATTCTGACGAGTCCAAGCTAGACTGGGTAAGCGGAAAACTCAAGCTCTGCTCTGACTGGAGTTCACTAACCCTGATTGTCCCTGAGAGGAACGGGACTTGGACTGTGGTCATCTGGATTGCTGGGCAAACGACGTGTTATGACAACTCCATGTTAGACCCACCTAAATTATCTCGTCTGTATAGTGGAACATGTTCAAGAATATGCCGCTGGATTGTTTCATCCAGATCCTGGTGAGACAGAAAATTTTAGGTCATCCGTCCGACGAACATAATTTGGCAAAGTTTGCTTTAATCACGACTCAAACAGGTGGGAATCAGTTTTGCGATATGCTGTCCGGCAAAAACTGTTGTAAGACAGACCGAACTAACCACCCTTCACGGTGAAACTTACAGCAAGGTTACAACTGAAAACTAGCCACATATTTGCAACCAGCTTGACCATTGAAAATGGTCTGTATATGAGGCGGACTGAGTCCACTTCTCACCTGATCAAATCGTACAAAAACACGTATGTTTTCGGGTCACTTAACTTGCGGTAAAGGCACTGACCTAGAAATCTGAGGCCATCATTGACAAGATTCCACTACACTGTAGTTTGTCACTGCTCATAACAATCGAAAATACAAACCGATTTCTTGCGTCTACCGGACCGAATTCAAAAGATTAAGGAAGCCGAACAGTGCCATTTTAATCCAAGTCAAACCAGTCCAAGGCTTACAGCGATAAACATGACAACCGGAAATGTATGAATGACCGCTGTTATGCAACGGGGCGACCAAGACCCTCAATTGTGTCCTTTTGTACAAGCGACTGAAAACAAAGTACGACCGAGAAACACACGACAAATCTGGATTTTCAAGACTGTCTTCAGGAGTATTGCTCACTTCATAAAGTTTCTTCAGGTGCCTGCTTTCATGAATACGTCACACAGTTGGTGGAGGAAAGGTAAAAATGAGAAATACTCCAATTGGGTTAAAACGGTGACTGGTTAGTCAATGTACTGTAAGTACTCTTTTCTCTCTCTGTCTCTGTTCCTGTAAGTACAACTAGCCTCTGCGGAAAAGCCGTGAAACACTGTCTAGCGATGTACAGATGAGAATTCATCGCCCGAAGAGCCAATCAACCCGTGACCACGCGATGTGTATTTCGTGCCTGAAGGATGAGCGGTGCTATACTCTGTCTTAATGCAAACTACCAACCGAACAGTCGCGGGTTTGAGACCTCCTGGAATTTCGTGATATGCGCACTGCAGATGATTCCCACTATGGATGAAGCAGCTTTCTAGCATAAATTGGTTTCACTTATAACACAGAATCGCCATTAAAACTCCAAAACCTCTTCACACTACTAACATTTCTGTGTCAGTTGTAAGAGTAGCGGTTGAATTAGCTTGAATGAAGTCACTTTCAGTTGTTTGGGTGAGCGACATTTAATGGATTGTTTGGGTGCATTCAAAAAATCACCCTGATTGATTCAGTTTGTTTCAAGAGTTTCTTTGTATGGATCAGGCGGTCTGTGTTTCGCTGGTCACGCATCGTGTTTCTACTGTCCTAGGACGTGATGTTATACACACAGACACCTTTTCGATCAAAATTCAAGGCATAACATCCACAGGATTTTGAAAGCGACTGGAAAGGATAAAGAATGAATGATGCACGATAATGACTCTCAGAGGACAATATTTGAAACTTAGATTGCACAAGCAGTTGCTGCCCTTCTCGCTTGGAAGCATTTCGTCACTAGTCGGAGTTAAGTCAGAGGTACAGAACAGGTTAAAGTTAAGTGGTGTTCTTGTGGTACCAACTCTTTCAAGCTTGTATTTAACAGGTGGGGATTAGTGTACTGGGATTCATTGGATGTTTTCGAAGGATTGATGAACATACAGCATTTATGTTCGAACTGGATTCCCGTGTATCGGAATAATGCTTCCGAGTTCTCCCATAGTTGTCACATGCAAACTTCTCCACTTTACTCATTTTTAGTCAGCGTATTTGTGATAATCTTTAGTTCCACATCAAGGCTGTCGTCAATACAGGCCTTGTGAATCCTATTCGACAAACACAAGGTGAGTTTTCGTTTATACTTCATGCCAACATCCTCTGATTATTAATCACTTTCTTTAAGGTAAACTTGCTTATTTTGTGATTCATTACGAAGGATACAAGGGTGAAAACAAGGTCGTCTCGCGAGTGTGTCGACCTAATTTGTCCAAACATGTTGGATCACTGGGGCTAGGCTACAACTGCACGGAACTCATTCAGTTAGGATGAGTGGCCAATAAAAAGTCAGAGGATTACTTCCAAGAAGGCGCAATTAGTGGTAAAGTAATGAAATAATGTGATTAAACAGAATGCCTTGTTAGAACATTATGAGTTTGGAAGTTTATTCATCTACATAGACTTGCTAAGAACGATGCATCGCCAATCACACTGCCGCCCAGTCACCCATTGAATAACTATCTATCTGTCAACTATCAGCGGATAGGTTACGAGTTCGAATCTCTCTGGAACATCCTGCAATGCACAGATCTTCAAATATCCACTCGCAGGAAGGAAGCTCAAATTAAAATCTCCAGGCCGCCCAAAGTGTCCTCAAATTTAAAGCCCATGCTTGGACACACAGCAGGCTTCAAAATCAGTCGCTGAGATAAAATGATTACTTTAATTTCAAAAACTGTCGCTTTCCATTCAAAGCCGAACCAAGCTTTAGGCCAGTTCAATTTACGTTACATTTGTCAAAGGTGTATTCTCATTTTGTCTCGTCACTACTGATCATCTTGTTCTTCACGTTGGAAAACCACAGAAGCGAAAAATATCACAACAGTGCTACATCACGTGGAGGTCCCAGTGACAGCTCATGACAAATGCTCCAAACTCTACTCAGCTGACGGAATCGACAGAATTTCCGAATCGATGATCTGCGCCGGTTCCGAGGCGGGTGGAAAAGATGCATGTCAGGTGAGTTAAACAGTTTTTCTCTCTGCGCGGAAACCCACTAGTCGCACGATGCTCTTAGCTACAAAACTTTTCGCTCCCAAATGTTGCATTTTGCTGCATATATGCTCAAGCCAAAAGCCATCCTTATCTACTGAGAACATCACAAACGAGAGATTCAGCCGGGTTCCAGGTGAGTCTCTCGAAAAACCAAATTAGTTTGCAAATGAGTGTATATTCGCTAATTTGGTTTCAAGTAGAACATAAGGGTGGCGGAAACCCGGGGACTGCGCCTACCTGATGAGCTCCAAATAAGGCAAAACAGGTCGTGGGCTGTCGACGGATTTTCAGCAACCTTATGAGTAGTACATTACAAAGATACACCCTTATCTACTTTCATATTTTAGCGGCTCACCAAATTTTATTGTCCAGTGAAGCAATCATACATCTGGCGAGAAAAGTCTGGTGAATAGTTACCAGCGTCGCTCATACCCCACGATCCCAAGATGGGGCTCAAGTTCTGCAGTGTGACTCTGAACTCAACTGTCTGTCTGCTTTGGTCCATCAGGCACACGTCATAGCTTTCAAGAATTTAATTCCGTTGTGCGAATGCTGAAAGCCCTTTGCGCATAAACGTAAGCAATGACTTCAAATTTGTGTGTATGTTGCTCAGGTCGTCACGAATCGACCTTTCAGGAGGGTAGTAACTTGGTTCAAAGTTAACCGAAAAAAGAGGAAGAAAAAATATGTTGATTAGCGCTAGATGATACAACTTCCCAACAGAATGATCCTCGTCAGGTATCACACGATGCAATATAAATCCGTTTTTGTCTTGTAGCTTTACGCATCCGAAAAGGCTGTTTATGCACAAGATAAGAAAGGTTCCGCAATAGGATGGATTTTGCGCATTGGCAAGCAGTCGAGTTTCTTTAAACATAGGGTGGCAATCAGTGGATGACTACACCACACGAAAGGCTCTAAGTGGGAACTTCACAACGATTATAGCCGACCAGTTACATAGACGTTTAGGTGAAGTGAACTTAGAATTTCCCAAATTTAATCAAATTTTGTGGCGTCCGCTGTCACCATCCGACAAAATGTTTGTGCTACAACCTATGTAGGATGTTGTGCAGTATTATCCAAACAAAAGTAAAAATTAGCAGTAGACGGTGGAAAACTTCAGTCAAAAGTGACTTACCTTCGCAAGTCACTTCCATCTAATGCAGATGCCAACCTGAATGTGGAAATGTCAGGATTATGGACGGTTTTGCTGAAATGCACAAAACGTTTCAAGCTTACACAACGGGTTGCAAAACTTAAGTAAACTGCGCAGAATGGGAGATTTTCATGGACTGGTGCGATGCATCGTCTTCGAAGCCTTTGCTTAACGGGATACCCCAGATCAAGCCGCGTGACTGAATGTCGCCAGATGATGCACACAAGCCACATTGTCCCAAAGTGGGTTTCGTCCGTTTCAATTTGAAAATTCGCGTCTAATACAGGGATTCAAGCTAGGTTAACTTGGGCCGCGAGGCAGTGTTATTCCAAAAGGCAGGCAAAGACATTTTGCTTAGAATGACAAGTTTTCTTGGTTAAAATACTCCCCTTTCACGAATGGATGGTGTAACATGAGCTATAACGTGGCACAATTGACTAACGCGCTTTGGCAATCGCTGAAATGGTCTAGGCATTTGGTAGCAATACACCAGGGATTCCACACACTGATTTGGGTTCTTCCACGATGCTAATTCTTCTTTCAAATAAAAGATTACGCTAGAATCTTCCTTTTGTTACTTTCCTGAATTCGGCTTTTGCAGTTCACTCGAACCGGTCCAGTGGTTTGGCTGCTGTAGCATTAAACCGTGAGGTCGTGCCACTTGTACTTTTAAGCCTCGTCATCCTTTCTCTTCGTCGCCTGGGCAGAAAACGCAAAACGCAGAAATGCCAACGCATGTGTTGTTTTCACGATAGATGACGAAGTAGTTGGGGACCTTGAACCGAACAAAAATATGATCAATGGAACACAGTGATAGTGTCAGTCGACCCCTTCATTGAACAAAACATCGTGTGATTGGGCACTTGATTGGACGGTTCCACCAAAACGGTCTTGAATAAAGCAGGCTGATTTGCCGTCGCACAATAGAAGTTGATAGAGGTTATACTGATGCTATTTCGAACAAACCAGAAGAAACTTACTATCGTTCCAACTCAAAGCTGCTGGACGAGCAATTTTTCGGATAGAATCATTCCATAGTCTTTGGAATAAGTAAGGGGAGGTTCTGCAAGAGGATCTATGGAGAACGAATGTCATGGGCATGCTCCTTAGGCTGCAGAGAATACCCTTCTTTGTTTGGGAGAAATCCCTCCAGAACCTTCCAGAAATGATTCTATCACATTGATTTCTTTTTTAGAGAGAGCACAGTATATAATTCGGAATAGTCGTCGGACAAAAAATGCCCTACAAGTTGATAAACGTTTGATGACTCATAACTAAATTCAATGAATCTGAGTGATGTCGAAATGGGATTCGGTGACTGTCCATTCTGACGCTAGCGGTGGGAAATTCTAGCCTGAAGACAGCTCAGCTGATCGCAAGATTTCGTGAACATATGAGTAGCCACCTGGTTAACACCCAATGCACACTGGACCTTCAGAATTTAGCTAACATCAGACTGGAAGCAGATGACAAAATGATAACGTCATTCCCTTGTGAGTGTTTTACCAACAGCGTTCTAGAAATATTGAATTGACGATCGAAAACTACTTCAGTGACAAGAATATGGTGTCCTTTTAGGATCGCCTTGCTCATAGCACTGTGTGATATGAAGTAAGATCTCATACCTTTGTTCCGAAGTTTAGTATGTCGGAATCTTAACAGTGTCACTAACAGGTGCGATGTTTTTCTATGTTCACAAGGTCCAGCGTGCATTACGTGTTGATCAAGTTACTATTGATTCGTTCGCCAAGCCTGAAAATCAGTTTGCAAACGTTTCGTCATCAATCGGGAAACATCTAGGGGCCATACACTGACGATATCTCCTCGAATTTTGACGAAACGTTTGTGAGCTAATTGCCAAGGTCGGTGAACAAACGAAACAAATCAGTAAGAATTACATATTTCAATAAATTTTCGGTGTGTATGTATTCCTGAACTTGTGTGTTATTGGCTCGTTCTTAGCTGAAATCTGACAGGCCAGTAGGTGCTCCTCCCGTTTTGAAAATGCTGTCTGCTGGTTCGAGTTCCTAGAATCTCTGTCCTTACCATCTCATATTTATAATGGACTACATTGTAATATATGCACGGCATTTCATTGTATTGCACTCAATTATATTAAATTTGGTTGTGTTGCTCTGAATTATGTTGCATTGGGTTGAGTTGGATCATACAAACCTACCTGTATACACATGCCTTTAACATCTGACGACATACAGTATTAACCCTAAAAAGTGTTAGCAGTGACTTCATATCACCATCTTTGCACAGACCAAACTGTACAAGCATCAGTACTGAAGAACCATAAGGTTGTGTATGGATGGGTCCCATGAGTGGTGCATGAAATGTGCCTCCATTGATCGGTTGTCAACACTTGTCCACTTTTGGTCACCAACTGGGCGTGTTTATGGCTTTAGCACTGTTCACCTCATTCTCGCGAGTTTATAATATGTGCGCTTGGATGTGCATGCTACTCAGTCAAAACCGCTTGTTGCAGTACCCACTACGTTTGGGGACTCATCGGCATATTTCAGTATGACGAGTCAATCCGTAAACAGAAGCCAGTCCACCACGTCCAATATTCCAATCTCAGCGTTTTTAGCATACGTAAAGTCATCCATTTTTCCAGTTATGGTGTGTTTACTGATATCCTTGAACCAGACGAATTACGCCCAGTGACAGTAATTTCCGCTGACTTCGGTCGGATACATCAACCGACGGTGCTGTCCATATAGCCTCTCTAATAACTAGCGAAGTAAGTTTCGGCAATCTTTCAAGCAGTTATCTTATAAAAGTTAAACCTCACTCTCCCTCTCTCTCTGCATTCACCAGTTCGATTCTGGCGGACCGTTAGTTTGCAAAGTCAGTGGTCAGTGGCGCTTGATCGGCGTCGTCTCATTCGGCGTGGAGTGCGGCTTGCCGGAGTACCCCGGAGTTTACACCGACGTGTCCTACTTTGTGCCGTGGATACAGGCCATTGTCAGGGAACCATTCTGATTTCGAACACCTCATCTCTCTTCTCGCATAAACCAAGCGACTGTACTCACCTAATAATCCAATATTAAGATGGAGATACTTAATTTCCAAAGATTTGGTCTGCTTTCTCACCGGTCGGGTTTGGACACAGCAGCTCTTAACTGCAGTGGTTGCTGTCGAACTATCTTACTGGTTTACAGAACAAACGGCACAGCCGGCTAGTGCTGCGTCCATAACAGTGCTATCAACCTCTATTAGAATACGAATGCATACACACAAGCTAAAAAGTCGCTCACTAGTGTCGCACTCGTGTGTGAGGGTCACTAGCAGCATTAATCGATTGATCTTTCGTCACATATGGCCTCAACTGAGAACACATATGTACGAACACGCCAAAAGTTTGCAGGTCAGGCACTAAAACGTTTTAATCCAAAGGAACTTAACAGTCGGACGATTCCCTTGAAAAAAGTGCATATATGCGATAAACAAAGAGACATCTAGTAATTTCCGGTCACAGGGCATTGAAGGTATCGGCGAGGGCATAGCTAATAAACCATGTCGAACATTATAACGGCTGTGCTATTGTGAACTGGTTGTCCGATTCAGTGATTCACAGGGTGATAAAACTGAACCGTGTAAAGGCAAAACGAACTCGGTTTGGCAGATACATTTCCATGAGGTTGCTTATTTCCACAAAGTCATGCATACTCGAATGAAAATGACGAAACAACCGTCTTCTGAATCACAACATCGAACAGTGCGCTTTCTTTAGTCTTGTTCTGATGAGTCCACATGTTTTTCCGGGAACGTCAGATCCAATATGATGAATGGTTTATCGAAAGAATTTTCACTGTCCGGTCACTGATTATACTGTCTGAATGCATGCTGGTTTATCGAAAGAATTTTCACTGTCCGGCCACTGATTATACTGTCTGAACGCATGCCCCTAGTTACTCTTTAGCCTTGTCTCGTGCCCCACCGTTTGGATTCCACGTGCTGTCTGACTGACCTGCAGACATAACAGGCTTGCACTCTAGGCACATCTATCCAAACACGACAAGACACAATGCACTGCGGCGACGTACGTGCAGTACATCACACGGTGATGGTTCGCACCAAGTCCGTCCTGCATCAGTTGTAGTGCCGTGTTCAGTGTATCGAAAAGCTATGTCTCTCATCATCGACAATATAGCAAGTGTTCAACACCGATGCTTCGATACCGTACAACCATGAATTAGCCAGAAGCCCTATTGTGAGCAAAAGAACGAAGTGCACCTGGAACGTACACAGTGCTAACTTAGCACAATTATTCCTAGGTGCCTACACCTCCAGACACTCATTCAGGCAATCTGGATAGAAACTGACAAAGAGAACGCCATTGACATCGATTATCACCCATTTCCTAAAGTGAGGTTCAAGCGGTCCCCATCCTGGAAGGCCATTAGCACCGAAAGAATCCAAACGTTTAGTATTCTCTTTCCAACACCTGAAAACGCCTCAGTTCCGCTGCTGGAACAGGCGATATCTCACAGCTACACAAACAGTTCGTACCGTAGCCTGATACATTCATCACTTGACATCCGGGAATATACCTCTTGGGCGCCATAGATGTCTCAAATCAGCAACGCAAACATTGAAGATTCATGCGTTGAACTCATCTACTACTCTACAGTCAGAACTAATACAAATTCCAAAGTAGGTAAGTAGCGTGTTCAGCAACTGGATGTTCAGGAGCATGACCTTTGTGGGTGCGTGAGTTTGTCCATTCGAAAAGTACCAAACCACCTACCGCTTCTTCTCCTCTTTGAAGGCGAGAACGCAGTCGTTTGCCTACTCTAGATAAAAAGTGTTTTTTTTTCAGAGGCTACTTAAAAATCAACCTTCCAGCGTTCTCCTTACTAACTCGCCCATCACGAAATCAAATAGGACGGGCGGGGTTGGGCATGCACGGATGCGTTTTGGAGAACCCTCCACATACTCTCACACACCCGAAAGTCCAACCTCGCAGAGCAGCGCGAGGTTCAGTTGAGTCTCCTATGAGAACCGAATGTGTATTTTTCGAAAACTGTCCAATATAGGTTCTTAGAACATCAGATTGAGGGGAACTCAGGGCCTGTGTCTAACTAATGAGCTCCAAGAAGGGTGAAACCGGTTGTGGGTTATCGAGAAGTTTTCAACATCCTCATGAGTACGTCTAAACAAAGTGTTGCAATATCTCGAAGGTCGTACCAAATGAAACATGAGACGGCCTGGCGAAGTGAAATCAGTTGAAGCGGACCATTGCAAACGAGAGTCCCAGCTGGAAACAGTTGAATATCCTGTGGAAATCACATTCCCATGCAAAAGTGTACAATTACAAGAGAAATTACTGTTGACAAACCTCTGTGGCATTCCTCGCTGGGCAAGCGTTACATGTCAAGGAGAACAGACCTGTCAACCGAGTCAAACGCTCCTTGGAGATCTAGAACTCCTAAATCTGTAGGTCATTTATACGTAAGGCGTTCCTGTAACACCTGATGGAATGTGAAGTTCCGGTCAACGCAACCCCTACCAGGCCTGAGTCACTCTGATCACCCTGTGAGTGCCGCAATTGCTACGAGCCCCTTTTTTAGAAAAAAGGGCATTACACAAATCCTCCCCAGTTGTCGTTTCCCTAGATTCGGGCAAGTTGATCAGGCTGGCACTGACTGAGAACTTCATTCTCATCCTTGGACAATGCGGTTGAATTTTCCATGTCGAATGGTGTGTGCTCTCTCTCATCACCCTCTTAGGTTGAATTTTCCATGTCGAATGGTGTGTGACAAAGTTGCTCTCTCTCATCACCCTCTTCAGCTTCGTCACTTCCGTTTTTCCTGAAACATCCCGGCCTGCCTCAAACTTCGGGGATCTGATTGCTCCCAGGACGCCTCCTCACAGAACCTGAGTACTCCAACGATATCGTTCTCCTTGCTTCAGAGACTAATGATTCAGGTCTTTCTGAGTAGCTTAAGGAGTTCTGCCCCACAGTTTGATATGTACTTCAATCCTACAAAGTGTAAAGTGCTCCTGCAAAACTGAGTGGGATTGAACCCCAACCTCACACTTGCAGACAAGCCAAGCAGTGTGGTATCTAAGCTGTTCACGGAAAGCTGTATGAGTCGCTGAAGAGATTACCTCTTTAACGGAGAAGACAATAGCAGTTTCTGCCAGCACCTCACACCTATGAGAGGGATTATGTCAATTTATGTCCAGGGCATAGCATAAACTGCGGCAATGTATCAGACATGTGATCTCTACACGCAGATGATGTAGGAAAACTCTTGGCTTTTTACCGCCGGTGTCATCGAAGCACTGATCTGGTCGGGTGAAAACATCGGATTAACAGTACTGAGTTAAGCTACATAATTTTAGGATGTATGAGCTATTCAAGCTCCGTAGGTTACGCCGAATAGGACATAAGATTAACACGTCAGTAAACCACGTACCGCGCAGAGAGACTTTTGCCAAACCCTGTTCTGAACTGAGTCGAGTGAGAGGTGACTAACCTTTACCCTATCAAGAAGGTATGAAAGCATTAACCAGAACTTCGTAAAGCTGTCAGCTTGACGCGGTGCTTGATAGTGAGTGCTGTAATGATCTCGCGCGTTACATTGGCTGGATCCTCGTTGCACAAGGTTCAACCATGCCAGGAAGGCCGAAAAGAAACAGCCAACGAAGAAGAGCGAGTGATCGTATTAGGAAGTTTGGGGTTTAAGTAGTATTGTTGGCTAAGCTGAGAGTGTGAATGTGGTAAGGTGTTTCCCCCAGGCGACTAGATTGTCCATATTTACTGTACCAGCGATGCTGCGTCCACCGGAGGAGGGAAGGTTATAAAAGACCTTCGGCAGGTTACCCAATACGGTCGGAGCTCATGTTAACCTGGCCACCCGCCCAGTGTGGCTTCGAACACATCTACTGTGCACGGCAGTAACTACACCTTATCCGCTGTGCCCTCTGGCCAATCACGCACCCTGCAGCCTGACAGGTTGGACAGTTTAGTCATCGCCTCCGAGAAGAGTTCCTAAAATAACCTACTGACAACTGTCTCATGGGGTCAAACTTTTGTGTCACGGGATAAGAGAGGGTTCCCCGAACAAGACACAATATCCCCTTGATGCCTCGAATCAAAGATTCAAGGTCGGGTATCTCAGATAAACCTTCTTCCTCGGCCTGGACGACCGTCAAGTATACTTCACGGTAAGTGATACGTATCACTTGCCCGCACAGTTCTGAGTCCACCGATATCCCTCCTCAACCCCGTCCCACCACACCAGCAAAGGTTGCTGGATCATTTGATTGCCAGTTTTCTGACCTATGGACCTTACACACGCCCCTGCAGGTTAATGATAAAAAATAACGCTTTGATAAATCCATGGGATCCTTTCTAAGGGTTTTCAGCGTCAATACGCCGAGTCAAATTGACAAACAGGTAATGCGTGCCCAGGACCTATACTATCTTAGGATTGGTGTATGTTGTGTCTCTAAAACATGCATAGAAGATCCAAGCGCGGGCAAGCATCTCAGAACGCCAAGGACGAACTCAGCTCTTTCACATTAAACTCTCCGTGTGGGATTTCCACTCAGATCCAGAGCTGAAAGCAAGTTGCTGGTTCCAGTGAACAATCGCCTTTGAGCCATTCAGTCATCAAACTCAATGAATTCCAACACCACTTGACATTAGAAACCAGTGTGTTTGTAGTGCCGGCATAGGCCTAAACGGACTGCAGTTCTATTGCTGAAAAAGGTACTTTCTATTGGGACTTATCAAAGCTCATTCATCAAGCAGGAAGCACTGACATTGTGACCACGTGCACCGTTTAACCTGAAGGCCACCACGTCCAAATCAACCGTGGTCCCAGTTGGATTACATGGTTATCAGCTAGCGGTCGAGAGATACAACTCAAGACTGCCGATCCGCCTGAGTCACTCAACTTGATTCCGAGCACGGCTGACAGTTCGCTTTCTTTTAGGCCCTTACAAATCAGCCAGAAGCGCACCAATCCACCACCTTCATAGAACTACCATACCTCAGTAGTATCGATCTGCGCCACCTACATAGTCTCAACTCATGATTAGCCAACTGTCGCGCTGACAACTACCACATCCCTGGATGGTGATCCCGTGACTCAATACATCGGGGGCTAATGACATTGGCGAAAATGGCACAATTGTACAGTCGGTAGCATTCCTGCGTCAAAGCTGTCACCTTAATATGTAGTTGTCCAATTTCCCGTCCCGTCCAATAAGTAGACTGATTCAATGCCAGCAACCAACATACCCATGCTACACGGTTTGCGGATGAAAAACTGAACCGACCTGAAACGGTACATCCAGCGACCAAAATGAGTAGTGCTTAAAATGCTGATGACTGCCTTCTTTGTGAGGGAAATTCTCTGATGTTGCGAACAAAGCTCAACAGTGTACAATTTATCATCCATCACAGCAACATAGTATAACGTCTAAAATATGCGGTATGAAGGAAGCTTCTTATTTTAAACACCCACCGTAATAAAGCCTCACACTTAACCATGTAAGAATGAGACAACGCACTGGAGGGTGATCTGCACACATCGTAGAAAATTGCTACGAGATGTCATCATCAACATTATCAGCTGTAAGTGTCGCCTTCTTGTCATACAGGGGTTGCAGCTGACACAGTTTCCTCCGCCGATGATTTGGGGAGGTGGGGTAGATAGCTACACATTGGAGGCGGAAGGTGATATAACCGATGACTAAATGCGGGATTGTCAGTGAACTTTTAAGTCGTAAGATTGATTCTACCACAGCCCTCGGTCTTTCCTTAGGCTCTTCACTACTTGGCGTTTGAGAGATTTGCGTGCATCGTCGTATCCGATGGCTTCCGATGTGGATTTCCTGGCATCATTCAAGGATTGAGGTCTCGAAGAGATCCAGTGTTCTTGTGGTCGAATAGAAGCCGGACAGAGAGCGCTGAATGCCGATAGCAGAGCAGCTTTCACATTTTACCATGCTTGATTCAATACAAGCACAGTATTGGTTTACTTTGAAGAGTTCGGCTAGCTCAGATGGAAACTAATGCTGTTCAAAGATGGTGGTAAGCTGTTGGCTAACTTGCAAGGCCCTGAGGGAAAACGAAATTCGGGCGTGCATGCAAGTTGTGTGACCCAGAAGGAACGACAGCCTTGAACTGTAGCTCTCCACCGGTGACTGATGGCCAAGTGATCCAACTGGGCCCAAGATTGATTTGCAGTTGGTGAACGTTAGGCTACCAAATGTTCAGTGGCCCTGCCCCCAAGCCTGAGACTCAAAATTCTGACATGCTCAGCTGCAGGGTGTTGGCCTAACCAGAGGACCTAGGGGGTAAGCCAATGCTGTCTCACTCCTGATTCGGAGTTTTCTAACCCTCCTTGGGGGTGCAGTTGGTGAACGTTAGGCTACCAAATGTTCAGTGGCCCTGCCCCCAAGCCTGAGACTCAAAATTCTGACATGCTCAGCTGCAGGGTGTTGGCCTAACCAGAGGACCTAGGGGGTAAGCCAATGCTGTCTCACTCCTGATTCGGAGTTTTCTAACCCGTCCTTCCTTGGGGGAAGGCACATCGCTGCTTCGATGAATATAGACATACTGGTCTCCCGGTAGAAACATCTTACTGCCTCCAGATCCCACTCGCAGGGAACAGTACGATTTTGTCCCCAGACCGTCTCGTAGCGCGAGTATCCGTAGTACGCGATCTCGCTGCTCTTGGTCTGACTGTGTCAACCGAGTAGAACCTTTGTCAGCATCTTTTCAGGTTCCAGCTGACATGGACGAATCAATACATAAGCTAGTCAAAATGAGATGGAAAATCACAAGGGTGTAGATCAGAGTCATTAAGGATCAAGCCGAAATTCAGGGCCACTAGGGTTAGTCGACTGGTTCAGCGCCGCCTTCGTATAAATGGCAGTAAAGTCGACATGATTAGGTCTCGGCCAGCGCTTACGAGTCGAACATGATTTCTCCAATTTTCAGTACTTCAATTTTGGTTCTCCACAGATAATACCGAAACCACTTATGCGAGGTCGAGTGGGCTCCAGCAATGAGTTGCTTGTCGATTTTCAAACTCCTTTGTCAGCTAGCCAAACATGAACCCGGCCAACACGTCTAGCCCAACAACGGGAACACACACGGATGATTCCATTTTTCGAAATCGAATTTCTTGTTTCATGATATAGTTTTTAACATCCCGTTTGAGGCCCGGTGACTGTCCGGTGAGGAAAAACAGCGCCAACTATGCGTTTGATCCTCTCAGTCACCATCTGTCTGAACGACCGATCAAAGTACCTTCTTGAAGTAGGCGTAGTTCTCTAGTTCCGCTAGAACCTCTGGGTGCTTCAATCCATGCGGCTTAAGGGAACAGTAAGGTAAACATCACTGCAAGTTGGGAAGGTGTTAATTGAGCCAACCTACAAATCGCTTCTGTTTAGTTTCGGGTTATGAAACAAACCCATTCAAGGTGTAACTCTAAAATGCACTTGCGCACATTTCTAACTTATTTTGCAGTCCCATCAAAAGCAACATCGGAACTAGAAGCCTGCACAGATGCGGCTTCGATTACCGAATTGCAATGCCCTCAGTATATTCTAGAACTCTGTTGTTTGCAGTTTTGAACATGATATCAAATGCGGCCGATGGATAGATATGTTTGTTCTCAACCAGATAACAGTCAACTGATGATGAATACCTTGATTCTGTTTGGCTTTGTATCTGTTCATCCGATTGATCCAGCTGCCATTGTGCTCCGAACAGTACATGCTACCTCACGCCAAGTGGTAGTTACTGTTGTGCTATGCTTAGGTAGGTGGCTGTATACCTACACCTGAATCGGAACATGATGTTGGGTTTGGCTAACGATGGTAATGGAAACTTGGCTGGTTGTACCGGAAAGCGATCTGTCTTGTGGGCAGACTGGCCTGTCCCAATATCAGATCCTCTGCATTGCAGCCGTCATACGATCTCGTCTCGTATGAACGATAGATCAATGAGAATGTCAAGTCTGGGACTGTGTTGACGCCGTAAGACTCGATAATTTTCTACCTGAAATGTCACTACAAATCAATCAGGCTCGGTTATGCAAAGATTTGACTGTACTACATATTGCGCAATCCGATTGAGGTCTCTGATTGACCTAGTGACTGAATTTATATTGTATTCAGCAGTGTAAACAGCAGAGTTCTGGAAGTTGCTGAGGCCATTTCTAGTCAGATGGAAGCTGGATCCCTGTAAGTAAAAACAGCTTTTAGGTTCGTTGGCACAAACGCGGTAAATCACAGAGAAAACCTTTGAGATGATTTTTGTCCCTTTTAAATTTATTGATTGGTGTCATCTGTGGTACGCGCCTCAAGATACACAGAGAAATCAATCTGGAATACCTTCTAGAACTGTGCTGTTCTGTTTCATTTTCCAGGTTGTTCTGCGGAAAAGCTGTTTTACGGCTCCCTGAATTCATAGAAATACGGTGATTTACTGAAGGCCTAGGTCCAACTTAGCCGCAAAATTCCCATTGAAACATAAGATCAGATTCGGCAATACTTTTATCCTTTCTAATCGCAATTTATCCACATGGGTGAAACTTTTAGAAGGGTTATAGGCACCCATTTCCCCGAAGGTTCATGAGATGCACACTACTGACGAACCCTGACAATAGAACAGTTGTGTGAGGTCCTGATTACCCAAAAGAACTCATTCACGCACACGTAGCGAACCAGGGACGTAAATGAAAGCGAATGACATTTCAGGCTCATTGTCTGATCATCGTACCCTGTCGGTCCCGTTTCTAGCTTTGTAAAGGTGACACTAAACTGGTGCTTTACACGCGGTCGTTCCCCCTTTTACTAGCACGGTCCAGCTAGAATACACATCACCCGTCAGCCAGTAGACGGACTTCTCAAGATTCTTTTTGCTGAAAGGTGCTGGCCTCTAGCAAGCAATTAAACCAAGATCTGAAGATTTATTTACTCGGTCTAGCAGGTGCGTCATAAGTTACTAAGGAACTCACTGCTAGTAAGGAGTAAGAATCATTTATAGCTTCCCACACCTATCTCTCTCTCAAGATTACCAAGCCGTATGTTTGGAGGTCTTCCTCAGTGATAGGGCAAGACTAGGAACCTGAACATCAAGCTATCGAATTCTGCTGCATTCGGCCACGGGCAGCCGAACAGTAGTGCTCTCATTTAGACAAGATATAGCACCACTTATCCTTCAATCGCAGAAACCACGGCATTTGATCATAGGAGGAGTGAAAACGGAAGGTTCGTGGCTCGAACCCGACCTCTGCCTCTCGACTTCCCCTGTCTAGGCTTGGGCAACCTGGCAGTGTCCCAGCCCTCGTGCAACTTTAAGGTGGCATGGCAGTTAGGCACCGAAAGGGTGATACAGCTGAATGATTTTTTATGGGTGAAACTCCTACCTGAGAAGACGTTACTCGAAAAACCAGTCGTACATGACCACATGATGCGGATTGTGTGCTTGAAAAGAGTGGTGCTATAATCTGTCTAAGTGAGAGGCAATGGTATTGGTGTTCAGGCCGAACGAACAACTGAAAGGTCACAGGTTCCATAATTCGAGTTTCGCGATATGCGCAGAGTTCATCAATGCGAATGAAAAAGCTGTGGTGTTCCTCAGATTCGCTTCACTGACACCACAAAATCTCAACTGCAAATGATCAAATCTCCACACAATAACAATGACTCATTCAGCCAATCCGGAGAGATAAGCTTACAGCAAAAAGCGCACTGCCACCGATCACCAGCCATATCTTGCACAGCGAAGATCACGCAGACCGTATCCAGGAAGTCAAGTCTTATAGCCAGTACGCAATTTCCGAAATCGCTTTCATATTCTATTATCTGCTGACGTCGATGAGGATGCACTGCTATTGTTGGTGGTGGTGATCTCCACTTAAGTCAACAGTACATAGAAACCGAAAAGACAAGTTACAAGACAAGAAGGCAGCTACTAGGGTATGATTGAGAGTATAAATAAGTGCACAAATCGACGACGGAGGAGTCAAGTCTAATTCGTTTTCTTCGGTTCGATTATCAAAGGTCCGACATTATCTCCGGTTTCCTCGTTGTGTTTGCAGTGGGATCCATCGCAATAGGGGAACTAAATGAGAGGAATATTCACTTGATTGAACTACTCACCTTGGAGGAACGCCAGCAACGACAGAAGCACTTTTTGTCCGTTATTGACTCAATGTCCACTATATCAACACATTTGTTCACATGTTTGTTGATATCCAAATTCACTAAGGACTTCTTCTTTCCCAAATGCAACAAACATGTGGTGTAAACAGAGTAGCCTACAGCTGTCGTTATCGCACTGAAAACGGTCAGCCCAATGATATCCTTGACTGGTAAAAGTTAGAAACGTTAGCGATTTAAATGCAACGTACAACCAAGATGGAATATTCCCCCGAATGTTTTTGGAATTGGAACAGAGCTGAGCAGATTTGACGTGTGTACGCACACAAGATCATGAAGAAAATTCATCTTGCTCTATTGCCAATGGTGAGCAGCTAAAAAGGATAGGAGAAGCACTGAGACCGGTATTCGTAATCTGTTATCACAGTGATCGACAACGCTGGCAGCAACACGCTATTAATACATACGGGCGCCTAACTGTCATAAAACCGTGAGAGGAAACCTCAGTAAAAAGTGGAAACAAAAGGGAAGGGTTGGGAACCCGATCGAGAATAAAGTAAGCACACCTTTGGATCGCATTAAAATGAAAGCCTGTAAGCTCATGTTGAGGTAAAGCGCCACCACTCTCCAAGGAAGATGAGTATGTGGCCATGCAATGAATACTGCAGTCGTGGAGCGGGATGGATGACGCTTGGCAAAACCATGCAATGAATACTGCAGTCGTGGAGCGGGATGGATGACGTATGACTTGGCAGAAGGGTGTGAAAGATGTTACGAAGAGTTTGGGTGTTGTTGGTATAGTGCCCATTTCACGACGGGGACCGAGTGCTCTGCTGCGCTTGGTTGAGACACTGCGAGATATGGGGGCGGATTGATATCAATGGCTTTCATGTTGTCATTTTCTTTCCAGATTACCTGACCGAGCGCCCGGAGATGTAGGCACCTTAAAATGCATGCGATAGACTAGTACCAAGTAATCTCACTCAATTACCCCATTCTTTTCCTTTCGTTAACATTCACCTGCAGCACCCTTTCGGTGTTTAACCGCTACGCTACCAAAGGGAAGCACGAGACAGTTCTTTGTGAACTTTCAGTGGCCTGGAGGCATGAGAATAGGAAGCGCAAGGAGTGGTTACCAAACTCAAGATATTCCTCTCTGGACCAATTTATTCACATAATGTCGAGTAAAACTGTGCCCGTCGGTGGGAGTGAGGCCGCTCAAGAACATGGTTTGAAGACATGGTCAATGCACCCCATGCCATGTCGAAATTCTGCTTGCTGCTCTCGAAATTACGTCTCGTGCGCCTAAGTTAGGCGTCCCCAAAGGCCATATTATAACCAGGTAGACTTAAAAATAGTTCAGATGTAGCACCATTTCGGCGCCTAGCTGCCATGCCACCAGAAGGAAGCACGAAGGCTGGGATACTGCCAGGTTACTCAAGCCTAGACAGGAGAAGTCGAGAGGCAGAAAGCGTTCAGCTGTAGCACCCTTCCGGTGCCTAGCTGCCATGCCACCCGAAAGAAGCACGAGGGCTGGGATACTGCCAGGTTGCCCAAGCCTAGACAGGGGAAGTCGAGAGGCAGAGGTCGGGTTCGAACAGCAGACCCACCGGTCATTCGCACTCTAACGACTGAGCCATCTCACCGGGGAGAATTATACCCATGCGGTTGGAACACGGCAGCGAATGAGCGTACTTCGGGTGACTTAATGAATTGCGCCCTTCCACAAAAACAATTTTCCATTACCTCCACAGAGATTGACTCAGGCTACTTTAAGGAGTTGGACAGCATGCATACTGACGAACCATCCAACATGGTAGAAAATAAGTAAAGCTCGATAAGTGCTCGGTTGTATCCAGGTGTAGTCCATGGCCGTCGTTGTAATTGGACCGGGACACCACCATGGCACCCAGACCCAGAAAGGACGATTTGGGTTCTCAACCAGAGTCTAGCTCAAAATTCCAACCATAAGCCAGCGGAAGTTGGTGTAAGATTATCAAAGGGGTCGAATTTATAAGGGACAAGAACAAAACCGACCCGGGAAACTTGGGCAAAAGCCTCGATCCTGTGTATCAATCCGTGAATCCGTGAAAGATTATCAAAGGGGTCGATATTTATAAGGAGCAAGTCGCCTCACATGTTCAAACCCCCAATCTGGAGGATCAGGAGACTTGGTCATTCAGACCTACATCCACTGTCAACATGGTATGGGAGGCTCTGTGAGTGTCATATGAACTCTTCCCAGTATGGCTCAATGGGGTATGAAGGTGTACAAGCTGTCACCCCGCAGAAAGGCTGTCTCCGTGACGCATCATCGTGCCATGTGCCCGATGTGGCTCAGGACGCGTCCGCTGTGTACTGTAGCATCCGGAGTGGGACATCTATGCTTTACTCCCTGCGTCAGCACCTTGTGGCCAACCAGGTCCAGCCAGTAGATCATCGGCTTTGGGCCCGCTTCCCCAAGAACAACAATACGCAGTCTCGCAGGTAGATGGTCCTCAAACAAAGTTCTACATCCTCCTTGCTTGTCGCCTTGTTGAACAAACTCCAGTCAAAGGCTCAAGTGGTGCGACCCCACCAAACGACTTTCTTCGGCTTGGCTAATCACGAAGGATTATTCGCCCTGGCGGCTTTTCGTTTACTGGCCCTCAGCAATACCACGTCTAGCAGCACACGCAGTCCAAAATGACCGAGTTTTCCGGTCATACGACGATTATATAGCCGCCAAATAACCACCTTTTATGGTTAACAGATGGTTATTTGCACCAAGATAACCACCAAATAACCGAGTTTTCCGGTTATTGCTCGGTTAAATAACCGACAAATAACTGTCTGTTTGGAAGGTACCTTCCAAATGACGCGTTGCTTCCAGTCGGTTAATTATTATTTCTCATCTAAATCATCACACAGCAAAAAAAATAAAATCGTTCTAAACTCGGAGGACCTGAGCTGCGCTGAGGTCTCTACTGTCAACACTCTTCATCAAGTGCGTCAGAAGGCAGCCGAAACACCGCACTGAGCGGACGGATGTCATACCTACGGACAACAGACCAAGTGTAGCTGTGCCCTGATTGGTCAGTGACAGGCAATCAGAATCCAGCATTTACATCTTGGCCATTCATGGCTCCTCATAAAGATTCTAGCGTATCCTTATGAGACCTCTCGTGGTAGCACTCGTAGTAAGTTTCCTTCATCTCCAAAAAAGACTGTCTCAGGCTACTTTTGGCAGTGGAACATCATGCCCGCCGACGAACCATCCACCGATTCACGGATGGATATACAGGATCGGGGCTTCCACCAAACTTCCGGGGCAGGTTGTTGTTCAGGTTGTTGTCGTTCAGCGGCTTCTGTTCACTTGAAGGAATAGGCAGAAATCCTGCCAGAGCCAAGACTCAGATAAAAAAAGTACCCTGGACTGGGTAATAACTGCAGCGCGAACAACCTTCTGGACAAGGTTATTCCACACAAAATCTCCGCAAAATGAGAGAAAAAACTGTTGCGTAAAGTTGTGCGCCCTGAAACTGAAAATCTTCCGGTTGGCCGGAGCTTGTTCAAAAGGGTATAAGTAAGTAGTAGGTCTCTCCGAGGTGACGGTATTCCGGCGGATGTGGGCCAAGCACTGCGGGATATCTTCCAGTCCACAGACTTAAGGCCGGTAACCATTTTCGTAGCTCAATGGGGGTTGTGTTCCCAGTGCGTCTTGAGCAGACAACTTGGTTGGCGCATCCAACAAATGGTCCGACGTAGGCCCCAAGGAATATCTGGAACTCCTTGCAAGTAATATGGGGGAAGCTTCGCCGAATCATCCGTTGAACAGCGATAGCTTTTTGAGCCGACTTTTCATGGTGAAGTTGGAGGGCACGTTTGAAGCGAATAAATCCGTAACTAAACCCATTTTAGTATCCACCCTCCTGGTGTCCATTCCCACCATGGATGATAAAAGTGCTCGCTGAGTCGCTTTCTAATGGGATATTAACGCAGTTTTCGTCATTCAGGGGAACAGTTCAGTCCAAAGGCCACTGATTTTCAGTGTCTACATTCAATTGGAGGGCGCTTTATTTGAGAGTGTCCAGCGAGCTGCCACGAAAATGTTTACTGGCCTTAAATTCGACGGAACTTAATTATTACTTATGCCCTGTTTGAACAAAGCTTGGCCAACAGGTTTTTCACCGTTGACCCAGCAAACACACGGCGGGGACATAGTAAGAAAATTTTCAAGTTCAGAGCGCACACATTCATCAGACTAAATTTTTCTTATTTTGGGTAGTATCTGCGTGGAATCATCTTCTTCCGACGGTTGTTTAGCTCCTCCTGGAACCCATTTTAAAGCACCATTAGACATTTATTTATGCGAATCCTCCCGCTGGCAAGCATACTGCCCCGCACTGAGAACATAAAGAGCAGTGCTACACCCTATTCTCACTTGTGCCTTTCAGCTGAACAGCAACCGCTGAACGACAAGAACAAAACCGATCTGAAACACTTGGGCAAAGGCCTCAATCCAGCACATCAATTCGTGAATTCGTGAACTCACGGGTTTTAATTCGTCCGCAAAAGCTAGACGTTGGATGTTTGGGATCATCGTAAGCAGAAGTGGTCCCATAACAGAGCCCTGAGGAACTGCAATGGAGGCCGGCCCCGCAGCAAGTAGATCGAGCTCACTTTCCCTCGGAATGTTTTATCTTATAAGGACGACTTGAACCAGCGTAAAATTCTGCTTTGGATCCCGCAAGACTTGTGTTTATGGAGCAGCGGAGCTTATGAGACTCGAATGAATGATCCTGAGAAATCGAAAAATATGGCATCTGATATGAGTCTTTAGTCCTTAGCTTGGGTTAGATTGTCCACGAGTACGAGAATGTTCGCTAGGCGAGAAAGGTTTGGACATATCAATTTATTGGTACTGAGGTGACTTAGGATTGCCCGCTTCATAATGAATTCCATCACCTTGCACGGTACAGTGGATAGGCTAACAGACATGTGGTTGCCAACCGACACTCGGCCACCCGTCTTTTAGACATGTGTGACAATTTCCTCCTTCCAAGCAGAGGGATGGTTGCCTTCATCAAGCCAAGTAGACATGCTTTGCTAGTGAGAGTGGCGCTTCCTTCTGAATCCCCGGATGGACATCGTATGACCCCAACACACCTGTCTTTTTCAAGAGTTGAAGAACGTCAGTGAAGACCACGTTGGTTGTAGTTAGTTAGTTGCAGTTAGTTATAGTTACTGCCTGACAAAATTAAACATAATGATGTCGCTAGGTCAGAATAAGGGCCTTCATATTGTTCAATACAGATCTCAGATACCACTGCTGGGTCGCTTGTAAGTTTCCCGTTTCTGTCTCTCAGTGAAAAGGTGGTTGAATTCCTCTCTGGTGGTGTCCAATTATCTTGAATAGCGCATTTTTGTTTTTCCTGGCGAGGTCCAGGGTTGCTGCTTGTATTCGCCTGTTCCAATGATGTATTTTGATTTACAGCGGCTCCACATTTTACGACAAACTAACTCTTCCCCTTCACCTGTAGATTGATGAATTCACAAGGTGATACACAGATCGGTTCCTTCCGTTCGGCGGATGTCATTCACCTAGAAGGCAAAAGCGAAATGAGGGCGAATTATTGCATTTCGTTCTCAGCGCGGTGCAATAAATTTATCAGCGTAGAGGCTCGCGTATAAGTGCCTTGAACCGGGTTCCAACAAAGGAAGGATATTCCACGCAGCTGCTATCCGAAACGAGAAAATGGTTGGGACCTCTCCTTGAAAAGAAGTCGAATCTTTTCAGGTAACCTTTGGTCAATGGGGCTGGGTGCTAATTTTTGGGACCAACATCGCCTCCAGGTAATGGTTTTGTAATATATTCCACAGTTTTAGTCGCTCAAGTAAGCCACAAATTTCTGGAAAGTATGTACGTCAGAAGTTCCGAACAAAAGTCTGTGGTTCCGTATTTTTGTTCCAGTATCAAATGAAATCAAACGTCAGCACTCAGTGAGTACTTTGTCCCAAAGGGGCTACAATCTACATCTGTCGTTCTTTGGTGATGGAAAATCTAGCGGGTTTGTTGATTAGCCTTAGCGGTATATGGTGGGTGCGGTTGTCGAAGATAAGTATACCCTGCAAAGCTCCTGGTTTAATTCAAAAAGTGTAACCCATGGTCGTCGCTGTACGTGATATGGAATATTACCATGGCACCTAGATTCAGAGTGGAGGACGATTGAGGTTCTTAACAGGGGCCCTTAGCTCAAAATTCCAAACGTAACCCAGCGGTGGTTGGTATAAGACTAGCAAAGAGGCCCGCATTTTACGGAGCGAGCCACCACACAAGTTCAGGCCCATATCTGAAGTATCGTGTGTCTTGGACGTTAAGACCGCAATCTGCTGCTCTATGGGCGTAGCTCAATACACATTATACACTACTAATTTACGGAGATGCGCAAGTCGTCACATCCTAGCAGGGTCCAGTCTTCATGAGGTCTGATCCTTCCACTTTCGCAATACGCTGCCAAACCTGGGCCATTTAGCATGGTTTGAATGAAGGGAATGGTTTACGTTCGAAACATTTGTGTGACGCGTAGCTTTGATGTCTCGAACGAAAACAGAAGGAATTGGATTCAAAATTGTACGGCACTTTTGACTCGGGGAAAGAAATTTGTACAACAACTTCAACACTACATGTTCGTATCGTCAACAATGCACGAGTCTGTCACTGATAGGTACAATACATCGTTAAACAAACATCCCAAACAACGGCGAGTGGAATGTTGACCAAAGAGTGGGCGTTCTAATTCCAGTTGGCGGCGCGAACACACGGAACTCGGTAGAAAACTTATCAAGGCAGACTCTGCAAGCACACGAGCGTGTATTCGTGAACAAGTCGGCTTAGCACACTTACACATACACACAAGCCAGTACATAAGTGCCGGACGGGAAAGGCTCTGCTACTAGGTGAGTTCCGAGTACAGATAGGCTAAACAAATGGAGATCAAGAATGTATAAATAGAGTAAGCAAACAAATAGGGGAAATTATTATGGGGTCAAGTTTGATTCAACACTCCCCACTATAATTTGTCAAGGAACTGCTTCGCAGCAGGATAAGGGTAATGGAGATACATTATTAAAGAATACTGAGTAAATGTCCTGGTTAAGGGAAGCTGTACCGTCAAGCGTCATTGGAACGCACCCGAAAGTACCGCAAACTGACCGACGATTGTTCTCTTGTGGAGCGGCTTTTCCATTCCTCATTATGGGAGGGAACTCAGCTTGACAGCAGTCTGGCCCGCTATAATCCTTCACTAGGGCAATGAGGACAGCTATCGCATAAGGAATTCATATTTTGTACCATGTAACTGTCAGATCCAAGTACTGATCCTCCTCGTACGTTTCAGTGAATTCGTCTCGTAATTCGGCCAGCACAACCAAAGTTCTCGGTAAATAATGGCGATGAGAGCAAGAAACCATGAATGGATAATGCTGGAACGGGTCAAGGATAAGCTCATCCTGATGAAACTATGGTAGGAGCCATAATGAATTTAACATGACCTCACGATATTCCACCTATCCGTTTGCTCACTCGGTCCATCTACTTTTGATCCCCATTCGTTTAGCTTATCTGTTCTCGGCACTCACTTGGCCACAAAGGATATCCCGTCCGGCACTTGTGTATCAGCTTATGTGTCTATGTGTGCGCACCCGACCTTCCCACTCATGCACGTTCGTTTGGTGCCGATGGAGAATGTATTGGTATGTTTTCATGAGTTATGATCGCACCACCCATAGAATCACGAGGTTGTTGTCAGAATGGACGACTACAACCCACGTTACTGATCTAACATTTCGCTCACCGTTTTTGCCATGTGGACAATGACACTGCACTGTGCCGGTCAGTGACAGGCTTGTGCACTTGCTGCCGCTATGGCCGGGTATCATTCAGCTTTACCATGCAAAATTTTTATCTTGAGTAAAGCGTCATTGAAGTTTGAACCAAGTTCTTTCTTTTTATATTAGGGACCTGAACACCAATCCAAGAACCATTTGTATCTTCTATGGGGAAAGGAGGAGGAAATGTGTTTGAGCACATGGTAGCTTTTCAATTTTAGCGCGCTTTTTAATAACGCCCTGAGAATGGATAGTCCTGGTTAGGTTAGCCTGAAAAGCAGAAGACCAGACTTCAGCCATCTAATGTCATCTTGTTCAAGACCACAAAGTAGCTGAAACTTGTAGGAACGATTGCATGTGAACCACCGGCCAAAGAAGCATACTACGACGGTGTGTGATGTTCCACTGAAATCGGAAGGGTTCTTTATGAGGAAAGCGATTTGCAGACACAAAACTCGGGAAGGATTTCACTACCCACGGCGTACGCATACACTAAAGTTTATTGAACTTGGTCGGTGAGCATCCGATAATCGGATCCCACCGCGTCAGAAATTCTGCTTGTCATCAGAAAAACAACTACTTTCAGATATGTTGCTGCGCTGCCGTACAACAATGAGATATTGGATTTTATAAATCGCTACCAGGTAAGTGCTTGACCGCCTAGGGCGCGTTTTCACCATCCGCGTGGTTGTGCGAAAAGGTCTCTTCGAGGAAGTCGATCAGTTGGTATACGGAGATGTGACCACACCAGATTCATCGATTGTCGTAAAGCACGCTGGCCGAGTTTAGCTTCAGTCCGTTGTTCCCACCAGACCCGAGGGAGGCTCCAAAGAAATCACTGGTAAAACACTGGAATTGTTGACTTTCTCAGTGCACAGTGGTTGGGATCCTGACCCATTGAATCATATAGAGTGCATCAGAGCATTGGCAGATAAACCGTTTTCTACCCTACATTACAGGTGATGTGGATTCACGAAAGTTCCTCTGACTCCCCCGATTCGGATGGAAGTAGTATCCTTGCTTTGACCAGCGGGACTAATGCAACGGTCTAGGCCGATGAGTTTGCCTACTACCTCAATCAGTTCACGCGCAATCATCATCAAGCACAGGGACATCAATGTAGACACTGATGCCTCATTGCCACGAAACCACAAAGTTTATTCAATTATATTTTAAGCCCTTTAATGAAAAGGGTTATGGATTGTAAAATATCATGAAGTGGTTCAGTGGTTTGGACGCGAATTTATGGGCCGAAATGTTCGTGCTTCGAAGCCGACGTCAGTCTCTCGCCTTCCCCTGTTCAGGCTTGAAAAACGTGGCGACATCCCATCCCTCGGGTTTCCTTCTGGTAGTTTTGCGGTTGAATGCCAAAAGGGTGAAACGGCTTGACCGCTAGTCTACTAGGCACATATCCACCCTTATCCTATCTCACTTAAACACTTGTTGGTACAACTATAATTGTGGTAAAAGCCAAGTTTTACATTCTCTATTGACGCCCATTATCCTACCTAATGGTTTTACTGATCTTATCCCACTCCCTCGTTTTTCCAAGTACCGACCTTCGGAAATACCTAGTTTGGACACCGTGCTTAGCTGCTGTCCACTTCAGACAAAACCACCGCGTTGGCGCCTCGACGCACAACGCATTTTTCTGCAGAACACCTGCGGGTGCAATAAAACTTTAACGCCGAAATGTTGCACATCTTCGCATATGTGCTCAATCTAAAAATCTCCCTCATCTGCCGTCATTTTCGCGATTTGTTATTCGACCTCTGTTGAAAATTATTGGCGCACATTGGGCTTTGAACTTCGTGTCCTATGGCTTCGGAAGTGGCTTTCGTTGAGAAATTTGTGGGTGTATCGTTTTCATCCTTCACGGCATTTGAGAAGACCTTAAATGAATACATGAAGGATAACTTTGTGGTATTTGTGCGTTCATCCAGTAATCGAAGCACCAACGCTATTTTGCGTTACGAATGGATGTACTGCAGATGCAGCAGGCGCCCTCCAAGAAAGCCGTGGAATCCGAAGAAGCTACTAAGTCGAGCGTATTTTCTAATAAAAAAGTACGCGGAGCACCAGCTGTCCAGTGCGATTTTGTCTACGGAGGTGAAGGAACCAACTGGCAGTGATCTCTTATTTTCTGAAACACAACCACAAACTGTCAAAGTTTCTGTGCGATCGGCTTCCAGTTAATCGACGTCTAACCGAAAACCAGTCTGGCACATGCAAGGCCCCGCTGAAATATGGAACGCCGTCATCTGAGGTGCGGCAGTTTGTAGCGGATGAATTCGGAAAGATTCTTACCACTAAGGATATGCACAACTACCGCCGGAAGTGTCGACCGGCTATGTTGAGTAGGTGCCGCATGTTTGGGTTCTAGTGTAGCAGACGGTATGTCTTCGGTCCTGGCAAAACTTCGGGAGACCGGACGCGTCCTTGTGTGTCAGGCAGAGGAAGGT
>NW_008751704.1:1910534-1912689 GCF_000715545.1 Opisthorchis viverrini | reverse complement strand
TGATAACGGACGGCATGGAAAATGTGCGTCCGGTTATGCATGCGTTCGTAGAGAGCGAGCAGTTTGCTCCCATGCGTAAACTGTTAGGCTTATTCAAAGAAATGATGAGCGAAGCGTATCCGGTCAGGACCTTTGTAATGGACAAGTTGGCGGCGCAAATGCGTTTGGCAAGAGTCGTGTTCGCCTGTGACGATATGCTCCGCTAAAATCATGTCCACAAAGCCATTTAGATTCTGGAATTTTGGGAAAGTCGTCTGTGGAAAAATACCTGAAAGTTATGTTCATTGTATGTGAGTCAACCTTTCCCACAATTCGCGATTTTTTATCATCAGGTAACGTATTCAGAGTCGGCGGTGTTCATTGACCTTGAGGATGCGCTCACTTGAAAAAATCGCCATAGTAAATGATTTTCAATAATACAAGAGCACATACATTATACATAGACATTCTACACTATGAAGTGGCAATTCTGAAAATGCCGTAGATTTCGAGAAATCAATCTCATTGTGCGAATACCCAGCGGCAAGCACCGCCCTTGGACCATGGTGCGTTCAAATACACGCCGCCACTCCACTGGCACGGGTGCCTCGTCCACCACCGGTGTTGCTAAGCGGAAAATCAGGGAATCAATGAAAGAACACTGTTTTTTTCGTTTGTCGCTGCTGGGCTGGACTGGTCCCGGTTGTATCATTCAACTATCAACGCTATAGGCTACAGACGGTGAAAAAGCAATAACTGACCTTTCGTCTGCTAAAAAAGGAGATTTTGAGACTCTGCGATGTCCACGGCTTACATCGGCGTGCAGAGCCGTATCTGCGTTCGTCATAATTGAGGTTGCACCTCACCAGAGCCCACTCCGGTAACCAAACAAAACACACGCATCCGCCCGATGCTCCCAGAAGTGGACACAGACAGCGCGCAGGACTAGTGCGTAAAGGCTTTTTCGGCCATGCACCATTTGTTAACTCGAAGCTGGTAGCAGCACCCCGGGGACTAGCGGCTAGTTCCCTAACACTCACTTTACTATATTTTGGCGCTGGCTAACTCATGTAATGAATTTCAGGATAACCAGTCCACCATCTCGGAAGTCCACTCTCGTCAGCTCTTATGCGTTCGATTTACCTAACCACACCACCTCGCTGCGTGCTTATATCATTTTGCTCTAGATCTCTTGTACATTAATATCATATAATAGCAAGCTCAAAACCTGCTTGGTCGATAGTCCCTATCCTACGTAAATTGACCACCACCAGTTGGCCAACAATATCCCATTTAACCATCACCCTAATATTCGTGGACGTTAATTCTTTATTAATGCACAGTGCCTTACCCGATGTCTTCCTAAACTCACTGGAATTTACCTAACTCACTGAAATCCCGCGTCATTCCGAGATGTCATTCAGCAATATCTCGATGGAAGAGATGCTTGGCTGCTGTCCGTCCAGCAAGCCCGTGAGCTACACCCAAAAGGATCCGCATCCGGACCGAAAAATACCAACGATCCTACATTGTCTTTGAGTTCTTTGATCAACGGAAACATTTCTGCTGTTCAAAGAATTGCATATCCCAACCCGATGACCTTTAATATGACTTTGGTTACGGAGATGCCCAAAAATGAAGTATGCCGAGCCAACGTTAGTACGGAGGGGCCAAACCCATTTCGATTGCACACCGCATCTGTTTCCCCCCTGCTCCTGACCGTAGACTCTTGCCCACTCGTTCCGCTAACTGCAAATTGAAACAAACTCTTCACCTGGCCTAAGCCGCCTGAAAGACGCTATTGTTCAAATCCACTGAACATTTCGTTCAGATTTAACCATTTCGGTGAACATGAGGTTTATGCTTCCTACAAAGCCAATGATTTTCTGTAAAGTTTGCTTTCCGGCTTGTGTGTTTTCACCAACTCACTCTTCTGGGGAACGTTTACGCCCGACTCCACTGTGTCAACGGCACTAGTGATTCCCTGAAGTTTCAGAGTACACCTTGATTCCGAGATTCCTGGTACCATTTGTTCTCACTGCTAATCCCTCCACTTCGTCATCCACACTAACGGTTGGGCAAGCAGTCCAAGGCCACGAGGGCTCAGGGGGTGTTTATTATCCGCACAATGGTCTCAGCTGGAAAATCTATGAAAAATGGAGTAAAGCTTTCTACG
>NW_008751704.1:1892771-1901732 GCF_000715545.1 Opisthorchis viverrini | reverse complement strand
CCAAGCTCTTCTGAAACAACTTAACCGTGATTTCCAGCCAGTCGGTAAGGAACAGTTAGCAAACCTTATTCTTCGAAGCCATTAGTGGTTCACAGGAAACACGATCGTTGTTTCCTTCAGCTGTTCGCTTCACACTTGCACCGTTGTTTCATTACTCTTCGAAGAAGAGAAGAGCTAAATTTAGTCACAAAATTTATGCACACATAATGACGAAATATTCTGTTGTGTAGCGATCTTTAGTAGTCTTAACGAACAAGCTTCTTGTTTGAATGAAGTAGGACCGGAGTTATGCTATTAGGTCGGGTGATCGATAAACATACCTTTCGCCGAAAGGCCACTAATTAACTGAAACAACAACAGTAACACTACTAATCTAAAAAGCAACTTGCGAACTCGGCCGCGATAAACAAGTTGCAAACAAAAGCCTTACTAATGAATAATGGGTTCGTTCGCACTCGATAGATGGTTTTTTTCTTTTGTTTGTTTCACCTTATTCAGAAAAATACCTTCAGCCCTTATTCAGTAAAATGAAAAATAACTACGCAATTTTTTAATAACATCAAACAAGGTATTGTCATAGTCATCGGAAAACGCACTGCCCGAAGGATTCTCCTTCGGCTATACGAACCAGCTAAGAGAGAGTTTCGTTTGGTTGTCTCCAACTTTACGATCTCCACATTTTCCCGCAGAGCATTGCATCCAGACGCAGCGGAGGTCGTTTTGTCATCATGCACTTCCTATTTGTGTACAAAAATTTATGAAACGGCCACTGTCTATGGATAGAGTGACTCAATACTCGATCACCGGTCATTCTGGAACACATAGTTGGATCCAGATCTAAAGAGCTGTTGTTGAATTCAACTGTACTTATGCTTACTTCAGTGCAGACGTTGTCAAACCAAACACCAACCGGCTTAACCTTATTGAAAAGCGAACTGGTTAACTCAATCGTCACGCGGACTAACTTTAGTTTACTTGGTCAACCCTTTCGTGAATAGCCGTCACAACTGGCTGACACGACCGGACTGCGTACCATCCAAGACTACGTACTGCCTGCTGGCTGAATGCTATGCAACACATATAAGTCCGATTCATTACTTAATTCAAAATGGCCTGATATCGAAGTACAGTACGGGAAGACTAAGAGCCCAGCAACTTCAAAATAGACTAAATTTTAACGCCACACAGATGCCATTAGAAGCACAGCGGCTAACACAAAACGATACAGGATCCTGAGTATCATACTGCTGAAGCTGAAAACAAGGCTAAGCCTTGGAGCGCAAGTATGATGTATTGAAATCCATCAGCCATTAAAGCAGAGTTGGAAACTGGATTGTCTCCGCAATAGTTGAGTTCCAGGGTTGAGCAATATTTATACGAGCAAAAATGAACAGATGTTGGCCCTCAAAACCCACCACTTCATTCAAAAGCTTCTGATAAGTAATTGACAGTACTTCCCGATGTTTTAAATGACCTAATAATTTTCTCCAACCTCCTATTTAGCGGTATAAGATTCAAATGTGATACTGAAAGTATGAGCACAGTTCTTCTGCTTTGGTTGGTCACAACTACTCCGTGATAGCTTGGAATTGTTTGCCTATCAAAAGCCAACTCACACTGGGTGGTGACTCGTGTGCTGCCCGTGTCATCCCGTAATCATGAGTCGAGAAGCCTTGCAGTCACATTTGAGAATAGCAAATAAGAACTGTTTCAATGAGATCCAAAACGTTAACGAATTGGATCCAGTGACATTACTCCGGCGATAAAACAAATGGTCATCAGCCTCCATAGAGAAAAGAAAACCCTTCTGATGACCTAGTAGTGCCCACAATATCAACGAATTCCCAAAGCGTTCGTGCAGCTTAATCTGATCTTACGAACGCGCTGTTTATAAGTTAGACATCAGAATAAATAACAACCGACAAAGCCTACAAATTCCAAAGTGGGCAATCAAAATGACTGGTTGTGGATAAGATGATTCTTGGCCTTTTTGCTGAGCTTCATGATTTTCTTGCAAGGGTTTGTCCCCAATCTGTGTGCACACCAATCTTCAGCCATCTGTTCTACAAGCAGTTAAAGCTACGGAACCATTATTTTTCCGAAATCTGGTCAAATTGAGTGAACATGTAATTTTTTGATTGGATTGCAACATCGTTTTTTGGGAGACATCCGTAACGAAAAATGGGCTCCTCAGAACAGAATGGCACACAAGTTCTTTCCAGGAAGATGTTGCCCCACGCAACAGAGTAGAACAAAAGTTAGCTACTACTGTTGAGATTTGACTAGTTGTGTTCGACCAGTGCGGCTGAAACAGTAGTACCGATGCTTGCAGCTTAGTGCCGTGTGCAATCTTCGCGAGCCACAGCCAATTTGTGTGCGTCAAACGAAAGAACTGTAAGGTTCTGTTAGCTTTCAGATGAACGTTGGTGGACATATAGGAAGTCTAGCATTTGATCTCAGGTAGTCGAAACCACCGAAATCCTTGATACATGGTTCCCAGTTTGGAGCTTTTTGTATTTTTAAAATCCTGGGTAATACCAGCTGACTTGACTGGAATTTCTGGAAATAAACCACCTCTGTGAATCACCGTGAAGCTAACTTACCCACGCTGGACGTTACACAAAATGCCTAGATTTCTGGACTATAAAGGTAGCTGATTCGATTAGGGCGCTCGCAATTCCAAATCATGCCGTCGTCAGACATAGATAGTTTCTGTCCCCATGGCTGGTTTGCTCAAACGTATTACAAGTATTGCACAAAGTTCCAAAAAAGTTGATCCTCAGCATGACGGAAACAAGTAACTGAGGTTTATCAGTATCGAGAGAGCAGTCAATCCAATTTTACCAGGTTAGACACCGGACGCAGAGCCCACTGATAGGCTGCTGTGTAGAATTATTCCAAAGTGGTATCAAACATAAAATTAAAAGTTTCAAAAAATTGTCAGTGAAGCATGTGTTATCACAGTGTAGAGGGGTAATCATGGAAAGTAACAAAAAGTTTCAATAAAGCATGCTTTTTCCATTATATCTAGTGTGCGTTTTCAAACAAATTATCCCATCTGATCATGCCTTTGATCCAAGCTGTAAGAAACTGGCGCCTATCGTTATTACAGTTGGTAAGTACGCTCCAACACGCTAAACTATCGTTTAGTTTACTCTCTGAGCACCATAATACGACTAAAACTTCTAATCGGTGGTCTTGTATTTGCTGATGTTGATAGGTATTATTCAGCACATGTGTGATTTTGGCCGGGATTCTCCAGTCATGTCCCATCAATTTGCCAAATCTTGCTTCCTTCAAACTTTCAAACCGAGTTAGAAGTGATGAAACAGACAGATGAGAAATTTCGTGGTCGTGTCGATTAATAAGCATACAGGTATGCAGATATATTGGTGTGTCTAGACAGGTTTTGAGCTAGAAAAATTCAAACATTGGCCTGTTGATTAGCCCGCCGATTGCTCCGTCCATTTATTAACTAAAAAATTGTGTTTCATCGATAGTGAGTGGTTAAATCGGGGGATTGTACTTCGTATTTTGTTCGTCTGGATGATCGTTTTCACTGAAAGTCGCTTTTTCCAACACTCGTAATCTGGCTGCGGACACTTGCCGGTAAGGTGGCCTGAGTGATCTGTTCATACATATGGATTCCTATGGTCGTTCGTTGATCGCTTTACTACCCTTGCACACTAAACGAAATGGCGGGTGCAGCATAAACGAGAGATTCAGGTGGGTTCCAGGTGAGTCTCTCGAAAGAACCAAATTAGTTTGCACATGAGTGTATATTCGCTCAAATGGCGGAAAATTAGACCATTTTACCGCGAGGTCTCATTCATATTAGGCGTTTATGCACATCTTTTGATTCAAACCCGTTACTCATAGCAGATCCACAAGGATATTTAAGAAGATATACACTTTCAAGAGAGGATAATAACAGTTGTTGAAATTACCGAGTTTACGTTCATTAGCAGTGTTCTTTTAACGACCTATCGATTTCATTTTCAAATATCTGGTACCTCATTGAACTAGCTTTGCCGCCGTCACTCTACGCTTTTTCCACTGATTATAGTACTCTCTGACAGTCAAAAGTTTGACTTCAACGTTTAAAACTGTAATTTACCGCAACAATTTCCAATTCGAGTAAATCCCCAATATTTTTGTTGCGGTTTGTCACATTGATTGCAGCCACCCATGGTGTAAAACAGAAAATATAGAGTTTTTCGGCACTTTCATCAGTCATTTTGTGTTCAGTTGTGGTCTCGTTCAAACATCCACCAAAGCTACGGTAGCCGCAACTTATGAACCCGCGAACAATGCAGCATCGCGATTGAACTTCGGACCTAATAAGTTAAAACGTTTCCGCTCCAGTATAATTTACAATACACGCATAAAATAAAATAGTGTTCAAACGGCAATAAAAACCTGCAGTGGCTGCCCTATTTGTGAAAAACCTAGTTCGGTCACTCTGATATCAAAACGATGGAGCTTGTTCGGTATATGACCAAAGTACCATCTTCATAAATTTAAGTTCCTTTAGTGGTATTGAAACCAAATTCACTCTTCTGTAGCAGGATTTTCAAGAGACGCTTGATTGCTCATCGCAGCAAATTTTACTTAAGGAATGGAATCACAACCTAAGTTCGCTCCCGGAAAGTATTTATGACCAGCAAGTGCATGACCTTTGCGAATTTCAGGACGGTTTGTAGCTCATTGCACAGCAATGTACTTTATCCCTATGTGGGAATCCGGATACCAAAACCCCGTAAAGTGCTTTGTATTCTCGCATTTCGAATTCCCCTCCTCAGCTTTCTTTTAAAGGACGATTATGAAGTCATTTCAGTGAAACGCTTGCTAGAATTTATTTGCAAATTCTTCCAGTTTTGTATCTTAAACTCAAGGATTTAACCTCAGAGATTAACATTTTAATGCTGTTGCTGATATCTAATTGGGTGAGTGGAGTTGGAATCGAATGAATGTTCGACTTGTAGCTTAGAAGCTGTGACATTGCAAAAGTGAGAAACTTAGTCAAGTTTTGACTCGTCGCAACTATTGAAACATGATGGTTTACTTTTCATAAACCAACGGTTTTGTCTGCAAAAAATGTTGCGTTTATGAAGATAACACACTAAACAAGTGGACATCAACTGCCGTGGGTAAAATTTGACAGTACACTTTGATCAAATTGCGAGGGTCAGGTCTACAAAGGACCTGTTCCACTTTTCCGCTACGATCCTGAGAGGTTTTCTGCAGTGAACTTCCGGCTACAGCAGGGGGACTCATTAGTTTCTAACAAACAGCAGCCACATATTAGGGGAAAAGAGTTTGCTAATCAATAAGACTAGGCGATTCATCAGGTTGTCTTTTGGAGTTCCGGGGAAAGTTTCGGGATAAAGCAATCTGATTTCCCAGAAATGAGCATTTTTCCTGTTCAGACTTAATAATTAGCGCTTGTTTGTACGGCTTACGTTGACCACTGATAACGTGTATGTCTTGTGTATCAGATAGCTCATGGATACTGACTGCCGTGGAATCGCAATAGGAGCAGGCAGCTGGCTCACATCTGTTATCTGGACAGACTATGACAACTTTAGCCATGGCTGCTGAATGACTGCTTAGCGGGATTCCAAATAAAAAGCTGGATGATCACAAAATATCACAAATATCTCTAAAAATACACCTATGACAATTTGAAGGGCCGTGATTAGATTCAGAATAATTGATAGCTTACCGGATGTCAATAGTTTCAGCTGAATTGCGAATTTTTCTACATCGAGGGATGTGACACTTCACACTGCGGTCATATATTGGAAGTAGTTAAGCTTAACGCACAAGTTGACAGCCACAGTTTGTTGTGTTTTTTCTAATACATTCATCACCACTCTCTCCAGGCTGCCCATTGATAAGACTTTAAAGTGATCATCGACTGTTCCTTTTCAAACGACCAAAATGATGTTTTACGTGTTCCAGGAAGTGTCACTCGGTCTGCCACAGGGTCGTTGGATGAAATACACATATTTTATGATTGCCTCCACCATATTTCATGGTCCCGACGTAGAAGCTTCAGAAGATCTTGCCAGAAGAAATCGTGTTCATTATGGAAAGAATATCTTGTTACAACTTCACACGGAGCTGAGGTTGATTGTTAATTCTCTCAAATTTGAAACAATTCCACTCATAATCCTATAAAGACTGCTTTAGACAGGCTTCAAAATTAATCATCAAGAGAACCATATAGGTTAAAAAGTGAATACCCTGGAAAACTATGATTTTTTATTGATTTCTGTACTGCAAATGGATCTAATTGGATTGGTGTTGAACTGTCTTAAAACAGAAAGGGGGGGCATTTAACTCAGGACTTGGATTTAGCAGTGAAGACAGGTGTGTAAGCTCTAGATGGTCATGTCCAGTATGGTTGTGAACTGACTTGTCAAAAATCGGCCTTTCAAACCAGCCGATTGGATTTAGACTAGCGGAATATTTTTCAATCTAAAGCTCATCAAACTCAAGCCGATTGCGTTCACCCAGATTACTTCGTGAAGCATGAGGGTTTTCCAAAAACGTGAACAATTGTTGCAATTTTAAAACACAACTTAAGTCACGAGGGTGAAATTTCCACAGTCAAAGAATTTGTCGTGGATGGATTGTTTTGAACTGCAGTTGTCCTCAATACAACATACTCCACCAGGCTGAAAAAGTTGGTTGGGCAGTCAGTTTGCCTGAATTTGGTTTGCTAGAATATCTGTTTCTGTTATTCGATCTGGCGAAAAATAAAATGGTAGCTGGTGGTCGTTGGCTTGTTCGCTGAGCTGGGCAATTTGATTGCAAACGTTTCATCACCAATCAAGATGACACCATCAGTGCGTTATTGTGGAGCGTAGTAGTGCGTAGCGATGGGTTGGTGGTTGTGCTGCTGGGCATTACCATCTCGTATTTATAATGGACTATATTGCAATATCTGAGCAGCATTTCATTGTGTTGCACTCAATTATATTACACTGGGCTGTGTTGCTTTGAGTTATATTGTATTGGGTTGAGTTGGGTCACACGAACTTGCCTGTATACACCTGCCTTAACATCTGACAATATAGAATCTTTACCCTAAAAAGTTGTTGGCTTGTTAGCACAACCACCAACCCACCGCTACGCACTACTACGCTCCACAATAACGATGATGTCACCTCGATTGGTGATGAAACGTTTGCAATCAAACTGGCCAGCTCAGCGAACAAGCCAACGACCACCATCTACGCTACCTGAGCTGCCAACATTTTCCCCTATAGAAAATGGTCGCTTATTTCAAGTATTCATAAATCGACTTGGCGAAATCAGCAACAATTTCTGTTGTTTACATGCACACTTTGACTGCTCCAAAATCGTTTATGTGGACGATTTTGACAAACTGGAACAGAAACTGTATATCTTCACTGCGTTTAAAAAATCCTCTTTGTTAGTTTGTGCACTTTGTTTTAATTTTTAAAGAAGAATTCACAGAGACCGTCATCTAGATACCGTGGTGATGAAAATACATCGCTGTGTACGTGAGCGTCAAGTCAGTTGAAACTTCCCGGGTGATTAGATAATCGGTGAATTGTGTGGATTACAGGGTAGAATTACTGCAAAGCTGTTGACTATTGTAGTGGCAAAGGCTCATTTTGCGTTTGCACTTTTGTGAGTCTAATCTTATTGGACATTGCATACACAACCCCACAAGTTTTAAAGGGAGCAACGTTGCAGTCCTATCACTGCAGGGCCTCAGTCGATAAACCAATTAGCATCAGGTCTCTGTTTTCATTTTGTACACTATATAACAACATATTCGAACAGTGTACGCTAATCACCATGAGGCAACTATTCATTTGGGGGTCGATTTTCGCTTTATCATCGTGTACCAGTAAGTTTGACGCAAGTCGCCTAGATGTCCCAAACGGCAAACCGCTTACTTCGATATGATTTACACTCCCTAGAATGAAAGAAAGCGGCTGGATACGTCACACGTGGTTCGAGCAGTTTTCAGACAGTTAAGTAAAGTGGAGAAGGATACAGTGAAGTTGTGAAATACCAAGAGGAGGGACTGTGGTCAGAAAGAATGCAAATCGCGCAGTTGACGTGGAATGTTCTTGATCGTATTAAGGACACGTTTTAAACGTGAACTTGTACAAGGTTATACTTATTTAGGACGGTGGTGAATGACTGCTTTACTGATCTGCCGGTAAGATAGTTTTCACGAATGATTTGGCACAAGCTTCTAATCGTCGCTCGCGTATGGATTGTCTCACCAGTACAAGCAGCCCGGTATACATGGGCTGCACTCTATCTCTCATTTACTTCATAGGTTCCATAGAAATCAATAAGCACCTCACGACCGACAGATTAGTGATCATTCGTTCGGATAAATTTGCCGCGACTCATTACATAATTGATATTTTAGATGTTCCTAATCATTGAACAATAAAACTAATACTGTTTCACCTTGAAAAACTCACTGCTCCACCCACAGTTCCAAATTTGGGCCGCTCGATTTGACTTGGAATACCTGATGAGAGGCAGCAACCCTCAAGTCTTAGCATATATCAATGTCCCACAGAGGTTGCCTTTTGCGTCACATTCTCTAGTGGTCTGCCCGACATTTTGTTTTGTCCATTAGCTTTTATTTAGCCAGCTAAAATGGAGATGAAACAACTAATTTGCTACGGGTTTTTGGAAGAATGTTTATGCTCTGAACTGAAAACTTGTTTTTCTGTCTTCTCCGGCAGTGTCCAAACAACTATCTTGGTTGGGTTGATCAGCTGATAGACTTGTCAAAACGCCCCAACAAAATATACCTAAGATGTTGAAAACAGGTCAAAACTTTTTGTCTGGTGCGTACTTGCTTAATTTTTCGACCACGAAGAGCTTCCTTTCTAAGGAAACCTCTCATAGCTTTGTGTGAAAGCATTGAAGTCACGCGCCATCCTCATACACAGA
>NW_008751704.1:1868832-1891503 GCF_000715545.1 Opisthorchis viverrini | reverse complement strand
AACTGGCTTTCCACTCAAGGGTAAAATTTGTTAAGGGTACCTGTATATCGCTTGGAGTTTACGAATCAAAAGAACCTTGTCCAGTAAGCCTCAACTTGCCGTGTGCACATCAATTGCAGCCCTTTATGGCAACGTGGCGTCCATTAATATGCGTGAGTTAAACAGTATTTTATTTTCCAGTTATCACGTACAAACACAAGTGGATGTTTCATGAAAACCGTGAATTCCACGAAGTCTTGCAACACCACCTCAAGAACAGAAACAAGATAGGAAAACTTTATCCAGTTCGACTGGCCTACCCCACAAGTTTAGTCTTTTTGTCGAGACAGTTGTCCAGTTGTCAAACTTCGTGGCATCTGAAGTTATCTGCAGCTTTAATTTTTAAGTATTCTGTGACAAATCATCAGCTGTAAGATTGAATTCACTGTAAGTAATCTTGCGCAAAACTACGTATTTTAGGCAAGTGTCCAATTCTAGTGGGTAAGACTTTCATGAAATTTCATGGAATCACTTAAACACCATTATTTGTTCACTTGTTAAGAAATCCTCAGAAACAACCACTTTTTTGTATATGATAGAACAGCTTTTACAGAAATCATAATATCTCTCCTCAAGTGGCTTATATGCATCTTTACATAATTCCATGCAACAATATCACTCTGATTACTGCTCACGCTTATTGCTTATTATAATAAGATATTAATTTTGGATTTACATTTACCCACGTTTTAGGAATAAAATGGTTTACAAGGTCCCAAAAATCATTATATTTTTACCACCGACGAGGAAACATCGCGCCAAGCTGAGTGTGGGCCTCGCTGGGAAAATATTTCTTCTGAAATTAAACAAAAAATACACTAGGTGATATAATTTGGCATTTAAAGAGTTAGCATTTATATTACGTCGTTTTCTGCCAGTAAAAATCAGTGAATTTCTCATGATTCCGATTTGATGTCGTTAATTTCAAGAGTTTGTGAACTAGGCAAATACGTAACATGTCCACTTGATGATAAATAATCCTTCGGAATATAAGCCTTTATAACATTTTAAAAGGAATTAAAACATTTAAAGCTAATCTGAGTTTTACTTTGCTTATATATATTATAGTTAATTTCCGTCAAACTATCGCATTTCCCACAAGAGACAATTATGAATACAGACAGAATTCTCATTCTACGAGGGTTACGAACCTGGGATACAATTATCGTTGGACTGATTATTGAAGTATTTTGGTTGTAAATAAAGCGGCACCCGCTTCCATTTAGTACCACCAGCAAAAGTAATCCGACTAACTTAGCGTAAATGGCCTAATAATCCTGAACAGCCGAATAATGGACAAACGCATTCAATAGGGTACACCCAAGCAAGATAATGAACGATTCTGAGAGCACTACGAGATAACATCTGATGCTGTTTTCAAAATATGCGGCATGTTGCGTCGCTGACATATTCTTCCATGTTGTAGATGTATTGTGGATCATTCAAATTTTGGAAGAAATACTAACATGCTATCGCAAAACTGGGAGACGGGTTGAATTTGGATGGAATAAACTTATTGTCTGAACAAAGAACATTACTTCATAACTCACCGTTTTAATTTCAGAACCGAAAGCTAAGTTTGAGTGGTCAAATTTGGAAGACTCTTGAGAATACAGATGGTTACTCAGACGAAGAATCGGAATGCATCAAGCATCTTCTTCGGCACAATCGATTGTCATTTACTCACAAAGGTTGATTTCCTTAAACTGTAGAATGCATGTGGATTTGTAAGTTTTGTTTCATTTTCTCTAATGAATAAATTGCTCATCCTTTGGCTCAAATTTATCTCGCAGACCACCACACGCCAAAACACAACCAGAAAATAAATTGTAGTGCTGCAAATCCAAAACCAGAATAAAAAATAAGTGAGGTTTTTTTTACCAAACCTAGATTACTTTGTGAAACGTTGTTAATACGCGTTCCAAAATACATTGTTTCAGTGAAACTAATTGAAACATCAAATTGGCTGTGCCGTTGCTGATCAGAAGAGTAACCCTAAAGAATAATCATATAATATTTTAAAAAAGTTAGCACGGCAACAGAAAACAATTTTGAGCAGAAGAGCAAAAATCTGCGCCTTGGCTGACAAGGGACCCATGCGGAACTCAAAGTTTTGACTCAAAGCATAGTATTGCATGAAATTATTACCATATTTCCAGTGGCTAAAGTTAAGAGTTTTCTAAGCTTTTTCGAGGTATTTGTGACTACACCAAGACATCGAACACATTATGGGCCTACGGCAAAGTGTGATGATCAAACTAAGATAAATGGGAGAAAGAACATCTGGTACTACATGTTGAATTTCAAGGTTATTTACTGAGAAATGTTTGTATTCACCAACTCATCTTCCGGGCAGTCAATTGATTATCTTGGTTAAGTTCCGTGCTTCTGGAATTCAACAAGTTTAACAGGGTACAAAGCAAATATGTGTACGCAAATTCCGTGCCTTTGTCTATTAAAAAGTGCTTTTCAAATGTCAACTTGAGGGAACACACCAGAGGTCCTTTGCTGTGCAGCTTATTATTTGCTTGTCATTCATGGAACCCCCTGATGAATTTTATCATGTATAAATTGCGATTTTAAAGCAAAATATTAGGATGATGAGTGCATCGGTATCCAAAATATTTTCCAGCTTAGAAAGGTTCTCTCAACTGCTTTCAAAAGGCGTCCCCACAGAGCCATATGAGGAAATCTGGGCCATAGTGTGTTCACTACAATATACTGACACGATCCTGCTGAGTTGCAGCCTTATCGATTTACGCTGAGTTTTGGTTTGCACATGTTTGTTAATATTTCTGAAACTAATACGATGCACTCCTATTGCAAAGCAACAGTTTTTGTCCAAACTTATGTCTCAAATCAAGTGTTGTATCAAGGTTTCCAAAGGTGCATTGAACTTTCGGGTTAAACGTTAGGTTACAAACTGTAGTATGATTCAGGCGGTCTCGGAAGGGGAAAATTCGTTCACCATACAAAGGTGTTATACAAACAGGCAACAAACCCCAACTTTTCATAACGCTAAAAGACATGAGGTACCCTATACCAAAAAGGGGTTTGCGAATCTGTCACTCATATGCTTGACAGCTGGCGAGGTCTCACTTTAGTGAACGTAGTTGGAGATAATACACAGATACGCAGCAAGTGAGATCCTAAACAAGTTTGCTATAGCAACGGCTAGGAAGAAAAGACAGGGGCCAGAGTTAAACTTCCAGGTAGATTACCCAGTGGGATTGAGACAAAGGTGAGCAGTTGATATAAGCACACATGGAGTGACACCAATAAAAGATATGTTGGGGGAAGACAATCAAGAATGCAGGTGGACGAACGAATTGTTAGCAGACTGCCAAATTTATCCAGGAAATTTCAACCATCGCTGTCAGACAAAGCTCCATTTAACAAGCACATTACGGTTACATGTGCGTGAACGGGAAAACTGAAATACTCACTTACCCAGAGGTTATGGAGTAGATATGATTCACATAGAGGAAGTGACCCTGATTACGATAAAATTTCGGACCACCTTCCATCTGGGAAACACCCACGCGGAAAATACATGCGGCACGGAACACATAGAAAAGGACCAATTACTGCGGTGCTTGGAAAAAGGCTATTCTGATTCGGTTATTCGCCATGTGTTGGTCATCTGCAGCGCACTAAAAATCCTGGCGGACGTTAAATTCCGTGTCAACTGTGGCGTAAATGTTAACATGGTCAAGAAAACCGCTGAAGCAAAAGACGTATTTGAACTTAAGCAGCTCAGCCTCCAGAATACTTATAAGCAAATAACCCAACATGTCTTAAGACAAATTTCTTTGCCGTTACATGTCGGTTTGACGGAACACAAATTGACGAGGTGCACCATCAATTCTTGACTTTGAAACGCATTTTCAAAGTATTCTCAAATTGAGTGTCAAAAATCCACACTGCACGGTAGAAGAAATCAGACTGGAAAGATTTAATTGAGGCTTTCTAAGCGCAGTAAGAACTTTGGCATACAGTTCGCAGGGATATATATGTTTCATAATATGTATGTCATAAAAATAATCGGTCTCATGTTGTAGTTTATGTCTGCAGTATGTTACCTTCAAAGTGAAAGGAGCGTAATTGTTCATTTGCATCGAAGTTTAAGGCATCTGGTTTTTGTGGTGATTGCATCCAATTTATTTGTTTTCGGTAAAAAAAATTAAAATATGTTACCTTCTTCTGAAATCAACTTGAACGTGCAAGTATGTGAGTTTTCTTTTCCCAGTAAACAACATATCACGTGGCAAAAGACAATTTGGGTGCAATTGAATCAATAAGGTGGTCATTCGGCTTGCTCATTTCAGTTATAAGGTGATGAAAATCATTGGAATAAGTTACACGTTACCGTTCTGCCAACTCTTCATTTCCAAATGACTAGTTGCATGCCGGAATAGTCGTAATGTGTCTCATGCGCTAACGTATTTCGACGTGAGTGTTTTAATGATTCAAAGCTAATTTTGTGACCAGAGATCACGTCAATTAATGTAAATGGCAAGCTTTATACAGTAGTTAAACCGGACAAAACAGTGACTGCTCTCCGGCCTACTTTTAACGTCAAACCCGAAGAAAAAACGTGAAAGATTAATCCTGGCATACCGGTTCTGTTGAATGCTTTACAACTGTTGAAGTTGAATATCTAAACACTACTGAAGCCGAAACTTGTACATTTATTCCTCTGTAATGAAAATCTTGTTCAATCGGAAGAATCTCCGGTAAACATCAAAACAAAGGACAGTCACTGCCTATGCGATGCCTGGCTTGTTGTTACAAACGAGTTTATTTTATAACAAGTGCCCTTTCCATCTGAATATGGTGTCGTTTAAAACAATGATAAACGGACTTTCTGAAATTTGTCTTCTCAAATATTAGCTCTTGCACTGGCCTAGGGGTTAAACACCAAAACTCTCTTATCTCTTTCCAGGGAAGGAAGCTGAAGGCTTATGCGAGAAATGTAAGTTTACTCCTTCTATTTTTAAGGTAAACAAAGTAAGTCCTAAAAATAAACTGCCGGCTTACTAATGATATGTCAGGTCTGACTGATTATCAAAAAGGGATTTCAAATAATTACTGGCATACTCCAAATTCTTCCAAAAATAGACGTTCGTGAAAAAATAATTTGCAGGCATTTTTCACCCGCTGACTAAATGCCGCTTTATTGCAAAGAGATTTATGTAACATTATCTAAATCTTATTCGTAAAGGGCAGTTACACCTGAGAATAACGAAACAAACAGTAGCACAGATTTTCTGTTCGCTTCAATCATATCATCCATGATTTGATCCAGTAAGTCCAGGTGGTTCCTCCGAATAACGGACACAAAGCATGCGTTTTTGAATCGTTAAATGTTCATCGAAATCCTTACTTTTGTTTTTAAGTTTATGTTGACATTGAAGGCAGTGAGTCATGTGTAAAATTTTTGAAACTTTTAAATATTTCGAGGTATATCTTGTTGGCTTAGCGTTTACCCAATGCCACCATCTTGAAAGAATCATGGCGGAACAGCGAGATGACCTCCTGGAAGAGACGTTTAACGCTTTTTTTACCCAAATGTTTTCAACTCTTTCGACTCCATTAGCCACTCAAACTATGGCTCCATCCCTCGGGCTAAACTGATTAAAACCCAGTTGCTGGGTATCGAGTGGACACTTGCAATGATCCAGCAACGATCCGAAAGTATCGTTTAAAAGGAAAGTTGAAATACGCGGTCACCTGAGAATGAATTTGTATTGTTTTGCGTGACAAGGATGTGAGAAATATAAGTAGTTTTTTGGACGACGAGCACCTTTATACCTCCGGAACATGTGATTCTGTCATCTCCGAATAACTGAGGATTCTTAGCTGTTTGTCTGTATAGCCAAATACTGACATATGTCAGCGGTGGACCTGACCACAAATGCATTATTCAAAAGTCGAAAACACAGTTGAAAAGCTGCATTCACTTTTATATCCACCATGCTCAATAGCTTGAGGCTTCAGATGTCAGTGATTCCCATACCTTCGACTAATCCAGCACTCAGTTTCAGGCTCATTACCCTGACTACGTAACTTTCTAACCTAAAATGGAAACAGCATAAAACGGACGTTTTATGGAATTTAGATAACATAAATTGACTCAGAGGACTGATCCAGAGGTAGTAAAAGTCCGGATCTCTAATTTCTCTCGTTTGAAGAGATTTTGAAACAGGATACAACTCGCCGCATGCAATGAAACTTACGTTGCATTTGTAGGAAAGCTAACAGTAGCTAGTTAATAGTATTTCCTCTAATGCTGTGGGTGCTGAACGTAGATACAGGGTTTGATTGGAAGCTTACGTGAATCGCATAAAACCAGAAGAACCCATATTCACCAGCTAAGACATGATTCCCCTCCGATTACGTGTATAAATTCACAATACATCAAAGTCGGCACAGGACAGGATGACCATCACAACCTGGCAGTTCTGAACTTGCAAACGACTACTTCGTTTCCTTTATGGTTGTGGTGACAAGACTAGTGGCAAAATTTACCAGATCCATCTGAAAGCTCATCAGCGATCAGTAACGATAGAATGATACTCGCGATATGCGTGACGGTCAACTCGGAGAAAATCGCGTGGCTTGATGTGGTGCGGAAGCCACATGTTAAATGAACTACTTAAAGAAGTGATCTTGGGCAATTTGTCGAACCTGTCACCATGAGGCGTCACGAAAGTGATGAATGTGACTACTTTGTCTGTAATACTGTAATATGAAACAAACTGTGGTTCATTTCAAAGTGACCATCGTGCTTAGAACCATCGTGCACCACGAGGAACCACACCCAATTAGAGCTTCAGAGGAATGCATAAAATCTTTCAAGTTCTAACAGAAGAGCTGCTAAAATACCAAACATAAAACACACCCTAAAGCAGTAGACCCAAACACGACAGTGCTGAAAATGCAAACAAGGTAAACAAAAAAAGAAGGTCAATTTTGTCCAATAAGAATAATTAATCAATAATTACTTTCATTGAAGAAAAACCCGGCTTTTCTTAATCCATTCAGGGTGCTCGCAGAAGCAGGGAGAGCCAGTCGATCCCGAGGCGTCAAAATCACATTTCTGGAATGCCAATGGCAGCCGAAAGATGGACTAATGTGTCTTTATTTCGCACTGACCACCGCTGTCAGAAATATGCTTTGGCGAACTAAGGAAAGCCTATTGACCGAACGCCCGAAATTCTCCAGCTAATATAAGAAATCTCATGGGGGGATAAAACACAGCAAATCAGTTGAGATTCACTCGTTCTTCAAAGCCATTAGATGTTGGTTTGGAACATGTAGCCCATATACACGATCATTCGATAAGTCCCAGTCAGTTAACTTTTCTGCAACTGAAGAACTACTAATGACCTCAAATTAACTGCTGAATTGGACAGACGTATTACAGGACGGCTTGCCGGTGGATACTGCTGATGAAACATACGAGTAGTGTGTGGTTTTCTCGTAAATCCGCTCCTCGTCTACTGAAAAGTGAGATTAATTGCGGAATTTGTGGAAATGCCTTGTAGCATTTGCTTGCATTTGAGTGATCGTGAATGAGTATCCAGGATACTTCAGGAGGGTACGTTCAAGAGGAAAACGAATACTCGGTTTTTGACAATAAGAGGCATATGAGAGTTTTACTTCACTATCCAATGGCCCGTAACTGTTCATTTGGTGTTTTCCGGTAAATAACTCCGCAGCGAAGGTGTTCTTCGTTTCGCCGGTGGCCTGACGTTAAATAGCAGAGTTCTTCAGCTGCAATGCATAATTCGAACAATAAAAAACGTTCCGCAGGATTTCAATGATATAGCCATAATGTAAAGTATATAGAGAAATGTGCACGACATAATGCAGACAACGACCGAGAACTTAACTTTCTGAGCATAACAGGCAGTGGTCATATCTTTGCCATGCCCAAAGAATAGTTACCGCTGGCTGATATATTTAACAAACCCATGCTAGCTCACGTGGCAAACTTTTTCTCTCTGGCCTACCTAAAGTGTCTGCCACTTTCCCTAGTAATTTTACCTTTGATATCTTTTGGAAAGAAAATACGATACAAATGACAGACGCTACGTCAAATGTAGACGTTATAACTATTGCTTAGGGTACTGGTTTGATTTTGAATGAAGACCGACAGCTAAATGCTTATATTTTCGTTTTATGATTACATCAAAGGAAAAGACAGATCAAAGTTTGGGACACAAGATATTTAACATTTCCTTGGGGTGTTGTTCTTTTCTGCTGAAAAACGGGTCCAAAAAACTGGAAGCCATTATAAGTGAATAGTACGAAAGATAAAATAATTTTGCCCTCTTGGGAACTGTATGAATTGTTTAGTTGTGTGTTTTTAAACAGTTGATGACAGTAAATTGTTGACTCATTAAACAGTAACTGCGGTGAAACAAAGTCTGGTAGCCAGCCTAGGCAACCAACAAAGTGAATGCTGTCAAAAACTTCTGTCGCTAAATCAAGAAATATTTAGTCTTGAGTTTGCAAGAACATCCAAGTGAGAGGTTCACATGTTGCTAGCCCTTCAAGTGTTATTGAGCAATATTCTTTGTCTTTTAGCCGGTCGTATTTTCTCGCAAGGAACAAGCATCTATTTGGTTCACAACGAACTCTGCCTCAAAATGCACCGTTTCGGATTCCTGCTTTCGAAGCCTCTCTGTGGGTGACGGAATTCTAAAACTACTATGTGGCACAAACACAGTTTTTTTAATTGTCATATTTGTATGGAGAATTTCTTCCCTTGTTGCATGGTTTTTGGTCGGTCCGGCCAAATGTGAAAGAACATTTAGTTAGAGTTTTCTTCTTACTGGTATTTATTAGTACTTTTTAAACTTTGCGGAGGTGACGTTTGTTAACATAACCCCTACAGCTTACACGAGGTACGCGCGAGCTACGATGTGAAAACAATTTTCAATCTTGAGCAGCAACACTATTTGAAAAGTGACTCAGGAACTCTTCTAACTATTTTGACAGACTGGCAATGTCAGCGGTCCCAGAGAGTGATTTAAACTGTGATCGAAATCCTTCGTTTTGCGAATGCGTGAATGAATAACGCAGGCTTCGGTGCTTATCATAATCATTCATTTACCTTTTAATTAAAGTCTTATAAAAACTATCCTATCGTTTCTCCCATTAGAGAGGCCACAAATATACTGAAACAAATAAAACTGCCGAAAGTACTTTTTTAAGTTCGAACTGATGTATCCAGATTAGATATTTTCATCATAAAGCATCTGGCTTACGATAGAACTGCTATTGACAAGAAACATTGCTTTTCCACTATTATAAGCCAAATGAAACCCGAAAACGAATGAGTACGCCATCGCCTATTGTGCGAGACTTCATTGTAGTTTAACTTTGCTTTGGGCTTAACCCAGTCATCTCATAAGGCAAGCAAATTAACCACAGTCGTTCGTGTGTCAAAATAGTTAAAGATCATTGGTGTGACTTGTCCGCACAAATAATCACCGGCAATGAGATGCCAAAAACGTGAAACTGTAGTCCACACTAGTTGTCCTATGAATTGCGACCATTTGTCAGCTCCAATTCCAGATGTACGACGTACTGCCGTACTGAATTCTCCTCCGGCCGTAATATCAACCAACTGTTTAGTGAAAAAACCTAGGGTTACACTTTTGACCAAAGCTACCAGTGAATGAAGAAAGCCTTCGCTACGGAGTTATTTATTAGAAAATGACAACTGACCAGTTACAGACTATTGGACAGGGAAGCAAAACTCTCATGTGCATCTTGTTTACAAAAACTGAATATCCATCTTCTCTTTAAACGCGTCTTCCTGAACTTTCCTTTATATTCATTGACGGTTGCTCAAATTCAAGCAAATGCTACAAAGTGACTCCACAAATTCCGTAACGGATCCCACGCAATGTGGGTTCACGAAAAAACATACTACTCGCATGACCTCCAATCAGTAGTATCATCGCCACACTAATATATATCACTAAACGAAACAGGTCATGGTTATTTTCTCTCCCTGTCGCACTGATTGTTACTTCTTTACACGACATCAGTGTTTTCAAAGCGCCTCTGTAAGGCTTCTCAATGAAATTTCTTTGACTTTTATGCCGGTTTTAACAAAATTTACAACAGGTTGGTTGTCTCCCTGCCGCTGCTTGGGGGCCAGCATTAAATACAAGTTCCGCCACGAAAATGGAGGCATTTATATAAGATAACGTATTGTGTGCACTCATTAAACACTCTTCAAATCGAGGACCCTGCATTGGGGTACCGCTAGCTACCAGAAATGTGCGATAGCAAGATCCCTATAGGCAAAGATCCAGAAAACAAACACCGTTCATTTAAGTAATTCAGACTTGGCGTTAACGGCTGGACAAATTGTTTACCCGACAACTTGGATAAGAGATTTAACAGGGCTTTGCGGGGCCCACTTAAAAGTTGTTTGAGTATTCCGTAAACTTCCTCACCAAGGTTGTAGAGTATCTAGCCTCATAACCTCGATGAAACATTTTGAAACTTGAATACTGCACGTGTTTTCTGAATGACTTGCACTTCGCAACTTTGGGATACATGGGAGTACGAGAAGCGATACAGTCCAGTCAGGTGTTCCATGCTAACGTCGTTTACTAACTTTGTCAACGGAACGGCATATTTGAAGCTTGTTCTACATGGTAGAGGTAACATAGTTTCACAAATTCCTGTACTCCAAGTAACACTCCAGCAATTGTACACGGGACTCAACGTCGCAAAGTTTGCCAGCATCTTTCCTCTTCCCTTTCAAGATGGTAATTACGTTTCGTTCGGAAGTAAGTTCCAAGAAAAAATTCAAGTTTTGTTAAATTAACGAAATGAAGGTGATCGTGTTCCAACATGTGTGCTGGCTTCTAACAAGATTGTATTTCTAACCTGATTGTCACGTAGACTCCAAGATTTTGAGATAAAACGAGTGGTGTTTAAACGAAATATTATTAGTGAATAATAGATAATTCTGGCAAATTCAGCCGGCCAACTAGCTAAATGTTGTATCGTGGGTGGCCGTCTATTGGTTACGCATGCACTGAGCCTGCCAGACTACGCGACAAGGAGAAGACGGAGAACTCGGGACACGGCTGTATTGTCAGGACAAACCATACAGAGCGTCTGCGCAGTATATAGGATGACTAAATGACCAAATACGGTCGTTCACTTGTTCTCTCCGTGCAGCCAATGGCGGTGTTCCGGTCGTGAACACTCTCAGGCCCACTACACTGGTCGTATTTTGCTAAGCCATGTTTGGTGAGCTCCGCCAACGCACCTACTTTCTGGACGTGTCGTACCGATGGTGACCTTGGGGATGCGTCACTCTCTGCACATGTACATCTTCCATTTCTGGTTGCGTCCTGTCGTGTTGTCATCCGTGTTGTCTGCCGTGTTGTCATCCAAAGTTGGTAGACCTTGTTCTCCCTGTGAATTTATCCTGGCATCGTGCAGTGTGATGAGTTTGTGATTTGTCTGAAGACGTCCAAATATACCCGGGCTTTACTTGCATCCCGCTTTGCCCTGTAACAAATTGCTATCACCGGAAGTTGTGTATGACATCCCGAATTCAACATTCATCAAAGGTTCTGGAAGTTCTTGAATTTACCGTGCTTCCTGTGTATTTCGACAGTGTCCATATTGGCTTAGACCGAACAAAACACTTCTAGTAGAGACGTAAGTTTAAACCAGCTCTCGTCAGTAGATCTACTATCAAGGGGAAATACCTGACTGAGCCAGTGCGAAGTTATTTACTCCAAGCTGTTTTTCCTGGCCAGATTACCTTTTCTGCCACAAAATGCAGAGTAAGGCACTTGGAACAGAATGATCTAATAAATAGGTCAGTTACAAATTCCATCTTCTGACCCAAATAACGTTTGTCGGGTAATCACAATATTCCAGTGAAAACAAAAGTATCAAATATTGCATGCATGTGCTAGCATTACTTTTGACCGATATCGACACAATCTCCGAAGGTTTCTGTCGCCGTTCACTCCGATACATGACCGAAATTATCAGATGACACAGTGCATTCGATATCTTGTTTTTTCCATTCAGTCTGTCTCAACCTGGACAAAAGAAGAAGTGAGTTTAAAAAATGTAATGCCCATAAGAATTTTCCACCGTGGTGTGGGTATTTTGTGTAACACTTTCTTTTGCTTGCGTCTTGCTTGGGGGATCTTACTGGTCACCTGAGACAGCTGCCACAATAAGTAGTCGACGAATCTGTCGGCATAAGCCTGAGCAATAGCAAACAAAATAAAGCTGCTAATTAACCGAAGAGTTAACGAGAGCTTGTCGGTTGTTTGACCCCACAGTGGTCCTATATTACTGAGTTTGGTAGATTAGTGGTTCCAGGGACTACAAAACGGGACCTGAAATGTCTAAGTCGGAGAGCAAAAAAACTTGTTCAGCCTCTGAAAAATGTTCATTTTGTCATCACGTTTTATATTTCAGCCCAACATGAGGAACTATTACAATTGTCTTTCTATTCGAAGAATTATTTTCATTATGGTGTAGTTCTTAGTGTATCAGATATTTTCAAAGTTTTGTATAATAGATTTAGGTTAAAATTTTCACCTAGAATACATTCCGTGAATTCTGTAGGAGCGAAAACTGGGGCTAGATGGGGACCATAGAAAAAGATGGATACTACTTAATTTGCTGATAAAGAAGGCTATGGCGGCATATCTGTGGGGGTCGTAACAAAAACGTGGCGATTCTCAAAGTATATTGTTCGCACAGTACAACTGAAAACGGTGGCTTTTTGTTTGGTTCTTTCAGTTCATTGTAGGATTAACACAATGTCGGCCTTAAGAATTTAATCAAAAAGTTGCAGGCGGCCAGCATAGAATCGGCAGCAATACTTAAAAGGTAATCTCTCAGTTTTACGTTGTATTGGTCCATTCTGGAGACAAATCTACTGTTCTTCCAATCATGTTTGACCCCCCTTGTCAGAAATGATAAGTAGTGAGATATCAAAATTACGAAACCTACTCAATTGTGGCTGAACCTGGGCGGACTTAAATACAAGAAAATAGCTGAGCCAATATACTCTTGAGCTCATTTAAGCACACCCATTTAGCTGTTGAGTGCAAAGTGGAATTTGGTGCGGATCCTGACGAGCGGTTTTAATGTTGATCGTATGAACATCTCATACAAACATTAATGCTTATGTGCAGCAGTTCAGTGCCGGATTTGTTGACATCTGCATAAACTACGTGCCGTGCCGTGAAAATGTACTGCAACTACAGTCAGGCTAGCAAACTGACAACTGAGGAGACGGTACATGAAGTACCGTCTAGTATTATCGTCTATTTTTGGAGGTCATCATTAGAAGCATAAAGTAGGGTAAGCGGTAGATATGACAGACTCTAGTGAAGAACATTATATGAAAGGAAGGCAACGTCCCATTATCAGGAGTGGCAGTAATAGTCCCGGTCAGAGAAACTGATCTTCAGCGTGCGTAGAGGGGTTTGGCATGAAAACAACCGTGTAGGGACCAGCAACTGAAGGCAGGAGAACGGTGCTGATACCCTTCAAGGGACATTAGGCCCCATGGAAATCAAGACTAACGCATCAGACACAGTGTCCGTCAAACTGGGTCACATGACTTCATAGACCCTAAGTGACATCTGACGATTCGTCTCCACGTCTTCGGATCCAGTAGTTATCCATCACTTATTTGTTGCAGAGTAAAAACTCAGGAACATGCAGTCAATAACCTGATATTCACCTTCTGGGTACTTTGCGGCAAAAATGTGGAAGGTCGAAGAAATACTCTGATCAGATGGAATCTGTTCAACATCATGTTCAAGCATAGGAATTATCACTCACTTACATGATCAGATTGTGCTTGGGGCATCAAGAGTAGTCTAAGGTAATCATGTAAAGCCTATAATGCATGCCAAAGTTCGACATTATAAAATAAAATGCCTAATGTTTGTCAAAGCAAACCAGTAAACTATTTCTAATTTCGTAGATTTTTATAGCCCATCAAGTCAAACATTTTCTGTATAAACATGCGGCTTCCTTTAAAGAAACCGGATCAAAATTCCTACCTGCCGGAATTGCTAACCAACAGTATTTATTCTGTATTTTACAAATCTAGTGTGCTACGCCTTTCGTGATAGTTGTAAGTCACATGTGATGAGACAAGTTGAAATTACTTTGAAAGGCTTATTGCAATTAAGTCAAAATCCTAGGTTCAGAGTCATAGCTTTGAATATCTATTCAATATTTTAGCGAACATTTTTGAAAATAGTTATCATGATCCCTTGTCAAAAAAGATGTTTGAACCAAAAATGCTGGGAACCGTAACGACGGTCTCGTCCACTCATACTAGGGTTAGTTTTATGCTTGAGTTGGTTGTGCTGAAAGGATAAAAAGCTTAACTTATGCGTAATAGGTTACTACTTGCGCAATGAGTGTGACGCCTTTTTTCTGCAAACTCCCTTAATTCCACCTATTCACCATTGACTAATTCTATCAATCTTTTTTCTAAGTTACCTCAAACAAATGAATGTATCCTTGGACAAAATAATCACGCATACCCTCATTTCTTCTGAATAAGAATGTGGAAGTGCAGAGAGTTATTTCCGTATTCCAAGAGGACGAGTAAATTATGTTGAATGGTATCCTAATACTATTATTTGTACAACAATTTGGCGCATCCCACATCCATTAAGTGCGTTTATAACTTAGCACGATATGCGGTTAAAACACACGAGTTTTGGTGACCTCGAAAATACATATTAAGAGGCATGTGACTGCAACAATCAGACGGACCGTACGCGCTGTATGGCGATTGCTTTTTTTATTAAGTCTGCACCGCATGGTGTCCCAAACTTAAAAAATTATCCCGTGTACTCCAGGACAAAAAACGGTTTGGTACAGTACGTGACAAGACCCCATCAGTAGCCTTGCAACCAAATCATAGTTTTCGCAACGAACTTACGTTTGAATTTAGTATGAAGAAATTAACAAATCTGATATTTTACTAAGCGGGAAAACACAGATGAATACACTGGTTCTGCGTGCTGCTTTTGTGACACACTGGTTGTTTAGCACATAATGCGCAACATGGAACAACTACAAGTAATAATATTTAGTTAATTAAATGACCTATTCATATTCTCCAGTTCTCTGAAAAAAGAACAAAACAGGACTGTTGAGTTAAAAGAAACTCCAACCGAGTGTTTTTTTAACCGGACCCTCCTGTGAAAGTAAAATTGCAGGAAGTCTGAAGTTATTTCGATAGCTTCCGAACTTCATTGCTCAAAAGGTGATCTTAATTCATAAATAACTAAATTGTTAGGGTTCTGATGTACAGCAATGCTGGGCTGTCAGCGTGATAATGAAACAACTGGTGATAAAACAAGGAATATACCGGATATATGCCGTAGCGAGTTACATCAAGCTTTATGGGCTATCAAAGGATTATAATGCGTTTAGTTAGATGAAATATTGGACGCGCGAATTTTACTCCATCCGCGTTTAGCTCACAGATATTTTGTTGATCAATCATGATTTGTTGAGAACTCTACTTCCTCGGTCAATGTCAGAGGGTGAGTGTGTCATCCTGTCTAATTCAGAAAGTTAAGACGCTGCTTTTCTGACGTATTGAACGTGATGATTAAAATAAGCCTGATAAACAGTAAAAAGTATTGGGTTAACGATATGCAAAAGGGATAAGTAGGAAGCAGAAAGCCGGCAAAATATTCAGTACTAGGAATTACTGAGAGTTCAAACAATGATGATAAGAATGAGGCCGCTGATAGAACTTCCTAGCATACAAGTCCGGAAAAGGAGCAGACTTTTTACCGCTTCGTTTAACTTACCTTAATTTTGGCTTGCAATTTTGGTAATAAATGATGGGTTTATACAACAAGGAGTAATTGCTGCTTATGTGAATGTCAGTTTTAAGCTTAATACGATCACTTTATTTTTTGTGTGTGCAGGACTAGGCTTCGTGTCAACAGCAAAATTGAAAAGGCCAAAATTATAGACAGGCCACCCACTGGTCTGCATATGTTGCACACTATGAATGATAGGCTCGTGTCACTCAATTTTTTGGAGTTATTTACCTTTTGAGCGTTCTAAATGTGGTTGATTTCCCCTAGCAATTGTAAAAGTATCCCACTAGTGAAGCCACGGTACGACGCCGGAACGTAGATACAAACTCGATGGTTTTCGGGGTTGTCAAGTCTCGAATTGTTCAACTTTAATGAATAAAAAGTTGTCGATATGTTGTGCACGGTTTTGCATATATTTTGTTTTTTTATAGGCAAACTTATTAACGGCCTTTTTGAGGTTTGACTAGCTTCAAATGATAATCACTGTTTGTTTAGGTATCTTAAATCAACAGCCAGTTTTTGGCGTAATCAAATTTGGCCCACTGAAAAGAGCAGTGTTGTGTGTGCATTATTGTGTACAAATGTACCAGTTAAACTGGTGATGATATGGAAGGCTATATAATTCAGATACGTTATTTGACAGGAGCAAACAAATGATTTCTTGATCTTTAATGCCCATGGGGGAATGTGTCCGTAATTTTGCGATTTCCTGGCCGAGTCTCGCTGGCTCAGTACAGTGATATTTTTATCTATATGATAGGGAGGAATGGATGACCTTCAAATACGTTAAGACTGTGTATGATTGAAAAGTCTTGATTTTGTTGGCCGGTTGCAACTTCTTCTTTGTGGTTACCAACTTTTGGGAATTCCGGGACTTTTTGATCCTTTGACTAATCCTCAGAGTAGACCTAATCAAAATTTGGTAGCCTACCCTTCAAATATGAGCCACATTAATCCAATCCAATGGGAAAATCGTCTGACGTTTTAGCTAGGCCGGTTGCGCAACAGTTGGCGCAAGTTTGCCGCTGAAAGGATTGTTTGTGCGTCAGGTATCGTAACTGACCGGTGGACGTCACATTCCATTTTGGCCGATCCAAACTGTTCGGTTACGTGGGCATTTTGCCCGCTGTAGCCAATGCGCAGATTACGAGGGACGACTGGTTACGGGCAAAGGTGAATGAACTTTTGCGGGTTATAAAGTTAAAACGTTAGGAGCTCGGTGATGTAAAATGAGAAATCCCCGTCTTATATCATTACACCAAGGTCACATTTGCGTCACCCTGTACAATCGTTCGATTGATTTTGCATGACTCTAAAGTGACATCAGTGGTTTTTGAAAAAAATACATTCCGCTGTGCACAAACGTAACGTCACAGACTCACCATATACAATCCTTCAGCTGATGAACTGACTGACTGGCTTTTAATAACGATCTCCATGTAAATTTATTCTAGCCTTAGTTACAAATTAAACCCGGTTTCACCGAAAACGTTTGCAGACGGCGTGCTTCATTCAGGTTGGTAAATGTGCTTCTAAACATGGGATGCTGTAAGAAAAATATACAATGAATAATTCTGTACAGTAATTATTTTTGTGCACATTCTGTCACCTTCAAGAAGCCAGACACGGGCACAATTGCATGCATGCAGTGTAGCTAGCGACGGATAAAACGTGAACATAACAGCCGATATAATCAAAACGGGTGCTGTTCATCGAAGTTTATTGCTCCTTTTGACTTAATGGCTGCAGTAATATAATCCCAACGATGGGAAAAGACAACGCTTCGATGAAATAGATCACACGAATCTTCCTGTAAAAATAGCACTTTAGTTGGTTTTTACATAAGGAATTTTATCTCAAAAAATACAACTGCAGATATGTTCACCATTTACTAGGATGGAAATATGTCCAGTCAGAAAATCAGATCCTCAATGTTACGCACTACAAACATGAATGGAATGGAGGGAGCATGATTGCTTCTCTGTTACGCGATTCTGTCCTTCGAGAAATTCCACACTGGCAAAACAAAGTTGTTGCTCCTAGGAGCAACTCTGGCCTATTAAAAAGCTCGAGTAGAAGTACCTTCAAACTTAAGATCAATACCTTTCCGTTGATTTCAATTCATCAGGAAGGTTACGCTTATATGAGAAAACACTACGTGAGTTGATTTTCAAAAAGAATATTCAGCTTGCATTCGGTCCGGGAAATTCCGCTATTCACTGTTATTTTGCTGTAAATTACAAGCGTATCAAAGTGCAGTTTGTCTTTTGAAAACACGGTACGAAGTGTTTTAAAAAACCACAGCTATCTGTGCTCACGCAGACGTCAATCGTGACTGTATTTTCGTCACGAAATTCGTCCGTCTTGGCAAACATTCTTAGATGCCTGAATAGGCAACTGAAGCAAATGATCATCTAAAACAGTGCATTTGTGTTGCTCTGCTTTGAAACATTTGTTTTTTTCAAATTTAAATTTTTCCAAACGAACACCGCCTAATGTTAATCTTAAACGACTGTTAAGAAAAAGCACCCCCTTCTTCCGAAGGTACTAACCTGATAACAACCACAAGGCATAAGATAGGTACTGAAACATGACCAAATAGTCACCGTCTAAACGTCTGAAATGTGTTAGTTTTAATATTTTTAAAAAATAACCATCGAGTTGTGTTTTAGAAATTGATACTTTGTCCTAAAATACTGCCTACAATGTGCCGATATGATCGTCTGCTCCGCAAAAAAGATAGTGGCTACTCACCACCGGGGTCTTGTTGCCAGATGTCAATCAATTGATAGGTAATGGACAGCAAACCATTTTCGAAAGTCAAATTTTTTCTTCCAGGTATAGGAGCATTGTCAGTAACTGAGAAGAAATTTCTGCAGACCCACATGATTATTTCCGACTAGAACGTTACACGTAGCAAGAAGAGATCCAGGATCCGTGCACTGACAAGAACGGGAACAGAGGCTTTTGAAAAGCAAGTGCTAAACACGAGTCTGCGTCGATTTGTCACTAGAAACAATTAGTTTATAAAAATTTTCCTAAAGAAATTTGAGGTACTGAACGAAAATTAATTTTATCAAGTAAACTGCGAAACTTCAAACATCGAGGCCGACATATATGAGGATGGGTTGTTGAATAACAGTCGTCTTAACCTAAACGGTGCCCGTGAACCGGCAAAACAGAGCTAGTCCTAAAGTCTCCGGATGAAAAACACGTTACCGCATCTGAAACATCTGGAATTCAAGCGCATACGCACTGCGAGAATACAGGTTGCCTCAAGAAAGTAATTCTTGTTATATCTGGCAGTCCATTTCTCAGTCCGTATTTATGATGCTTAGTTTCACTTGGATAGTCGCTGTCCTCTATCCGGAATAATAAAAAATGTCAACTGTGCAGGTCAGCAAACAGATCAACAAACACCTGACCAAAACCCAAGTGGCAATACCTGATGAAATCGTGCGGCAGAAACTGTTTAAATTTGTTTGTAACTTTTTTGAGCCAATGACACCCTCAGATCAGCAGCTAAACTGAGTTACCGTGCACTAGGCTCTCAGGTGTCTTCCAAAATTAATATCCGCTTTACATTATATGGGCTGAGTTCGTAGGTGAAAATAAATTTTCTATCTGGTAGGAAATTGAATTTACCGCTTTGGAATGTCTTTGAGACCATAGTTCTCAAATATGTGGTCAAATCCCATTTGCTGTTGCTCTGGGATGGAGATAAGTGAAGACCGAAATCTAGTTTTACCGACCATAGTAAAAACAAACGTATATATGACACCATTGGTTATATGTTTTTGTACCAGACAACGTATTTTGGATCGTTCAAGTTATTCTCCACTGTCTTTGGTGACAAACTTCTTATCCCATAATTCGAGAATAGCGGTTGTTCTTGAGACTGCATCATTGTTTCCTGTGCAATAAATAATAGAAATACCCTAATATTACCGCGCTTAATCAGCTGTTTAGGATAAATATAGAATGTATGGATGAACTGCGTGGACATGCTTCTAAAATTATGGAGCTGGTCTGATTGTGTTGTTCTGTTTGCTGAATGTAAGCCACATATTACTTTTAAAAGATGTTTTTGGAGTTATTTATTAGTTTACCTCCCATAATGTCTGACCCGTCTTTGATAAGCCGCAGTTTTTTGAAAGCCAGTGATCGCATTGTAATTTTGGAACACCTTATCAAGTTTTCGGTCTGCATGAACTTTTAAAGTTGTAAATCTGCTCGACCGCTTATTGAGTGAACAGCATTCAAATAAGGTCCTCAATCGAATTGCATTGTACCTAGTTTTCAAACACAAAAACGGTAGAAACGTACAAATAAGGCTATGCTACACTGTAATTGATGACTTATTTGGCAATGTTCCCTCACCACTATAAAATAAGAATGTTTTGTTTTGATTTGTTGGTTCACTTCAATAGTAGGCAGCAAATACGAATTCGGCTTCGCGTTTTATTGCTGCATAATCTTTTTCTGTTTTTACTCGAGCCATCATTATTTTGACAGTTGTTGAATTGTCATACGTCAGAGTACGGAGTCGAAACAGGGTGCAGGTTGATAGTTCAGTCATCTTACCAAGCTCAAGAATTCCCATGTCTCGCAACCTACATATTGCCATGTTGATTAAAATTCTGGCTCCCATCGGGATTGTGAGTGAAGTAAGGCTACGAAATTTTCAAGGGGCAATGTACGTAAGGCTGGCTTGAAGAAGCATTCGCTTGCTATATGTCTAAGTTGAAGAAGTGTTAAAATAGTAGAGTAGCAGAGTGAAGGTAATGCATTGCGGCTACAGTATGGTATAATAAATAAGACGAAAAAAGTGTTTACATGAGGCTGTTTATTGGACTAGTTACCCAATATAAATGTATACATATTTATTCACTTAGTGAACCACCGGAGAACTCAACATGACTGGCTCAACAGTATGAGGATAGGAAAATTGCTAAGAAAAATTACTGGATTTTACTACACTACAGCGCAAAGGTAACTCACAAATCTTCGAAAAAAACTGCGAACAACAATTTTTCTGACCAAAGACGATTGGATACAACGACGCAAACCTGGGGCAAGCAGAAGAAACATGCGAAGCTTGTGATCAACGCTATGTTGGATGAAAAAAGAAAGCTATGAGATTACATGAATAAAACAAGTACAACGGTTAACTCATGGGAAAAAACATCTTCAAGCATCTAAAAATCTCCAAATCAGGTTTACACATTGTGAAATCTCGCACATTTATGGCATCTCTATATGTAACTGCTGACAAGCAAAATTATCTAACTGCATAATAGTTCACTAGGTTGATCGGAACTCTGGACAAGCCAATATTAAATATTCCTTCAAGGCTCCATGAGAAATTAATGTGATTGAGGGAACATTGCGGAGATTGAGGAACACCGGTAGCTGTCTCGTTTTGGAATCATCTGTTAGAAAAATGTATTTTATTATTATAAATGCAGCTAAATTTTTGAGCCAGTTTACAATTAGTGTCAAATATATCGCGAAATAGTACACCAGATGTATTTTACGTGTGAAAATTTACTTTATATTGTGACCGGTCCTAAGATTCACCTTTTGACTGAAAGTAAAATGCTTATTCAATCCATTTATTTCTGTCTCACATGCTAACGCATGCTTACATGCTCTCCAAATATAAACGAAAACAATAGTTGACTAGTTTGCCATCTTGTGACAATATTTGACAGGGAACTATATTACGGCTAATGCTTCCACTCAAAAAATTCAATTAACGAATTGGCTGACGGCTATAAAATTTCACATAAATGTTTACTTTTGACCGTTTACTGATAAAGTCATTTTTTATTGCAATCGCCACTGCCTAATATAAATTCACACCTGGTGTACAAAGGATACCCTCAGACGTTGGTTGTTGATCATGTGGCTGTTAATCTGTTCGCCGAGCTTGGCAATTGGCTTGCAAACGTTTCGTCACCATACGAGGAGACATCATCAGTGCGCAGTTGAGTGGGTAGTTCTTACTTGCCTGCGTGCGCCTATATAGCATTTGAAGGCTATCTGTTGTCTTCTGACGTGATTGGCTGCTTAAAGTGTAACAAATTTGGGGAATCTATTGGTCCATTTTTGATCTTTGTTGCGTTGTGGTCTGCGTTCCTTTGGGTCGATTGGTTATCCTCACACCTTCTATTTTTAGTAGTTCGTTCTCTCTGGCCTCGGGTTGTATTGCGTTGTGGTCTGACGTTCTTGAGTTTGATTGGTTGCTTGTGCCGCCCTACTTCCTCCACCGTAGCGGTCAGCGTCCCTTCGTCCGTCGGTTGATTTGGTGCTTTGATTGGGCGCTTCCTCCAATCCAATTGATGTGTCCGTTTGAATGATGTTTTCCTCCTTCTATCTCCGGCCTCGGTTTGTATTGTTGTTTCTTCGGTTTGTGAAGAAGTAAACAACGGAAAACTGGCGTTCCTGGACGTCCTTGTCACTAGATTGCCGAACGGACAGCTACAAACTGAAGTCTACAGAAAGGCGACACAAACGGACCAAATCCTCAGCTACCACAGCAACCATCAAAATTGCCACAAACAAAGCTGCTTTCGGACACTTTTCAAGCTGATCGAGACACAACGCAGCACAACAGAATCCAAGATCAAAGAAGAAAAGCGCCTATACAGATTGTTTCAGAAAAATGGATACCCGGAGAATTTCATCTGGAGCCAAATACGATCGATGCAACAGGACAAAATGCAAGCAAGAGGGTCACACTCCC
>NW_008751704.1:1850028-1868495 GCF_000715545.1 Opisthorchis viverrini | reverse complement strand
TTGAAAACATCATTCAAACGGACGCATCAATTAAATTGGAGGAAGCGCTCAATCAAAGCACGAAACCAACCGACGGACGCAGGGACACTGACCGCTACGGCGGAGGAAATAAGTTGGCACAAGCAACCAATCATACTCAAGAACGTCAGACCACAACGCAATACAAACCGAGGCCGGAGAGAACAATCTACTAAAAATAGAAAGCGTGAGGACAACCACCCAACACACAGGAGCGCATACGGCAACGCAACAAAGATCAAAAACGGACCAGTAGATTCACCAAATTTGTTACACTTTAAGCAGCCAATCACGTCAGAAGACAACAGATAGCCTTCAAATACTATATAGGCGCACGCAGGCAAGTAAGAAGTACCCACTCAACTGCGCACTGATGATGTCTCCTCGTATGGTGACGAAACGTTTGCAAGCCAATTGCCAAGCTCGGCGAACAGATTAACAGTCACATGATCAACAACCAATAACCTCACCCGAGCTACCAATATTTCAACAAATTACCATACCCACAGACGATTTTCATTTGAGAGCTTCTCACTATCATTATAGACTAAAATGACAAAAAACACATAAAACCATTGATGAAGGAGCCATCCAACGTCCCGAAGAACGATTCGTAAACTCCGATATTTTTATCTTAAAACTGCTTTATTAAGTCACCGATGAATATTTGAAAATAGCTGGGTAGCCTTAACTGATTTCCTTGGCATCAAATGTATGGCTATCATGGACGTCAAGCTACTATTCTAATGCAGATGCGTTCATGAAAGACAACGAATTTTAGGTAGCAATAAGCTTGAAAGTGGCAACAATATGCTCAAATGACTAACAATATTTTCTTTCTTCTGATGCACTTGTATGCATAGTTTGTTTTCATCATCCCTCTTTTAGTAAACATAGGTGTGCGGGCAAAACGTAAGCTCGCTTTACGATAATTGTTGGAACAGAATTAAAGATAACCACATCATCGGATGTTCCATTGAAAACTAAAATTTTGCGAGGAATTCCGGTTTTTCAGTTAAGCTGTATGTACCCAAAGACGAAGAACTAGTTATTTTCATGATATTATTAAATGCTTTGACAAGCAAAATAGTTTTAGTCCACACCAACAAAAGAATTTGCAGGGCCTTATACAAACAGCTACTGAATGTGTAGTTTAAAATTGTTGTGTACCGGACGATATGGAGGAAATATGTAGTATACTTTTACATAGATACTAATAACCCACTTATTTTTTTATTTATAAGCAAGGCATGTTATTCAGTAAACCTTTGTGCTAACCAAACTGCTTACTTTATCCAGTGTTTTTCTCGGGAGGCAGAGGTGAGTTCCATTCGCGCCATCGAGTAGAATACATTAAATAGTACAATATACTTTCGTGTTCTTGCCTATTTATCTGAATTTTCTTAAGCAACGCTTTTTTATATTCAAAAAATTGACCGGATACGCTGTTTTACAAACAAATTACAAAATCGATGGGGAAACATCCCAGTATCAGATTTTAGCACCTTTTACATATGATAAATTCTGATGCAAAAAGTCTCCAGAACATTATATGTTTGTGCAAAAAAGCCTAAATCAGGATGTAGTGTACATTGCGGAAGAGCCTATTTGCCGCAGTTAACCAGTCGCTTTAGGTTTCACGTATTGTGGGTAAACGCTAGGCTGCAACCTATAGTTAAACGGGCCCGAATCAAATTTTGACGAATAAAACATTAGCTAGTAAGTCGGGTATTTCATTCCATTTTTTGGGGAAAATATCCCTTATTGTGAGTCACATCGAGACTGGACATTACCGGATTGTGATGGTTCGCACACCTCAGCAATCCGTGCATGTCCTCGAAACTCTCACAGAGTCTCTCGTACCAGGTTGAACAATGGTTACAGTTCTGGTGGACACAGTCTCCTGGCCCTCCAGGCTGGAGTTTGGAACATGTGGCGTCTTGTTCTCTAAAAATAGTAATGCATTTCCGTTTCTCGCCAGAAGCATCTGCCTTGCGGTCAGACTTTTGAGCCAAAGGCTTTGGTTGAGGACCTTAATGGTCCTCCTGTCTAGGCATGTGCACACCGGCAGAATCCCAGCCCTCGTTCAACCATGACATTCACAACTAACAATACTCGCATGCCACATTGGTCGTCGCGTGTTGCAATCAGACGGGTCGCCTAACTCGCTGCATACAGTAGGGCAGGTAAGCAAAAACAGTCCCCTTCTCTTCCAAACGCCGCTTCCCACATTTCCCTCACCCCATTAATGACCCTCTCCTTGTAGGCCCAGCACTCAGGGTTGATGAGTCCTACCGTCATGCGTCGCTTTAGCGCGCAACATTTGCTCGTCGCATGGCGCCGACAACCTCAGGTTTCTCAAAATCAACCTTCAAGCCTCGACACCCAGTCCATCTGGCCGCGTTTATTATCCGCACTCTGAAGCAAGCAGGACACCAGCTGCTCTTGCACTTACACTGTACTTGCTTGGTATTGATATGTGCTGTGTTTCAGAAACGGAAATAAGAAATGCAAGCACAGTGACTGAGCTACCCGTCCCAACAGTCCCCACTCCATTCCTGATGCGCAACTCTGGTAAAATGGAGGCTGCTGCGGCGGGATATGCAGCGGGTGGCATCGTGCTAAGTTACCGGGCGGAAGTATCCTTACCTCACTGGATACATGTTGATAGTCGCCTCTGAGCGGTTCGTCTGTCGGCGTCTGTGAAGAAGTCTCACGAGCGGCACGTTGATAGATGTCTGTTTATCGTGTCTGTCTATGCCCCAACTGATTGTAGCCCTGACGCCGTCAAAGACAGGTTTTACGATGCCCTGAATGCCCTGCTGCGGCTATGCCCCAGCTGATTGTAGCTCTGACGCCGTCAAAGACAGGTTTTACGATGCCCTGAATACCCTGTTGCGGCGAGCTAAAAGCTCAGATATTGTGGTGGTTGCCGGGGATATGAATGAATAGGTGATCAGTGTTAGTGTATCTGAGACACAATTAGGAGGTCAGCATGGATGGGACTCGTTGGGACAATGTTGAGCGACTGTTTCAACAGTGTTGTTCGTCGTCTGTTTTGGGCTGTATTAATTTCCGAAATAACCGACGTCCTCTGGCCAAATGGTGTATTCAAACGGCAGGCCAACCACAAACTTGATTAAATGGCCATCGTTTACCGATGTTGCGGAAAAATAACTGACTGCCGGTCACTTCGGAACATATTTGTGAACTCTGACCACGCACTCGCCTGGAGTCGCTTCTCACCACGTTTTCCGGACACTAGTAAGGTGCCAGCAAATCGCTTGGCAACTGAGAGACTGGCAGATCCGGATGTCAGACGAATTAACCAGAATCATCTTCTATAGTCTCTTCCAAATCCTCCACCATAGGATGTGGACTCATACTGGCACGAGATTGCCACCTCTTTGCATAGTGCTGGGAATTTCGCCTGTGGCACGACCCAACCAGGCGCACTCAAGCACTGGATATCAGACCGAACGGTGGCACTACTTAAATCTCGAAGAAATATCCCAGCCGGTCCCGAACATAACCTGATGAGCTGAATTACTTGACGTCAAGTGTAAGTGAGTGTATGAGCCGACCGTGAAGTATGGTGGAAACAAAAAGATAAAGAAATGGGAGAGGGCCAGAAGTCCGGTAATGCCCAAGAATTATTTCAGCTGATCCGTGCGCCCAGTCCCCGGAACCCGCCTGTGTGTGAAACCATCAAGCATCAGAATGGAACCACCATCTCGAATATAGAAGAACGCCTCTTCCGGTTGGCTGAATACTTCGAACAACAACTGTCTTGGCCATCAGCTGGTACTCATCTCGAGTTCAAAGTTGAAGGCGAACTCTGGAAGGCGGACGTGGAACTACCTACGGCTGCATATGTTTTCTCAAGCGCCACTTAGCTCCAGGCCCAGATGACCTCCGACCCGCACTGTTCAAAGACGGCGGTGAAATCCTCAGTCAGTACTTGTCCGATCTGTTTTCTTGCATTTCAGAAAAGGGGTCTGTCCCAGGCAGCTAGAGAGAGTCGGTGATTGTGCACATTTTCAAAAAAAGGGGTGCACACAGTGTGTGATAACCATAGTGGGATCAGCTCGACCCCGGTCGTCACAGGACTGTTGGCGTCAACCGTGTTTCGTCGCCTTACGGTGGCTCGTAAAACACTGACTCAAGGGCAGCAAACGAGATTCCGTCTATGTGGGGCTTTCGTTAACCAAATTTTTATAATCCGTCAGGTGCTATAACAAAGCCATACGTATAAGCGACCCACAATTCTAGTATTCCTGGATTTCTGAGATGCATTCGACTTGGTTGATCGGGCTGTTCTTTTGAGACGCTCGCCAACCAAGGAATGCCCCGGAAGTTTGTAAAAATAATACGTTCTTTGTCTTCTCAATTTTCCGGAAGTGTGGCAGTGTACGGAGAGCTCTCCAAAAGCTTCCGTACATAAATCGGTGTCCGTCGGGGATGCCTACTCTCCACATTCCTTTTAACTTCGGGGTCGACGAAATATTGAGATGAACTCTGAAGGGTCTCCAAAACACTGGTGTTCAAATAGCCTGTGAAGAAAACCTTGTCGGTCTAAAATATGCAGACGACATCTTTCACATGTTCGAAGTGGAGGAGAAGGCGTGGTTGATTTAGGATGAACTGTCCAAAGTCATCCCGTTTGCTAATTTGAGACACCTATGACGTTAAGGTGACGTATCCTTGAATCTCGAAGGACGTGTGTATCCAGCTAAGATAGGACTGTTTTGTGCTATGTCTCTGAAACTTGGCCTGTTTGAGCAGCGGAGCAGGTCTTCAACAATCGTTCTCTCACAGCCATCGCTTGTATGGGTTGGTGTTGGCGAATCCGTAATGAGGATGTTAGAAAGCGCATTTTCAGTTGTGCAACGGGTACTTCCATTAAAGGATGTGTCTAGCGCCAGAAGCTGAGTTGGTTGGGACATGTGTTACATATGCCTAGCCACCGTTCGCCGAAGAGAGTGCTGTTTTCCATGCCCAACTCCGAGTGGCGTGAGCACAGAGGTGGCCAACCCTTGACTTGGCAGGGGAGTATGAAATAGACCACGAAACGCTTGGGTGCTGTCAGTGCTACTCGCCTTCCAGGACAGGGACCGCGTGATCCTCACTGTGCCTGGTTAGAGACACTCCAAGATATGGCTACCAACCGACGTTAGTGGCGTTCTTGTTGTCAGTTTCTGTCCAGATTGCCTGAGTGGATGTCTGGAGGTGTGGACACCTCGGAATAATTGTGGTAAGCTAGCACTAAGTCACCTCCCCGTCCACCTTTACTCTTTTCTTTACAATAAGGCATTCAAATAAACCATGGTTGTACGGCACTGAAGCATCGATGTTGAACACTGGTGTCATGTTGTTGATGATGGTGATGATATTGTGAGTATATTATTTACCATTCTTATCCAGAATCTGGTTCATCGTTCTGAATTTCTATAGGTTGTATCCGTGATATGTAATTCAGCTATCAGCTTTGTTCGTTCACCTCAGTCAGACCAAACTTCATACTTGATACAACTCACTGAATTCAGCTGCTTAGCTGTGTTAACTAATCATTAGCTTCAAATTTCTTCATAAAACAAATGCCCGTGATTCATTTAAACTTAAATCTATGTATGTTTTCACCTTCTGAATCAACTGTATTTGACAACTAGCAATCACAAAATATAGTTGTTTATGAAGAAGAAAATACAAAGTATTCGTTTGTGAACTAAAATTATTTCAATCACTTTCATTGTTTCCAATTGAAATAAAATTACAACTTGTTCTGTTGGAAATTACTTGCTTGCATGATTACGTTTAAAAAGTTGCATTCTTGATGTCTTACTGTTTTAATTCAACTCACAATTTATACTATATCACTAGTTTCCATCAAACTGGGGAGTAAGTACCTTATATTTATCACTGCACACTTTTTGTGGGCCCACTGTTAACCTGGGTCACTTGAACGTGCCTATACAAAGCAAAATCTTACACGAAATCAAAGCACCGGACTCCTCGCTTGGTGTATTGGGTCTGAAAATAATTTCCAACCGCAGAAGCGCTCCAGAAAGCGTCAACAGTTTTGTTGTGCGTTTGTGAGATTTCTAAAGTGCATATTCACATCACCCCCTGCGCAGTTATTTTCGTGATTCCTAACCAAGGTATGGAAGCACTGAACTCGAATTTGGCTCCAATAGTACCTATAATCAGTGCAATTTCTTGGTCTTGTCGGGGTCTGAACCCTGAAAATCTGACATACGAGGCAAGCTAATGACCGACACTACAGCGCAAGCTGGATACATTTGAATTTTTACGTCTGAACAGGTGAAAAATTTTGTGCTTGAATAATGTGACTTCTGGAACTCAAAACTGGAACTCAAGCTTTTCTTAGCATGTCTCGCTTTTATGTACATGTTATTATCACGAGAGAAGTTTCCGGGTAATTGACCGATCCATTGCTTGGAATATTTTTTTGCTGTGAAGCCCTTATGTAAATGGTGTTGTTCGTTTGTTTAAGCGGATCATAATCTCATGCGTGAGATGTCTGTGCACGTGCTTGTCACTCCAAACAAACAAGCAAGTGATAATAGCGGCGTGGCTTTGCTGGTTGGGCTTGGTTCAGAAAATGCTACCAAGCTCAAGCGTTACGTTGAAAATGCTTCATCTCTCAGTTAACATACTACCGTTTTGTCCGTCAAGTATAGGTATGAGAATTCGGAATATCACTAGTTGACTGAATCTGTAAGTCAGCATGCTCACATTTGATATCAGCAAAGAACGCTACTGTATCACCGGCGAAACGGTATTTCCTTCGTTTTGTGACCAAATTCGAAGACTAAATTTTACACAGGATGGAGATAGCTTTCGGATCTACGTGCTTCTCTTTTTGACATCGTAGGTCACAAACTTAGCTAATCCAGCTCTCGTCCCTCAGAGCAATGTCACTGAAAAACATACAATGTCCGTGTAATAAATTTGATAGGTCGGATGTCGAAGCGCAAAGGGCTTAGTCCGACTCACTCGCGCGCTCGATTTTAATTTCAATGAGTTTGCAACATCTTTCAACGAAAGACTAGAATGATTCCCACCAAGATATTTTTCCAAGTATCCCAAACTGATTTATAAAATGGAAGAATTTATTTGATGATTTGTTTTGATGGAACCCAGTTTTCACTCTGCTATTACTGAGTAGGGTCAAAATTTTCACTTACAAATGCACGGAAGATACTAATAAAATGCAGCTGTTATAATATTCTGTAGATCCAGCGCTACGTAAGTTGAAACATCTGCTTTGTTTTGCAAGTTTTGCGTAAGTCTATTGATGGTTGAAGAATGGCTTTCTAGGACCAAATCCTTTCCTGGAAGGAGTACATAATTGATTAACTGATGGCATACTCCGGTGATCGTGGGTACTGAGTTGTAACTGAGCTTGTGGAATTTAGAATTTTGTTTGAATGTGTTTATTCAAACTTATCATCACTACAATCTGTCGTGAAAGTTTTGTGTGATCTTACAACTAAGTAATTTGAAACAGATCATTCTTCGGTCCAAACATCCCATAATTGTAAAGGGGGACGTGAGACCCGCTTGTAAATCGGAGACGAAAGTAAGAGATCACGGTTGACGTCTACCCTGTTGTTAGCGATAAAGTTGACCCCAGGCTTTATGTCATTCACAAAAAGTGAACCCAAAGAATTCTAGTACACTTCATCGCTTCCCTGTAATTTACACCTGGCGCAAGCTTTGCACTCTAAGAGCCGACCTATAATGGCGTATGAAAACAGAGCCCGGTTGTATCGATCGCAGTGGACGTTCGCAGTCTACTCACACAAACAAATCACAGATAGGTTCACGTAGAAACTAGTGTAACCTTAAGCCATAAGCCAGCGAATTTTGGATATGCTTTGCATTCCTGTATTTTTAACAAAGCCTTTAATTCGACATAATATAGGCGGGTATATTTGCATCAAATACAGTTTACTCAGCAAATGTATCACCCCAATAAAATATGCAGTATTTATTGATTATCAACTGTATAGAATATTTAATAAAAATAGACCGTTACAAAGTTAAAATTCGAGTTAAAAAATTTGAATTAGACTACGTTAAGCTAAAAAGAACTAAACGGACAAAGTTTTGTTGGGGCTTTCATGGATCAGGTAGAAAACCTGTGACAAGAACAACTTAAATTTCTAATGGCACTTGATTCAGCAAGACATATTATGCTTGTTAAAGTTCGACTCACACAGACCATACAAGGTAATTTTGTCCTATATAAGGTGACAAATAGCCTGGCTGTGTTAAGCCACAGTATAGGAAGCGTTTTATACTTTATCTTAGCTTTGACAAGCCTAACGAGGCTGAGGCTGTTTATTTACAGAGGAAATGCGTTTGATTGTAGCTATAAATAAACTGTATATATATATATATAATCAAAATAAATTGTGAATTAACTTTGCCATAAAACAAATTACATAATGAGTTGAAAAAAGCCATTCCATAGTACAAAGCGTGGCCAACCAAGTCTCAAATGGTCACGCATTTCCAGTGTCTTGTTTAACCATAGTATCTTATAATCCCTGGATGCATCACTTCGTATTTCAGAGAGGGGTGAGTTTTTTCCAGTTGATGCTGAGTCTGCATGTAAATTAAAAATGTCGTGTGCTCACTTTTTTTTGTAATCTGAAAGCATTATTTAGGCAGAGGCACTCAGATTGCACTTTGGGGGCCGTGGAAAACATTTCAAAATCTCTTGTCTTGCTAGAATCTTCGGGTAAACATTCTGTTTATCCAACCATAGTTAGGGAAATAAACATGCTTTCTACGGCTTCCTTTTGCCAACCGGTATTTTATGGAATCCTTAGTGGAATCATTTATGCGAATAAGTACCGTACGCCAAGTATGCAGTAACGAAAAGAACAGTGATTAGTTTTCGGTCGAAATAACAATTTTGAATCTTTATGGTGTATTAGTGTTAATAAATGAGTGTTAATTGGATACTAAAAGGTAAACATACAGCAGGCGAAAAGTCATATACAGTGGTCAATTTTCACTGACAATTTCCAAATGCTCAAAACACATTCTTGGGGAAAACCGTCATGCGTGCCGCGCAGTATCTTTTATGTCCAAAATAATTTCTTTTTATGTATAATGATTATTTAACACGATATTTGCTTTATTCATTACTAGAACGAAGTAAGTTTAGAAATGAAAAACAAACTAACGAATATTTCCAAAGCCTACACAATGNCGTTTAAATACCCCACTGTCTGAACCGTTTTGGGATCTCATCATCAGGTCAGTACATTTCTAATGGTAACCAGGGAGTGAAAAATGAAATACGCAGCAAAGATTGTCTAGTGAGATGGGAGAGGTGAAGACATGGACAACTGGTTATCTGCGTCCCGACGTCGCCTCTAACTGGATGCTTTGGAACAGTCTAGAGAGCCGTTCAGTGACTTGGTCGGTTGATTCATATCACCTGACCATGCCAGACTGTTTCTGCAAACGTTTTCGACCGCACAGTACCGAGCTTTGCAGAGGTATAGGGACCGCTTCGGCTGTAGTCAGACAACGCCGTAGGAACGAATTGACAGTCTGTTCCGTACACGGTAAACGACATGAAGCCATTCATTCTGACTAACTACGGCCCAGGTGCTAATCAAATGAGACGCGATTGAGCTTTTGGCTGAACCGTTGAGTTCAATGGTGTTTTGGTAAGAGAGCTGCTCAAGTTTTCCTTTATAAAGTTACATTGACACGCACACAACATACTGCGCTGAAAAAGAGAAAGGGGGAATATACAATCATATTCTGGATGAGGACTGGCATCTTGTCTTTGAGGTTTAAGCTAAGCAAAGGGTTAAATCAAGGCCGCAGAGTTCGGTGCGCTGCGGGGATTAAAACAAGCGGCAGCTGACTATTCACCAGTAGATCGCCTTTTTACGGTTACCTCAGGTATACTGACTTTCTCCCAACAGCTGTGATAGGCAGCTCGATAGGACGATCGGTTATATTCCTGGCTATAAATCTCCCTGGATAACCAATGGCACGGAGCACGTTAGCAGTATGTTTCAATTAAGAGTCCACTGTATTAGCAGAGCAAGTACGCCTCGCTAGATTCATTGGAGCGTTAACCGGGGTTTGTTTTTGCTCTGGTGGCACAAAACTAGGAACGTTTGTGGATTGTTTCATCTACATGTGCTTTCTGTAGACCCATGGAAATCATCCTCACCTTCAGTCCCAAAAATGAACTGAATGGAAAGTTGGGCTAGTTTGAAGTTAGTGAGCATGGTATCTATTACGGAGCCGTTTGGCATTAGCATAAAAATATCATCTACGTGCCTCCAATTAATGGTACGTAGCCTGATCTCCGCATTCAATTGACTTAGTTCCAGTTTACCCATGAAAATGTCTTTAAAAAGGGACCTAGGGGGCTCCATCGATTTGTCGTAAAGTACAGCAAAGAGGCAGTTTCTTTAGGCAAATGGAGGAGTGAGAATGTCAAATCTGATAAGTCAAGGTAATCACAGGTAAAATGCGTAGTCTTCAAGAGTGAAACGTTTGTGTCAAGTTAGGCTACTTCTAAAGAGGATATAAATTTTGAACCAGTTTCAACATCTTTAAACAGCTCCAAAAACCCAAGGGTGTCAAGGAGACTATACTTGCATCCGTTATGAATAACCGAAAAAGAGACCTGTAGCATAAGAATTTTAAGTCTTGGATCAGCTTTTTCAAAAAGAAATTACACAAATACATTTGTGATGTACTACTCATAAGGTTGCTGAAAATCCATCGACAGACCACGACCGGTTTTGTCCTTCTTGGGGCTCATCATGTTGGCGCAGTCCCCGGGTTTTCGTCAACCTTATGTTTTACTTGAAACCAAATTGCACGAGATTGGCGAATATACACTCATCTGCAAACTAATTTGGTTCTTTTGAGAGACTCACCTGAAACCCAGCTGAATCTCTCGTTTATGATGTTCTCAGGCAACTGAATGTGCAGCACATTCAGTACATACATTCATACATAGCTGCACATTGTAAAATAATTGGTCATACTCCTGTATGTTCGACCTCTAGTCGATCATCCTCTCAGCATTTTATCACTATGCGTGTTTCGGTGTTCTGGAGGTAGATGATTAATCCCCGAGCAGTCTGTTTCTCAGTTTAGAAAATAACAATCAACCATACTGTTTTGATGTAACCACTTTCATCGTAACAGTTCACAAAACAGATTACAGTAAGTGTTGTGTTGGTAACAGTGACGTGGATGTTTTGATCATCCATTTGAGACAAGTAATCTGAATTATATTACAAAATTATCGCTGCAGAGCGGACACATGTCTCTAATGAGACTTTGGTAATTAATTTTGATCGGTCTTTATGTGTAGTGGAAATTTAGTTACCACACAGTAGCATATTGCGAATCTAAACCAGGACATCATTCATCCTCAAGTATAAATTATTTTGGAGATTAACAGATATTATGAAGCCATGTTCTGTTAAAACCAGCTTTGGCCTACCTCGGTATTGGGACAATCTATCTGTCTCTCATAAAATGTTCAGTGACACACCAGTTTACTGAGAAGAGCAAATAATTTGTGGTCCATAAGTAGTTTGGAAGAACATTAGTTGTGTACGGACAGTAGTGGTGTTCTGAATAACTTTTGTGGGAACCATCGAAACCAGACAGAATAGATACAAATTGGACGCCATGAGTCAATTAGAATAGATAACATCCTGGCAACTTTTATCCAAACGTAACTTTTGCATTCCACAACAAAACGTCCCGATTAAATCTGGAGATGAAGGATGAATGTGTCTAGAAAAAGCACTGCATTGTATACGTCAAAGGCGTTCGGTTTCCGCTCCAAGTATACCCAACAAGCTCACAGGCTTATATATTCACATCTGATAGACTTGAAATATCTTTGGTATTAACTACGGCATGCAAAACTATATCGTTGTGGATTTTCTCATCTTCAAAAGGTGCAAACCGACATCTAGTCAAACTGGCCATGAAGACGCTCTAGGCAATGCCAAGGACTCTCAAAAAGTTCACAAATTGGTCGCACGCCTCTTTGAAACGAGAAGTATTCGTGCATGGCTACCTTAGCTGACTGTTACACTTTGTTTTCCTTTGTGTACCTTGGATATCAACGGAAGAGAATCAGCATCCTGCAAAGTGACAAAATGATTTTGGAGTATTGAATCGGTCATTGAAAAATCGTCAGCCAAATATGGCTAGTTGGATCATATAAATCCAAAATAAGCAGGAAACCACCGAAATTGCCACTGTGGACTCATATGTCGACCCCAACAAAACTGCGCGGTCATTGACGTCAGCCAAATATGGCTAGTTGGATCATATAAATCCAAAATAAGCAGGAAACCACCGAAATTGCCACTGTGGACTCATATCATATCCCCAACAAAACTGCGAAAATGCAACCTATCCAATTCGTGTTCCGAAATTTTTGGGTGAACAAGTGCATCACTTACGGTATTTTTTTGTTGTTGTATCAAGCCATGGGAAACTCGAGGTTGTCAGTTAAGAACCCCTGTGGCCGTAATAACAAAAATAAGAAGCATTTGGGTTTAGAATTAACGTCTGTACATTCAGCACCACAAATTTTATTGTTTATAAACAACTTTCTTTTTTCTCAAACATCAAACGTTCTCCAAAGGGAATTATTGTACTTCCTCCGTGTTTCAGGCTGGATTGAGAACAGCCTTTAAAAAATTCTAGGTGCTGAGTTTTATGTGTCCGATAAGCATGAGCGCTATATGGAGTTAGAAAAGTTTTACCTCGATTTTTGGTTAATTCATTTTTTCTGTTTGCGTGGCCACTCTTTGGAGTTGGGCCACTAACCATGAGGCTTCACATAGTTTAAACGTGAAGAGCAAACACACGACCGTCTGATTAGAGCAAAAACGTTTGCTTGCTTACTGTTTTTGAAACGCAAAAAATAGCAAGTAGAACATTAGCCAGTGATGAAACAAATCTCAAGGAGTAAGGCCTCCTGCGAGATTTTGGGCTATCCAAATCTATCAGAAGTTGCTGCCCAACGTTTAGGCAACTTAAGATGGCATTTTCGGATGAACAATTGCCCATATTGAAAAGGTGCAAACGCCGAAGGTCGAAAAGACCGGTCTCTGTGATCCTACATGAGTTGTTACTTTTCCCTTGGGTTAGGTTGTGCGCATGTTTGAGGGCTGGTCTTGAGAGCACTCATGTAGCAGGTAAATTGAATTCCCAACCTCTTCGTGCATGGTAAACTCAGCCCGTCTAAGTCGTATGTAAACTGATACTACCATATTCTTCGAAGCATAGGTGGGCTAAGTCACTTGCCACTAAATTACTACCTCATCTTGGTGCTAGCCTATGCTGATTTTTTTTCAAAAGACAGGCTTGTCATCAGAACCTAAGTTGTGATACTTGGAGCACAAACTCTGAGAGTGGGCTCACAACTTTCTTGAAATATTCATGTTGAAAATGTAGACAGATTCGAATCTTTCAAAGTCTAGTGGTCTGCCCAAACCAAACACAGAAAAGATCATTACGATCAACCTTGTTAACACCAGTGGTGATAAAACCCGGAATATGGGATCTGTGGTGCCCACCGGTTATCCCTTACTCGTAATCTGTTTTGGACATTGTGCTGAGGGTTAAACTGGACACTCAGTAAAAAGCTTCCAGATATCTGTCGATGCATTCTGCAGCTTGTCTTCATCGTGGCTCTGGCTTCCAAGCTGAAATGGCTCAGTTGAAGCACATATGTATGGTACACAATAGCGATTTCTTGATTGGTACAGATATTCCTGCTTTCGAGTACAACCGTCTTAGGCACCACGGAGAAAATTGACAGTTGTCGGCGTGTACTGAGTGGTAGTGGGCTGGTTAGTGATCCATTTCTCAAGCGGATCAGCTGTTTTGCAAACGATTCATTATCATTCGAGAAAACATTACTAGTCCACCCAATTGTGAAGTTAAAACAACGAAATATGTTTTGACAAGGATAACACCCCATTTGTGTGACAAGATCCACTCGAGGTATCACTATTCCCTTGCATTGCTCAATGAGTTTAGGCTGAAATCCAGTCCGAATATTATTCCCTGGCATTCTTTGGGACATTCTTTGGTATTCTTTGGCATTCTTTGATTAGCACAATGAAAATAAAGGACAATGAGATCCATTGGAGCGCCTAAATTATCCAATGTTTTAAGCCTGGAAATGAAAGCGTCGTAATCTGCCGATAGTAAAAGTTTACGCTGCACATGCTTGGTCCTGACGGATGAACTACTCAGTTGGAAAAAGCCAAACATGTTGCCCACGTACATACAAACTCATGTTGTTACAGATCAATATGCTGCACCGTGTGGCAAGGTTTTTTTTATTCCATTTCGTACAAAGTGGATCAAGTTATTGATCTTCATGTGAATTCCATATAAGAAATCGGTTCAGGATGCAACGAGTAGTTAATTCGCCCAGGGTCCCATGTAGAACTAATCTACAGAATGCCCATCAAGTGCCATCAATGAATAACAACTGAATTAGGCTTTTGTCATTCACAAATCCGCGGAAACAGAAGTAAGGTTCAAGAAAGAGATACTCAAAACTAACTTGTATCCTCTCTGGCAGGCGGAAGGCAAAGAAGACACAATTCCGCAAGGTACATTTGTTGTAGGAATGCTTAAAGGGAATCTGAATTACATACACGAGGTATGAACAGAGTTCAAAAGCAAACAACTTAACCATTTCGTGTTTCATTAAAAAACAAAACTTTGAAGGAATGGTTCTTCGGAAACATACAGACGCGGCGTATCATTAGGGCAAATCATGGACACGAAAAACTGCATTTATCATAAACTTACCGGAATATTTTTCTCTCAAATGTACTCACTGCTGCACTTCTTGAGAATTTGCAAAGGCAGAATTTGCAAATATAAGAATATAATCAAGTAAATATAATAATACTTATAGTATAATAATAAATGATTAATAAAATAAATAGCCATAAATAAAAATATATAAATATAAAAGTTTTTGCTCCATCTGAAGTTGTACAATTTCTTGAAACTAAATGCTTGTTGGTAGGTTCAAATCCTAACCACCAGCGTCGCAACATGCTATCAGCCACGAGACATTTTCAAATGCATTGCGTGCTTTATAAGTACAAAACCCAGTGTTCGAGGAAGTAGGGAGCCCGTTTTAAGATAAAGCTGTAGGTTTATCTCATCTCAGCTCACTGAGCGAGCAACAGAGACTTTACTGTGGTTGCACGTGAATGATTATAACACATTTAAGTCCGCCTGTCTTATGGTCGTGCATTTTCAGCGGTAGTTTTTGTAGTACCTCATTACACATTGCAGCGTATCGCTTGAGCGCACAAGGTTAGTCCTTTTTGATACAAAAACATAAAATAATGACGACCTTCTCCATTTGTCCTACCTAGACTATGATAATTCTTATAAAAAGTGAAGGGCTAATTCATTCTTGAATTACTTTTATTCGTTCACTACCTGGCCGAACTCGGTTCATTATCACGAGATCTTTTTGGGGAATTTACTTGGGCCGAATGGTGTACAAACTGATCCAGAATATTCAAAACTGTGCAAGGCGACAAAGGTTTGGACAATTTCACACCGTTCATTGACCGTTTAGATGTTGATCAAGATGTGTTTTCTTTTCGTGCAAAATGATACTATCAAACATTGTGAAGGGGAGGAATGCAGCTATCTATAGAATCTGGCATGATACCTCCTTTATTACACAATGTATACAGTTGTTCAAAATATTGTCCAAAAGAAACTGAAGAGCAAGTGTGTTAGCTTTAAAACCGCCCTGAAAAGTTGGCCGATCAGAGGCGCAAGAAAGACGACCTAGCACCTATGAACTTGAAAAGTCAACATGAACTACCATAGACTTATAGTTAGGACAAAACTTCTAGAGTCCAAATTAACTAGCTAATAACTAAACTCAGTTTTATATTTTTCATATTTGAGCGACAAGATGGATACATTCTACGCAACTCTGTTCTTCAATTTTGGGACCTGAAAGAGCCATTTTTACTTGGATGGCTAGATGCGGTCCCACATGTTAACCTTATATGGAGCAATCAGTCAGAGCAAAGTCTGCTGCTTAAAGTCGCAAAATTAAAGTCACAATCTAGCCAAGTCACAGAATCTTAAATATGCACGCAGCTTCACCTGCGCTGACTGTTGAGCGATATAAATCTTGCCTATACTCACATTATAAACTAACACAGTTCTCAAAAGCGGAACTCATGTGCGTTTCTTGCTACTGTTTATGCTAATCCGACGATTCTAGATGTCCTGCTGTTATCTTAAGCCGCCTGCGCTGACTGGCGAGCGACATAAATCTTGCCTATCCTCACATTATAAACTAGCACAATTCTCAAAAGCGGAAGTCGTGTGCGTTTCTTACTAATGTCTTTGCAAATCCGACAATTCTAGATGTCCTGCTGTTATCTTAAGCCTTCCTAGATACCGGTAACTTGTGGCAAGCCTCAAAGTTTGCGTGAGCAAAAGAATTCTGACGTTTTTTATCACGGAAAATTAGTACTGGTGAAAGGAAGAAGGCCCTTGCTGTGGAGTATACAGTGGTATACCACAGTGGTACTGTGGTATACAGTTAAACTATCAGACGTTGTCACCGTATTTGAGGACCTACCTACATTTTTGCGTTCGGAGAATATAGAATCACTCGTGGGGTTCTCTAAGCTCTAGAACATCCCAAATATGTTCATTCATTACCCAAATAAACCAAAGGATGTAATGACTTTTACCTGTTGTTCCGAAATCGTATTTCCACGATGTTGTTTCCACCCCAGTCACATTTTCTAGGCAAAAGCCGAACAGTCGAATTCTGCAGTCATCTCTGAGGATTGAAGTGATCACCATACGAAAGAGCTGAGGGTATTTCAGACGTACCAGACGTACACATCAGTAGTCAGTTTGTTTACTTGTGAGGTCACTGAAGGGAATGAATGTTTGACAGCCTGATTCTGAGCCAAGTAGAACAAACCTGCAATGTTTAGACAATTAGCGTTAAACCAATTACGTGGCGCCACCGAAATAAGTGAAAAGTCCAACTAATAATGTCAATCTTGAATGAATTTCATTACACAATATAAAAAGTTAGGATTGCGTTTTACCCAATTGGCTGGTTTGATTGTTTGGTAAACTGGACAGCAAATAACACCCCGAGAAATTTGCTGTCGAAAAAGATGCAACCATGGCCAGCGATTTTCACCAAGCATATGCACAAGCGGCGCAGAATATATGTAAATTGTTTATATCTGGCACAGAGTTATATGGTGTTGGAGTTCGTTCCAGTCTGTAAACCCGATGCATTACTTTTTTCATTTTACTGAATTGTGCGTTCGATCTTCTACGAATGTCCCAGTAACTGACATTTGGGTAAAATGTTCTAAAGGAGGTAGCTCTCGATCTTTAATGCAAAACTCGAATTGGTTGTTGATTTCTCCCATAGATTTAAAGGTAGTGCGTCTGAAATGCAAGTAAACATGAACGGGAATTATGTGTGTACATCTGAGTCTTCAAACGTGTAAGCTACCTGTAAGGGTACTTGCCTCATGATATTCTATTAAACACACTGTTAACTACTATTCAAATAAGTTACCCGCTTTAATCTTTTAACCACAAACAACAATTTGCCTCAAAAATGCAGCCATAAAAGCTGAGCCCATTTGGTTTCTGGTATTATTTCTCTACTGCTAACGAATAACCTGTGTTGATTTTTCTGCGTGAAGACACTTCTCTACAGGCATGTTCGCTAAGTGAGTTAATAAAAGGATTTAATTTGACAACCTCAAATAGCTATTTACTTCCTAGAAGTTCCGATATTAAAGTTTGGGCGTTGTGCGTTCACGTGTTTAGTCTGGATCAATAACAACGAGGATGCTTAATAGCAAACCAACCACAATGTATTTGAGATGCCACTGCTCGCCGCGTCAATCAAACTCCTGCTTGAGTTGCTATCCTGCGAGCCCGGCAGTTACACCTAGTCTTTGAATTATCACCCATCTGGTATTCTGGTTGAACATTGAGGTAGCAACACAGGCTCGTTTGCGAAATAAGTTAGTACTAAGAAAGGCGTCAAGTAAATTTTCGACGTATCAATAAAGCTTAAATGCAGCTCCAATTTTCAGGATGTTTTTAAGTTCACTTTAACAATGTAATTTTGTTAATGTGAAAAGAGCAGCAGCGCAGCAGCAATACGGTAATACTCCGGCAGTGAGGCATTGAAGCACCGACTTCATGCTTTCACTGATGATGAAGAGGAGGAGGAATATGACAACAAAAACTAATGAAAAAGATTACTGAACAACAAGGTACCACCTTGAAACCCATTAGGTCTCATCAAGTAAACCTACGGTCTAAACGATTCTCCACATGCTACC
>NW_008751704.1:1842494-1849888 GCF_000715545.1 Opisthorchis viverrini | reverse complement strand
ATTAAATAAAGAAATATGAACAACTAATTAGCGCCAATATGAATAAGTAAATAAATATAAATCTATGGATATGCGTCAAAGCATGCAATAGTTTTTGAACGACATAATTAAGTAAAGAAAATTATGTGGGTGTAATATACCTGGGCCTCCTGCTAACATTATTTTAACGTATAACTCAGTGGTTAATACGCTGATCAAAATCATTTCTGATGGTCACAAACAAAACTGAAAAAATTGGTTATCCATTTAAATACATGCTTGTATTTGGTGTAGTGGGGTTTGGGTCCTTCATTTTTCTTACATGAATTTACTTTGAGTTGATGTAGATCATTAGATTTATGCGCGAAGTTGTGTGGGATGGTTTGGCATCCCCCAGGATGCACGACAAGCCACTACGAAAATGCCAATATTACGGATTTACTGGTCCAATTTTTAACTTAATTTACTTAACTCTATTTTCTTTAAGTATCTAACTTGGGTTTCACCATTGTTAGATTTATTCATCAATGAATATATTCGGCCGTATTCAGATTGGAACTCCGGACATCTTATATGCTACTACCCATCAGTTTGTACTCGATGAAGCTGACCTCACATTTCGGAAGAGAGAAACGCGTTTCCGATCGTGAAACTTGATTGCTTTATTCAACGCTAGAACAAGAGGAAGAGTATGCAAGTGGGAGTGACGTAAATATCAATTCTACAGAAATCGCAGCCACTCACAGCCAAACCATATATTTACTCACAGAGTGACACCTCTTTCCTAACTAACGGAAGACCTTTCGTCGGTTCCATGTGAGCAGCTGCAGTCTGGTAAATCATGTTGACTTCGACGCACAGTTTGCCAGCGAACAAATGTCAGGAGGTTTTGGTAACAGTAATCCTAAATACCAACCACATCCAATCAAGATAAATATTGCAACCGGAAAAAGCACTGTCCGTATGATCGATTTGATTGGCCCAGTCCCTGCCTAACCATGCCCGCATGGGCCCAAAAACGTTCATGCAGTGAACAGCAATGGTGTTCGGCTCTTGATGCGGAGACTGTCCTATTTACTAAACTGACCTCCATCCTTTGATTTGTGCGTTCTGTCAGCTTGTTTGGACTACAATCCTCCAAAATATGGTAAGCTAATAAAATGTTTTACTTGCATGCGCTCGTCAGTCCGCACGACACATATTACGCGGTAACTCCCATTGTCTGGTGGTGATAAAACGTTCCAGTTTGTAGCCAAAGTTAACAGGGTGCCTCACACCATGATGTCAGGTAACCTGTAAAGTGGCACACTATAAAGATGTTAGATTGGTTGTTGATCAGGTGGCTTTTCATCTGTTCGGCGCGCTTGGCAGTTGGCTTGCAAACGTTTCGTCACCATAAGAGGAGACATCATCAGTGCGCAGATTGGTGGGTACTTCTTCCTTTCTTGCGTGCGTTTATATAGCATTCGAAGGCTATCTGTTATCTTCTAACGTGATTAGCTACTTAGAGTGTAACAAATTTAGTAAATATATTGGCCCGTTTGTGATCTTTGTTTCGTTATGGTCTGTATTTCTTTGTGTTAACTGATTAGCACAACGCCTTCTATTTTTAGTACCTTGTTCTTTCTGGCCTTAATTCGAACTGCGTTGTGGTCTGACGTTCTCGAGTACGATTGGTTGCTTGTACCGCCCTATTTCAACCACCGTGGCAGTTGGTGTCCATGCGTCCGCCGGTTGATTTGGGGCTTTGGTTGGGCCCCTCCTCCAATTCAATTGAGGTGCCCATTTGAATGATGCTTTCCTGCGTCTCCTATGAGCTCCTCGTCTCGTCGCTTTTGCATACCTTGTTCTTCTGGCCTTAATTCGAACTGCGTTGTGGTCTGACGTTCTCGAGTACGATTGGTTGCTTGTACCGCCCTATTTCAACCACCGTGGCAGTTGGTGTCCATGCGTCCGCCGGTTGATTTGGGGCTTTGGTTGGGCCCCTCCTCCAATTCAATTGAGGTGCCCATTTGAATGATGCTTTCCTGCGTCTCCTATGAGCTCCTCGTCTCGTCGCTTTTGCAGCTCTAAGCTCTGTGGTTCTGGCGTTCTCTCGCTCTTAGTGGCTGGTAAACGGGATCAACTTCCAAGTGTTTGTTGATGGCTTCCTAGGTGGAGTACTACGCTTCCATAAGTTCGCGTTCTCTTTTTGTTCTTGCTTTAGACAGTATGCAAACGTCGCTCCAATCGAACTCGTGTCATTCCTGGTCTTCGTGTGCGGAGATCATGTTGAACGGGATCACCAAGTGTTTGTTGATGGCTTCCTAGGTGGAGTACTACGCTTCCATAAGTTCGCGTTCTCTTTTTGTTCTTGCTTTAGACAGACAGCAAACGTCGCTCCAATCGAACTCGTGTCATTCCTGGTCTTCGTGTGCGGAGATCATGTTAGATGTTAGATAATGTTAGATTGTCACAATTTCGCTCTGAAAGAATTATTCAATTTAATATGCTGGTAAGGACTGCTTTGTTTAATTACATGCGATCCAAAAATTACAGACTCCACGTGGATGCAGCTACTTCCACTGGCATAGCTGACCGAAGAAATAACGTATGTTTGTTTTGGATTTAAAAGAAAGGACCAAGAAGGCGTGCTTCTGTTCTTTAAAAAGCGTTTCACATTAGAGCTGATCGGCTATCCTTACATGTCTGCTTGTCTCGCTTTCTTTTCTTTCAACACGTCGCATGCAAATAAAAATGCTTGTTCAAAATGGGGCAAATAATTGGGTGGCTTAAAAATAAATATGTAATGTGTATTTCAGTAGAAACGTGCCGCAGGATATGTTCTATTGTTTCATTGTCGCATTACTCTCAAAAAAACTATGAATCGTTTATTTTCATGCAGAGTGTCCACCGAAATTTGGTAAGAGATTTGGACTCATTAACAAGTAAACTTGTAAAATCTCAGATGCAGTGTATATGGTGCAATTTTTACGGTAAAAGATTTGTTGAATCTGTCAGAGTGAACGTAAGACAACATTGCAGTTTCCTTAATCTTAATCATTGCTAGGTTTGAAACGCTACTCAACACAATTCATTGTGAAATGGGACAAATGAACCCCTTTGTTATTATAACTGCGTTTAGTCAGTGGGTGATACCATTCGTCCATTTGAGCGCCGTCTGATCGCATGGAAGCAATATGCTCACTCATATTTTATATTTCCAAGTGAGCAAGATGAAGCACGGTTAATCCGTTGCATCAAGCCCGTAGCTAGTGCATAATCCGTCCTTATTTTTTGGCGTGGACGAACGAGAGTAACTGCAATAGGACAGTCGGAGAACCGTTCAAGCGAGCGCGTTGTGTTCCCAAAAAATATTTTTCTCCGAATAGCTTAGTTAACACCACTTTTGTGGAAATGCCTCTCACATTGGAATCTCTCACTGACCATGGATTATCGTACATACCATGGAAACGACAGACTCTATATATATTGGAGCATCACACCTACCTTTATGATTCAAGCGGATACTGTGCATGATGCACGCTATATTGTTTTCAGAAAAGGTATGATGTGAATCTGGACTATGCTTGTTTGATATCTTTAGCGCTTTATTCCATTCTGTGTAAATCTCAACCGTTTACTCTCCTAATCGAGTGTCAAATCTCTCCTAGATCCAGCCATTTGGGCAGTTTACTTCATGCCTTACGTTGGGCCCCCAGGCTGGCTGTTTTTTGAATTCAAATGACGTCTTGTGCGACGTCAAGAACCTCTTAAAGCCACTGGTTATTCACATTTCCTCGGCGTTTTAATTAATCTAATTTACTCATTGAATGCATTCGATCAAGATCCGTTGGAAACTCTGTTGGAAAAGCACGATTTCGGAAGTTCACCTTCCACGGGTAGTAGTTCAGAAAAGAACCAATTAGGCAGTATGTCCAGATACCGTTAGCTCAGACAAGTTCTGATCAGGTGTCAGTGGGTTCGTTCGCCGAGCTCCGTAACTGGCCTGTACACATTTATCAGTGTTTTGTGATGCGTCGTCACTGTATGGCCAGGCTTAACTGTATTGTCAAAAGAGTTGGTGAGCTGACAAGCGATCAAGATTCCTTTCAGAAGGTGACCCCATAACATTCTTAAGAATGCCAACCATCTTTTGGGTTTCCATGTCTTATCTATCGAAAAAACTGTTTCGTACGTCTCAAGTGGCTCCCGCTTTTGTAACTCATATAACATTAAGTGTTCGTTTGTGGGGTGCTGACTCTATTACACCTAAGTCAATATCCCACAAGAAGTCAAAACAAAGCACACTTCAATCTACCAAAGAATCCCTCAGCAATACAGCTCTGGGTAAGTACATTATCCAAAAACAAAGAAATGAAATGTTAGATTGTCACAATTTCGCTCTGAAAGAATTATTCAATTTAATATGCTGGTAAGGACTGCTTTGTTTAATTACATGCGATCCAAAAATTACAGACTCCACGTGGATGCAGCTACTTCCACTGGCATAGCTGACCGAAGAAATAACGTATGTTTGTTTTGGATTTAAAAGAAAGGACCAAGAAGGCGTGCTTCTGTTCTTTAAAAAGCGTTTCACATTAGAGCTGATCGGCTATCCTTACATGTCTGCTTGTCTCGCTTTCTTTTCTTTCAACACGTCGCATGCAAATAAAAATGCTTGTTCAAAATGGGGCAAATAATGGGTGGCTTTAAAAATAAATATGTAATGTGTATTTCAGTAGAAACGTGCCGCAGGATATGTTCTATTGTTTCATTGTCGCATTACTCTCAAAAAAACTATGAATCGTTTATTTTCATGCAGAGTGTCCACCGAAATTTGGTAAGAGATTTGGACTCATTAACAAGTAAACTTGTAAAATCTCAGATGCAGTGTATATGGTGCAATTTTTACGGTAAAAGATTTGTTGAATCTGTCAGAGTGAACGTAAGACAACATTGCAGTTTCCTTAATCTTAATCATTGCTAGGTTTGAAACGCTACTCAACACAATTCATTGTGAAACGGGACAAATGAACCCCTTTGTTATTATAACTGCGTTTAGTCAGTGGGTGATACCATTCGTCCATTTGAGCGCCGTCTGATCGCATGGAAGCAATATGCTCACTCATATTTTATATTTCCAAGTGAGCAAGATGAAGCACGGTTAATCCGTTGCATCAAGCCCGTAGCTAGTGCATAATCCGTCCTTATTTTTTGGCGTGGACGAACGAGAGTAACTGCAATAGGACAGTCGGAGAACCGTTCAAGCGAGCGCGTTGTGTTCCCAAAAAATATTTTTCTCCGAATAGCTTAGTTAACACCACTTTTGTGGAAATGCCTCTCACATTGGAATCTCTCACTGACCATGGATTATCGTACATACCATGGAAACGACAGACTCTATATATATTGGAGCATCACACCTACCTTTATGATTCAAGCGGATACTGTGCATGATGCACGCTATATTGTTTTCAGAAAAGGTATGATGTGAATCTGGACTATGCTTGTTTGATATCTTTAGCGCTTTATTCCATTCTGTGTAAATCTCAACCGTTTACTCTCCTAATCGAGTGTCAAATCTCTCCTAGATCCAGCCATTTGGGCAGTTTACTTCATGCCTTACGTTGGACCCCCAGGCTGGCTGTTTTTTGAATTCAAATGACGTCTTGTGCGACGTCAAGAACCTCTTAAAGCCACTGGTTATTCACATTTCCTCGGCGTTTTAATTAATCTAATTTACTCATTGAATGCATTCGATCAAGATCCGTTGGAAACTCTGTTGGAAAAGCACGATTTCGGAAGTTCACCTTCCACGGGTAGTAGTTCAGAAAAGAACCAATTAGGCAGTATGTCCAGATACCGTTAGCTCAGACAAGTTCTGATCAGGTGTCAGTGGGTTCGTTCGCCGAGCTCCGTAACTGGCCTGTACACATTTATCAGTGTTTTGTGATGCGTCGTCACTGTATGGCCAGGCTTAACTGTATTGTCAAAAGAGTTGGTGAGCTGACAAGCGATCAAGATTCCTTTCAGAAGGTGACCCCATAACATTCTTAAGAATGCCAACCATCTTTTGGGTTTCCATGTCTTATCTATCGAAAAAACTGTTTCGTACGTTTCAAGTGGCTCCCGCTTTTGTAACTCATATAACATTAAGTGTTCGTTTGTGGGGTGCTGACTCTATTACACCTAAGTCAATATCCCACAAGAAGTCAAAACACAGCACACTTCAATCTACCAAAGAATCCCTCAGCAATACAGCTCTGGGTAAGTACATTATCCAAAAACAAAGAAATGAACTTTATTCTAACAAATAAAAAAATGAACTACTCAGTCAAACAATTTCGGTCGCACAGTTTGTGCTACGAATTTCATCGTAGTTTATCGATACTGTGAGGAAGTTTCAAAATTTCAGTTAAGTATCCTCAGTCGGTGCCAAAAACCCAAGAAACACTGTATTACTTTTCGTCGTTTTTTGAGTACCTTCTCTACGCACCGCACAAAGCCTCATGAATATTCAAACCCCCAGTCTCCGGGTTGAGTTTGGCGTCCGAGCAACAGTGATTAACACGCACTTCAATGAAACGTAGCGCCAATCACGAAATTCATATCATGTGGCCAAATCTTGACCGACTCCCACAGTGATCACTTATCCAAGGAAGAAATATTCTTTTTTCTAAACTAAAACAGGATTCCAGAAGGTCGGTAGAAGTTATCTCAGCCAACTCAGGGCAAAACCCAAAAACGATGAACCGTTTAAGAGAGCTTCCCGGCCTTTCAGATGGAAGTGACTTTGCATATGGAATGAAACTTTGACAAAAATTTTCTTATTAAGTCGCCAGCTGATTGTGGCTCGAGGAATGCTTGTAGCAATGCACGGAGATGCATTTACTAGATTAGCTATTTTTAGATGGCCGTAACCCAATGGTATCGCCCTCAAATATTTGGCTAAAACTTCCGGTTTTAAATCTCGTGAGAGATTTAGATGATGCCGAAATGACACATCACTATGGATAGATCATACGTTAAGGACCAAATCACCATCGCCACCGAGGGGACCAACTGCCACCCGTTAGCTTTGGTGATGTGAGTGTTGATTTGCTTTGAACTTGCATCTTGGTTTTGCCGCCATAGTGGATTTTTCGGAAGAGGACCTAGACGCCAGCGTAATCTGAAACTTTGGACTTGTGAATCGATTTACTCTTTGAGTCGAAAGTGTCTCTCACTTATGGCGTGGGTGGCAGATTTGCAGAAATGTCACGTGATAGATCTGGCATGACTGTCCTTTGGTTAAATGAGACAGGCTTATTGATATAACAAATAATTTTTACATACACAATCGGGAGAAAAATAAGTAACAAGACCGACAGGAACACAAAAACACAAAAATGGAATCAGATGGCTGATAGTTTGTTGTTTCTGTTCTTCTGGCG
>NW_008751704.1:1815619-1841630 GCF_000715545.1 Opisthorchis viverrini | reverse complement strand
AACAAAATGCAACATTTTGATGCAAAAAGTTTTGTTCCACCCGCAAAGGTTTTTTCAGCTAAAAGCACAGTGACGCCAACAGGCCCCATCTCAAATCCATATTGTTGCCCTCTTCGTTAACAAGCACCCTTTTTGATGTTCAAGAGAATGCTCTTTAAATATATGTAATTACCGCTGTCCTGCTCAAAATATCGACATTGTTATTGTCTGGTTCGAAAGGGCTTCCCGACACAGTTGAGGAAATCGGTAAGCAAACTAGTCATCTCTTTTATCAAAAGTGTAACAGTTTATTTAATGCCACGAATGTCACATTGGTTAGGAAGTTAAAACCATGGGATGCTGGAAGTCCTGTCATGTTGACTTCAAATAGTTCTACACGTTTTCACCTTTCCTGAAGCACGCTTTTCAAACTGCTCAGCTTATAACCACACGAGTTCTTACTTTGAACATTCATGGTAAACAAAGACAGTTATTGTGCCTTAGGCTAGTGATCTTCTCATGAATATTCATCCAACTCACGTCTAACAAACCCTTTTTTCAAATTTAATGAGCACAAACTGATTAGGCTTGATTAAATTCTTTGGAACGACCTGAGCTTAGTGTACAACGTAACATTTTCAGCTCACTGTTCTCGGTATGCTGCATAAGGTTAATATCTCTGTCCAACGTTGTAGTTTGCGGCCGTGTGTTTTCATGGAATGCCTAGTTAGGAAAAATTGTCGTACCCTGTAAAGCACTTAAAATTGAATTTGAAGATCTTATTCCCTGGATTAGGTGACCGAAAACTCTGCAGCCTAAATCAGTGATCAAATCTGGTTGACTTTTTTCATTGAAAGTACAGTTTCAAAATTTGGCTAAATTTTAGATGCAACTGAAATTAAAGTCAAGGAAGCGGCGAGACCAAGAATGACCCAGACGACATCGGTTATGTTAGAATGGATGGAGGAAACCTGTTATTAGCTGTGCTATGCTCACTGTAACAAGGCACTTAATCAAAGCACACTGGTGAAGAGCTACATCTTAAACCAGTGCTAGGCTACGTTCATTCAAATGGAATAACAGTGGTCAATAATTCCAGGAGCACCATGTCTTTCCCTGAATGGCTATCTTTAGATAAATTCCCTCGGCAATGGTCCCCGAGGGGTAACTGCCACGGAGACTTGCGCTCCACGCAGCTGCACCTGGGATCTTTTCAGCTAATAATCCAAAAAGGTACTTCCAGTGGAGACCTTTCCTCCGTCCTGTAAAAACTGCTTTGAACACTTTCTGGGCTCGGGTTGCTCAGTCAGATTAAACAATGACGGGCGTTGACAGAAGCCAACCTGAATCGGTGCTCAGCACTATATATCATCTCAGAAANGTAGCAATGCACTGAGATGTATTGCTACATTGCATCCAGGGACAACTTGAGGGAAACTGTGGATATCAGATTACCTTCAAACGTTTAAAATGATAGTTCACAATTCAGGCGTGCATAATTCCACGTAAACACGTTCATAGCATCTTCACCGCAAATGATGATATTACAAGTCTCTCAGGTGAAGTGTTACACCGGAGTGATTTGAGTAAGCTCAGGGAGATAGGGTACCCAATTCTACATGGTCTAAAGCGTTTGGGTGGTTTAAGACAAAACCCAAAAGTTGGGAAGCCCAGAAGTCGAAATAATAATGCTCCGCCTGCCACCAAATTGGACAAGCTTAGTTGTGAAATGGGTTACTGTGCACGCTAATACAGGACTAAATTTAAGTAAACTGTGATTCAACGAAATGAAAACTTTCTGTGTGGTCCAATCACTTTAGGTGAAATTCAAGCTCGCCATCGTTATCTATGAGCACTTGTATTGAGCACTCGGTTATCAGGAACCGATTGACAGTACACCAGGCGTCATCTATTCGGAAATTAGTGCGCACCAAAGCCGATGTGAACCTTACTTCTGAGAATTCACTAATGAGGACACCAGTCAGATAAGACCACATAATGCACCTACTAGATTAGCTACTTTTAGATGGCCGTAACCCAATGGTATCGCCCTTGAATATTTCGCCAAAACTTCCGGTTTTAAATATCGTAAGAGATTTGGATGATGCCGAAATGACACATCTGTAAAATGCCCGTTGATTGTCCACTATGGATGAATCATACGTTAAGGACCAAATCACTGTCACCACTGAGAGGACCTACTGTCACCCGTTAGCTTTGGTGATGTGAGTGTTAATTTGCTTTGGACTTGCACAGCAGTGTACTTGGTTTTGCCACCATAGTGGATTTTTCGGAAGAGGACCTAGACGTCAGCGTAATTTGAAACTTTGGGCTTGTGAATCGATTTACTCTTTGAGTCGAAAGTGTCTCTCATTTACGGCGTGGGTGGCAGATTTGCAGAAATGTCACGTGATAGGTCTGGCATCACGGTCCTTAGGTTAAATGAGACAGGCTTATTGATAGAACAAATAAGTTTACATACACAATCGGGAGACAAATAAGTAACAAGACCAATAGGAACACATAAACACGAAAATGGAATCAGATGGTTGATAGTTTGTTGTTTCTGTTCTTCTGGCGAAGGTAAAATCCCAAAACAAGTTCATCTTTCAAGGTTACCACGGAATATGAATGTATATGTTGTGAAATAAGTGGAATTTCGTCTTACATAATAGGTTCCAAGGGGCTTGCATCCCACCGTCACAAAAACCAAACAGAAACTCATAAAAGTGATGCGTATTCAAATATTTCATTTTTGCACGCTCAGGATCATCACCGGCATTCAGCTCATTCCAACTGGAAGTATGATGTAATAAGTACAAACTAACCCCGACAAACTTCCCAGTGAATGATAACTGACAATATGAGGGACTCATAATAAAACCGAAGGTTGCAAAACGAAAAGGCCACCAAGTTAAGGAACGCTCCATTTAAAGCCAACCTTTGGGACAGTTGTAAAATTAGCCAAAAAAAGCCCATCTTGTCCAGTAATAAAATTTTTTAAACAAGGCCCGGGTATTGTGAAAGTAGCTAGTTTGTGAAAGAGTTTCGGTCGCTAAAAGCCGATTCTTTCTCATGCTACATAAAGGTGTATGTACTTATTTTTTCCTGGGCTGAAAATTTATTATAAAGTTACTCAGTAGAAGTAAAAGGAAGGTATTCCACCAGACGCCTATCGCCAGAGGTATAATTGCTTCAACGAACAATGAGACTTGGTGAGCTTCAGAAATATGAATATAAATTAGGGTGGTTTGAGCAAATACGCAACAAAATGCAACATTTTGATGCAAAAAGTTTTGTTCCACCCGCAAAGGTTTTTTCAGCTAAAAGCACAGTGACGCCAACAGGCCCCATCTCAAATCCATATTGTTGCCCTCTTCGTTAACAAGCACCCTTTTTGATGTTCAAGAGAATGCTCTTTAAACATATGTAATTACCGTTGTCCTGCTCAAAATATCACCATTGTTATTGTCTGGTTCGAAAGGGCTTCCCGACACAGTTGAGGAAATCGGTAAGCAAACTAGTTATCTCTTTTGTCAAAAGTGTAACAGTTTATTTAATGCCACGAATGTCACATTGGTTAGGAAGTTAAAACCATGGGATGCTGAAAATCCTGTCATGTTGACTTCAAATAGTTCTACACGTTTTCACCTTTCCTGAAGCACGCTTTTCAAACTGCTCAGCTTATAACCACACGAGTTCTTACTTTGAACATTCATGGTAAACAAAGACAGTTATTGTGCCTTAGGCTAGTGATCTTCTCATGAATATTCATCCAACTCACGTCTAACAAACCCTTTTTTCAAATTTAATGAGCACAAACTGATTAGGCTTGATTAAATTCTTTGGAACGACCTGAGCTTAGTGTACAACGTAACATTTTCAGCTCACTGTTCTCGGTATGCTGCATAAGGTTAATATCTCTGTCCAACGTTGTAGTTTGCGGCCGTGTGTTTTCATGGAATGCCTAGTTAGGAAAAATTGTCGTACCCTGTAAAGCACTTAAAATTGAATTTGAAGATCTTATTCCCTGGATTAGGTGACCGAAAACTCTGCAACCTAAATCAGTGATCAAATCTGGTTGACTTTTTTCATTGAAAGTACAGTTTCAAAATTTGGCTAAATTTTAGATGCAACTGAAATTAAAGTCAAGAAAGCGGCGAGACCAAGAATGACCCAGACGACATCGGTTATGTTAGAATGGATGGAGGAAACCTGTTATTAGCTGTGCTATGCTCACTGTAACAAGGCACTTAATCAAAGCACACTGGTGAAGAGCTACATCTTAAACCAGTGCTAGGCTACGTTCATTCAAATGGAATAACAGTGGTCAATAATTCCAGGAGCACCATGTCTTTCCCTGAATGGCTATCTTTAGATAAATTCCCTCGGCAATGGTCCCCGAGGGGTAACTGCCACGGAGACTTGCGCTCCACGCAGCTGCACCTGGGATCTTTTCAGCTAATAATCCAAAAAGGTACTTCCAGTGGAGACCTTTCCTCCGTCCTGTAAAAACTGCTTTGAACACTTTCTGGGCTCGGGTTGCTCAGTCAGATTAAACAATGACGGGCGTTGACAGAAGCCAACCTGAATCGGTGCTCAGCACTATATATCATCTCAGAAACGCTTATCAAGCCCTTCTAACTGTAATCAAAGACAGTAAACAAGCATTAGCTATGACACTACAAGTCGAATAAAACCCTGAATAACTCGAACCGCGCCTAAACTAGAATGTCACCCTAAATGTGTCAAAATACATTCGCAACATGAGATTTTCGAAGTCAAAATATGCTATTGGCTTACAGGTCACTAATCCATAGACGAGCAAATAAAGTTTACGTAACAACTAGGATTTCTATCCCTATGGGCCTATGTTTCTTCCGTTTCTCGAAAATGATTGAGTCAGTAATAGTTTAAAGCACCCACAGAAGAGGACCTGATGGATTCCCTTGTAAACAAAACCACGTTGATATGCTTTCTCATGCTCTGTAGCACATATGCTGCCATGGCATCCATGTTTAAGCACGCACACTGAGGTTTCAACATGCCGCTGACTACGGAGTGTACTATCGGAGCTCCAACTCATTCGACTGCATCACTCATGTGACTCCAAACCTGAAAATTTGACCAGATTCTTGTTCACGTGAGGGATAGGTTTTCTCAGCTTTCTCAGCCTATCTGATGAGCACAAAGCCGACCGTCGGTTTTTTTTAAAGTGAGTAAATGTCTTATTTTGTTTGTAATAATTTTAGCCTACATTACCGGTTAAAATCCGCAAGTCAGTTCCTATCAGCGCGGCGATAATAAGATGTGCCAGCCAGTCAAACATCCATAAGTTTTATATAAATTTTGAAGTTGAGTAATGGAATTTAGAGCGAACATCCTGCAAGTAAAAGCAGAAAAGCCACCTCACTCTACGAGCAACGAATCCGTTGGAAAACGTTCACTCTAAAACGTTTATTCTCTAGGTGAATCAGTTTGCAAAATATGATTGTATTGTCTCGAAATTCGTAAGCTTTGTTTTTATTTTCAGATAAACCATTACCTGATGGTAAGTAGCTAACTGCACTGGATGGCTATCAATTTTTACTCAGAAATACAACAGAGCTGATAGCACGCCTTCCAGCTAGTAATCTGGTTTGCAGTTTCTCTTAAGTCGTCAATATAAATAAGCCCATAAAAACCACGGCATTAAAAGGTAAACAAAGAAAGTAAAAAAACAAGATGCAACATATTCATGCTATTCATCTTCTCTTGGGAATTCCTTGAGGATGTATCTACCAAAAAAATTTACTAATTACATCTCTTTAGGCAGGCGCTTAACACTAATTGAACGACTTACATGCACTGCATTAATGCACTCGTTCACATTGCAGCTGCCAAACCCCAGGAACTCGACCAAAACTTAGTGAATATACTTTGCTGACCATCTTAATGAATAATTATCGGATATAGTTGGTGTGTCTCCTGAACTGGGCAGTTTGGTTGCAAACGTGACATCATCAATGCTTTCTAAGGAGCATAGAGGAAAGTACTGATAGATATGTGGTTGTGCATTCCACAGTTCTGCGTGGTGAGACTTTTTCGGCCGAATGGTTCAGCTCGGCGAACAACCATCAATTCCACCTGAGCCAGAAAAGTCTCCCCAGTACCAGACTCTTTACTGACTTTGTTTATGCGAAGTACCCACGTTTGCCCTGTTCCATGCAGAATTGTCTCCACCGTACGGTAAGAAATGTAATAGGTTTTGATTTACACAATAGTGCGCTAAAGCCGACGCATTTATAATTAATTTCTGCTCACATCATCGTCATTTATTCCAACCCTGATATCAATGGGAATCAGTCGGACGTTCTTTATCATATCTGTTAAACAAAAAGAACCAGTTAATTTGCCATCATTTTACGAGGTGGTTCTCTTCCGACGATATGAACTCTGGAAGCTCCCCTCACCGCATTTAACTTACCGTAAAAGCGGTTTCGTGCTTTGTACTATGAGCCTGGGATCATGCAAACAACAAACCATTATCGCACAGATTTCAATGAAAATTATTTAAAGTCTATCACGTTCTCACAATTGTCGGTCTTTTCGATTATGTTTCCTCATATATTCAGCTCCTCTTCCTCACTACTGACAACGGCATTCACCTCCTAGTGTCCCAATAGAGAAATCCACCATCTGATAAGACTAAGTGAGCTTTTCAGATAGCTACGATGTGGGTTGGAACCCCAGATGGGGTCCGGGTAGTGGGAATCAATGGACTAGAAATGACAAAGATCTTGCTATTTTAAGCAGAAGGAAACTAAACCCGTGCGATAACAGAGATATTGAATGAATACAAGGGAAAATTCAGACGCTGGTTCATTCAAAAAACCGAAAAGCAGTTCAGTCATCAGGAAAACCGAGAATTTGAAAACGGTCTGTAAAGTCGGGCGAAAGAGGAAAATCGGTTTTATTTCACAAAGTTCGCTGAAACCACAGTCAGATTGAAACGCATCTTCGCCAATGAAGTTTGTGTAGTCATTTTGCCATGCCATAGGACAGAAAACTCTGAAATGGATCCAACCTACTTAGAGTAGTGAGTAAAAAAGACACGACTAACCCAGAAAAATCGAACGACGCTGATTAATATATCATTCGAATATAAGCGCTCCTGAATCAAGTGAGCGTCAGCTATCATGTAGATCTTAGGCACAATTATTACGTGAGTGTCGGACAACTGAAGATTCACGCAGGTCAAGTTTAAGGCAGCCCGAACGGCGGCAGTCATTGAAAATAATTACCCATATTTAGTAGCTAGGCCCAGATATTAAATCATTTTACCGCTCAACACACCCAATCACTTAACTTAAGACGACTCACTTACTGCAACAATCGAACTGACCAGCTAAACGGACGAAACAATTCTTCCACAAGAATCCAGCTGTGACAGAGAAAGCATCAAACCCGACCCTCCTTTAGCCTGAAAAGAAAGTGTCATCATCACACAGATCATAGATTTTCCGTGATTGGTGGCTACTTAAACCGGACTACACAAGACACATTTGTTTATCCTTTCCATGTATCAAAAACTGAGCGCAAAGCTTTGTATATTAAACGAGCAATACGGTATTAGTAGTCAACTTACGATGAACAAGTTTCGCGGCTGAAAATTATGCTCACTTGTTTTCCAGCGTCGATATGATATTCTATGTTTTCCGTTCACTCAGATGCAGAGTATACACCCCCAGGTGAGGATCTGCACTTTCATTCTTCAGGCTAAGCAAATTAACTGCAGGTTCCAAATGGTTTAAAACAATACGGTCATAGTTTGGGTGTAGGCAGTGCAATTACAGGTGAAGCAATAAATTCAAGGTTCAAAAAAGAGTCAATTATAGTGGAAGACGATCGATTAAATTATGAGGTTTCAGAGGAATCAGGTTCCATCCATGTCTGCTGCTGTTAAACATAGGTTTTAAAAACTTTAGTGGACTAATCAAAAAGATTAAATGAGATTATATGTCCAGACCATAACCTTTATTGTCTCCGAAACAAAATTTCGACATTGAAAGATGAGGTGAGATGGCCAACCCTGTTTCCTTTGTAAATTTCTATGCCATTTAATCCAATTAAAAATAAAGGTTGTCATTGTCTTGAAATATTCGTAGTTCGGGCGCGTCCAAAGGTCGCTGATCAGATGGCACTTGTTCTGTTCGCACTCAGCTACACATTGATAATGTCTCCTCGACTGGTGACGAAATGTTTGTCAACTACTTGCCAGGCTGAGCTAACAGATCAATGGCCACCTGATCAGCCAGCAGCAGACTTAAAATTCGACTTTTAAGCTGAAAATGGCTCAGTGGTTAAGGCACAAACCCACTCACTGGAAAGTCCATGGCTCAGACCAAACCTTGGTATCTGAACGGCTCCTGTCTACGTTCGGGTAAACTTGCAGTGGCTAATCGTTATTCGAGCGGTGTGGCAGATAGGCACCAAAAGTGTGTTGCAGAAAAAGGATTGTTTATTCTCCTCGTTGTATAACCTCATAACAAACCGATATATCGGAGCCCGTTACTGACAAGTTTGATCTGATATTTCAGTTGTGCCTATGTGAACCACACCTCGACTAAACATTGTATGAGCCCATAAATAGTGCACGTCGACCTTACGTACGACGGCTTAACTCTTTTTTGTCAGTGTACGCAAGATACCAAAATATGGAAAAGAGGACTCTACATTACATTTTTATTTGAATCCAGGAATCGTGAGACAGTATTTAATCCTGGATAGCTACAGGATATCAAAAAAGATTATGATCCCTTGCAAATTAAATACTTACCGGTATCCAGTAACAACGGAATAGTCCAATTTGCGGATTAGGAACCTGGAAAAAATTTAGTCCATAAGGTTAAACAAATGCGCCGTTTCAAAGAACCTTAAAGTGCGCGTGTTTTAGATTTTTGCTTTGAAGATTGGAGCAATTTTCCTATGGAACCCGGTGAGCCATTAATTCTGTTATATTCGTTGCCAACAAAAATTTTTATATAGCATGGTAAGATCAGAGAAGTTCCAGTCTTTTCGGATTACGCAGTAGAATCTCACGTGATTTCTTTTCGGTAGTCAAATTTGCCCACAAACTCGAGTACCATCAAATATTTTCCTATGTGACATGACTTAAATAGAAGAATCTAACTCATCTATTCCGTACGTAAGAATCCATTTCGGCGTTTGTCATGCGAAACACATTGGTCACAAAATGCTTTACTTTCTGACGCTTATCTGCATTCCATAAGACGAAACGTGTAGCCCGATTATACAGTGAATTGCAAAACAGGCCATTACACGCGCCTAGTTAAGCCAGTCAGGGTCAAATTCAAGGAGTTTGACAGTCCTCAGCAGAGCCACACAAATTTAGGTGGCTCATTCATAGTTAACCGAAGCACGGCTGGACAGCTGATGTAAAACAACTAAGACTAGAGAAACACTGTTTATTAATGGCGTTTTGAATTCTATCTAACACTGAGTATCAGAATTAGGGAAGAAATAATGATTTGTTACAAGTACTACTGAGAAACGCGGCAAGTATATAGTTTGTTTGTGTGTGTGCATTTGCACTACATATACCGGTTTTTTATTGTAGGGGGGTTTGTTATATAGATTCTGCAGGACGTCACTGTGAGCTGGGTACTCGTTACGGTTTTTATCAGGCCAGCGTTTATTGCGCTATTGCAAAGCTGCGTTTAATTCGACTTCTTTCTCTGGCGTTACAAGCTCAACGTTCACCACTCGAGTTGGTTTTGCGTTTCAATTATTTTGACAAATAACGACTTGAGTGGATTGTGCTCATCGTGCCCACGGTAACAGTACTTTTCCCATGTCAGTCTACTTATTTTGGCCGGCCTGCACCAAACACCGGAGACAGTAACTTTCAGTATTACCTGCGGTACATATCAGCGACTATCAGATTGGCGCATTTATCTGGATTTTGGTCCGCAATTCACATATCCGGGGTTTGAATCTCGGCGAGGCCGGTTGACAATTCCTAGCTCATTGCCTTATAATTTTTGAATTGTCTAACCATAACAGTTGCAGTAAGACATGGTGGGTTACGCAAACAAGTCGACATGGGTTTATCTTCTACAAATCATGCAATCATGAGACCGTCAGTGTCCAATGGTGCTTTGGGCCTTCTTCAAACCTGGAGAAAGCCCTCCAAGAAGTAAAAGTTTACAGTAACGATGGCAAGCTAATGAAAGAACTTTATTGTACCAAACTATACTCCGCTATTTTGTGTTAGTATTCTACATTGTATTTTACTACTGCATACTATATTTTACCATACTGCACTAGAACATGCTGTAACCTTGCTGGTCAGTAAATCCACACCTTTATAACCAGACTTATTGTAAGAGGACCTAGCAACAGACTTCCTTCCAATTTGTTTAACAGTTGGCCTGGGATGGAGTCCCACGTTTATTTGTCTTCTTTTATACAGATCCTAACGAATTTCGGTACCAAAGCAACTTGGCTGCCTGTAGGCGATAACTATCTGTGCCCGCCTGGAATCCATAGAGCTAGGATAGAAATGAACCGTTCATTCACTGGACATGATTGTGGCAAAACTTATGAGCGTAACAGAGGTCAATAGAGAGAAAACGTGTTGTATTTGCGAAAATGAATGCTTCAGTTTAACTTCAGACGTAAATGCCACCCATTTCAGCGATGACCATTCGAAGGAAAAAGCTCACTCCCCTCCGGACATTTTGTGCCCAGAATGATAAGAGCTGATTTATTCTTACTAGTGAAGTCAATTAAAATTGAAGCACAATGAAATAACCTTTGGAGCCTCAAGAATCTTCAGCCAATGCAGACGGTTACTCTGCTATCCGTATTGCTACACGGGTCAAAATCATGACCGGTGTGTGCCGAGGACCCACAAAAGACTTTCAGTATTTGACCATTGATGTCCTCAGAGCATTGCTCTAGTCTGATGAGAACACCGGATTAGCACTGCTTATGTTCGTCGAATGGTATTCGGAAGAAATAACTCATCAACGATAGATGAACTGATCACACTGCATAGGTTGCGCTGGATTGGCTACGTGCTGCGACTTCCACGAATGACTCTTTTCGCACAACCACGTGCAGGGTGAAAGAAAGTCAGAGGCGGTCAAACACTGACTTGGAAGTTTTGTCAGTGAACTCAGCTGCATTGGTCATTGCCGTCTTCCTGGATGGGGACCCCGAGACGAGCCACATCAATGGTTAGAGGCATTGTAAACATGGCCCAGTAGCGCCCTCAATGGCGTTCGTGCATCCAAGCTATTGCCTTCAATGCATAGCTCCCTTCCCGATTCCCACACCTAACAGTCCACTGACAGTGCTGTATTTACGCGTCAATTGTTAGCTCCCGGTTCCAATGCACAGCTATCTACCACGCTTCCCTGAATCATCGGTAAACAAAACTGTGACAGCTGCAACGTACGAAAAATACGCGGTTCTTATAGCAGACAATGATGAACAAAATCCGTGTTTCTATTGTCCCCCGCTTCCTGAATCATCGGTAAACAAAACTGTGACAGCTGCAACGTACGAAAAATACGCGGTTCTTATAGCAGACAATGATGAACAAAATCCGTGTTTCTATTGTGCAGACAGTTGATTCACTGCTGAAACATTTACCATCTGTCGAGCATTCTGAAACCAAAAGGTGGCTGTTTGCTTTTTAGCCAGCGTTTCTAGCCTTCGACTCGGAGACACCATGTGGAAGAATAGTGAACATACAGGTAGAAAGAAACAGTTGCTAAGAACTGCTGAACTGAACTGAACCTTGTTTAAAATTCCTCGTTGAAAACTCGGCGGAGTCAGTCCTAGGCACTTTGATATTTTTCCGCATGAAAAGTATACTTTTGAGGTCGCCCTAATTAGTGGCGAAGACAACATCGGTGTTTTGTACAAATGGGCCATAACGCACTGAGTACCATGCGTACAATTCATCAAGTGCATACTTCACATCCTCGTCTTTCTCACGCCTGAGACTATGATTAGGACATAAAAAAATGGAGATCCTCAGACGGGCTTAGAAGTTTCATTTAGTAAAAACGGTACGTCTTCTAGCGAAGTGATGGCATGCTTGGTGCCATTTTTGAAGTTCCCACTTCACGCCAATCCGGAGCTTTTGTGTGATGAATAGATGATGTATTATGATAAATTTCAATGCACTTCAAGCGGAGGTTTTTTTACGATGCTTAATCGCCTTGCAGCTCGTTATTTTCAAATAATCTCATCTATTCATATTCTCAGTGAACGAGTGGGACCGACAAGGCGGGGCAACTGGTGGCTACAGAATTGATCAAGGTCCTTATGTATGAATCTGTTGCGCCAGAAAATGTATGTTTCAGAGAAGGCCATTTGAAAAATAAAAACTTTGACTCGAAATAATTTTCTTACTAAACTATTGGTTATTTCATACTGATCTGCCAGAAAAGGCGTCGGTGGTCATTTGAGGAGAGAATTCTGGTGATCATTCTGACGAGTACTCATCTGAACCCTGAGATGTATAAATAATAACATCGAGTGTTGCTAAAAATGAGACAAAACCATACCCTTTGCATGACTGATAATGGTTGTGAGAATTATGACGATGGAGACTTGATGTTACCAAACGAACTGACATTGAGTTGGACGCACACATCAGACGTTATTCAATGGTGACAGTCTGTAGAGAGAAGCTGACACCACAATTCGTCGAATTCCGGAAGTTTATTGTCAGGACGATACTATTCGTTTTTCAACCAAGTGCTGTGGGACACTTAACAGATAGATCCAGTGCAGAGTTAACTTGTTGGTTGTTTTGCGGTTTCATCAGTAGCTTATAAAGTGGAGGACGGAATTGGCCCTATCCATGAGATTACATCGAATGTGATAAAGTCTAAACATTCGTTATTACTCAATGCTCCACATTTGGTCAGATCTCCATACATATTTCATCTTACCGGCTAGGTCGATAATTCACTTCGGTTCCCATTCCGCGTGTATGCAAATGTGTTTGCTGGTCACTTGGTGCCGTGCTAAACGGCGAGAACTGTTGGTCACTGAACTACGTGACCGAGCATGCTACCCCCAATGAGTGGTTCTTATCTGGACACGGTTCAATGTACACTGCTCTTTAGAACTAATCGTAAGTTAACTGTTTAGCGTATTCCAAGAACATTTCATCCACAGTGCCTGCTCCTTTGTTACCTGGTCCATCTGAAACTACGTTAGATGAAAATTCCAGCACGGTACCCAGCAAATTTTCTGGATTAACGTTCAACTAGCTTTGATTTGAAAATTCCGCCAAACTAAGTTAGAGCGTTATTTTTAACTTCTATGGAAGGGCAAAAAACACGCCACTTGAAATCATTCTGTCGTCCACCTGTGCCAGCAGCAAGCCGCTTGGGGTAGACGTAGGGTTACATTTAGTGAGCCAAACCTAACCCCATTCTAAGACGGCTGAGAGTGTAAAGCCACTGGCCAGCACGTATGACACTTCTGTGTGCATCGAAAACATTCAGAGACGATGTATGGTTCTACTACCGATTATTTATCATTCACCGCGAGATCTGCATTGGAATACCACATTCGAGCAATCTCAGATGCGTGTTTGGCTGGCTGCCATTTTATTCTAGCGTCCCAGTAGAACGTATCGCTCATGTTACCCTTCTTGGATGATTACTGTTCACAATATACGAACTTGAATTATCATTCTGACACTGAACAAGTATGGACTATGGCTGTTATCTAGTTTGAATGACAGATTACAGACCATTTAGGGAAGGTAAAAAAAAGATAGCAACCAATGTCATGAAGATGTTGAGTGTCACTTTATAAAGAAGTATGGACACAAACAAAATGGGGGCACCCTGACTTTGAGATAACATCCTTAAACTCTCGAACACTACACAGTCAGTGTGCGACAGGCAACGAATCATAACAGTCTTGATTAAAATGTCCAAAGAGAAGCCCGATAGCTTTGTTCCATCGATAGTAGGCAATATGACACTCATGTTCGTCGAACGGAGATCAAGACCCTAAAATGCTGGAACAATAATCAAGGATTGTCGTCCGGCCAGATGACAAGTGCCGCTGAACACTGGCCGAGGCCATTATTGAAATAACTAAGAAGAACGCCCCCATTCCTGCGGCACGACTGATCTCCAAAATATCCATTTGAGCTTTTCAAAGTTATACTGAGAGAGTTTAAGCATTTTATTGTTGTGTGAACAACGAATCGATTTCCAGGGATACTACAGAACATGAAACTCAAGGAAGCCAGGGTAGAAAATTTTGTCAGTGTAGACATGCATTTACATTGGCGGATTTCAAACAGAACCATCATCACATGCAAGAACCAAGAAAGCAATCACCTAGAAGCTATATCTTCCAGAAAATCACTTTATAATGAACGTAAAGGACTGTTATAATGTAGTTCGATAGTGGCTGATTTTTTTCTTTCAAATGTGGTTGATTCTGTGTTGCATTTTAGGAGAGCTCATTCATAACGTCCTTAGTGATTATGTTTAAAATCGGTGACGGAGTGTAGAACATGCATATCCGGCATGCCAGTAGTTTTTTATTACGTTTCCTGTCTAATAGGAATCTTGATTTTGGCGTATTCCTACCATTTGGGATAATAGGCACAGTGGTTCTTGTCTCCACTGATAAGCTGGTGAAAGGAAGGCCTTCACTGCGGAGTTACTCAATAGAAAATTTTAACTGAACTGTTACAGACTAGTGGATAGGGAAGCAAAACTCTCATATGCATCTTGTTTACAAAAACTAAATATCCATCATCTCTTTGAACGCGTCTTTCTGAACTTTCCTGGATATTCATTGACTGTTACTGAAACCCAAGTAGCTGCTACAAAGTGACTCCACAAATTCCGCAATAGATTTCACTTTACAAAAGACGCAAAGCGGATTTACGAGAAAACGCACTACTTGCATGCCTCCTCCATCAGTAGTATCACCGCTACACCGGTAGTGTTTAATGCATACAGCATTCGTGCGTAATCACAATGGATGTGAAGATGAATAAATATCCATTTCGTAATACATCATGTGGTCGAAACCATGGAATAATCAGTGCTTGTAGATGTTTGAGACAAACAAAAATGCAAGCCTGAGGTCTATGAAACCCGAAGCTTCTAGTTCTTTTCGACATTACCCAAAAACACTAGTCTTGTCGGTGTTTAAAAAGTGAAAGAAGTGTTTTATTAGCAGCTGACAGGTGGTCATTCGCCTTGTTAATGTCCCCTGTCTAGAGTAGGCCTCCCAGTATATGTTCCGGTTTTGCAGAGTGAACGAAATGTGAACATCAGAATGTAGCTAATAGCCTAGATCACAGTGTTTCCGCTTTCAACAGGACAGCGATGTTACACAGGATAGGCTGTTTGGTTCACAGATGCGAGCTTACTAGTGACCTCAGAATGTTGTTCCATCAAGAGGAATCTCTGACCGTTGGTGTCAACCGCAGATAGGCAGAATTTTCCAATCTTGTTGATGTGGGCGACCGTTGCTCCCGTATTTTTTCTCCTCGGTTAATTGCCAGGCCTTTAGTTATTGTTCGGAGCTCAAAGGGTCGATATCACGAATTCCGGTTTATACTGTTTGGACTTTTCAAAATCCGTTTTTATTACTAATTATCATTGAAATATCTAATAATAATAGAGCAGTCGCTTGTTGAAAGTTAATGACATTTGAATTTTCATCAACTGAAACCAGCTCAAAATTTCTGTCATCTTTGTGAAGTTTTTTTGATGGAATATAACCGGAATCACAATGGACAGAAAAAACAAGGGATTGTTGAAGACCGCACAACTTAAAATATGCAGCAACGCAATATTTTTGTTCTTATAAAGCGACAGCACCAATATGACATCCTAACAACAACAAAGAATTTCTTGTCCACGTTGCTTCAGATCCGGGTGTCATCAGGCCTAGTGTACATCCTTAGAAACTATCTTTGTTCCGCCCAATTTTCATCAAGACCTATCTATAAGTTGACGCACCATAACAGCAATATTGTGAAACTTTGTGCCCAAACTCAGCATGTAAACTGTTGATATGACGTACATTCTGACCACACTTTCGGCGTACAATGAACCATGTACATGCGCTTTAAAACATGTTAAGTCATCCTCTGCTTGACTTTTATTCGTTGTTGACATAAGCGCATTTACCAGTAATATGACACGCAATTTTGAAAGAAAGAAAGAAAGTCATCCAAAGTGATCCCACATTGTCACCTGTATTTAACAAACTAGGAGGCAGACATTTGATTGGCAAGAGTCTTTCTAACAATTCAATGTTGGCGTGCAGTCCATCGAATCGTCAACATTTCTTGCTCGCTGTCCGACTGGTCTGTCGCCAAATATGTCTGTCAAATAACACTTTTTACCATCCACACGAGTCTGAAAAGATGAGAACGGTTCAGTGCCCGCAACCTACCAAAATCTGATAGTTCAAATCAGGCGAATTGAGGATGGTTCGAGCTTCCAATTGTTCCACCAACAAGCCTTCGCGTGGTAGAAGTATGCTGGCCTTGGTTATGGGGTGAAAGAGGTTCGTGAACTGAAAAAGAACTTCAGCTTACAAGTTCGTTTGCCAATTTAATCTCTTCGGGCGTAGGACAACGTAATTGATTCTCGTATTCCAGGGAGTAAACATTGAAGAGTCCGCATAAAACAATGTATATGATAGACCAGGAGTTAAAGTGTTCTGAAAATAAATAAACACCCGTGATTTTAACAAAAACTAAGGATATTACGTTACTTTTACGGTATTCTTTTTAGATTACCACGATAGACACAGAGAAGTTTCGCTTGGTCCGGTGGGTGGGACTTCTAGCATCTTTGAACAAGAAGGTGCTCCCAATTTCGTTGGGAATTACTCGGTCAGTAAGTGAAGTTTGATGGAGCAGTATCTCTGTATGTCCCGCTAGGAGAAATGCCCTTAATCAAACAATCAGATTGCTTGTGGCACAACTTTGGACAAACGCTTGCCAACAAGCTAGCTAAATTGAACGGTGATATCTGATGCCAACCGATGATTGAATGGTTGTTCTGTGGTTTCTCATGTAAGAGGGTGTCGGTTTGACTTTCAGTTATTTCCATCATCATCTTCATTTTTGCTTACATACTACTATGTATACCAGTAGTATTTTACTCTAAATGAGAGTGTCACATACACGTACGTGAACCACAGTCAGATTGCCGGGAGTGGATGTTATCTCTGTTGCAAATCAACTCGAGAATGAAAGTTTTTTGTGAAACAAGAACCAAAAATATTGTGAAATAAGCTCCCAAGTGAATGCATTAAAAAACCTTGGATATATTTGGCGTGAAACCAAATAGGACAACGGTGTGAGAGCTCACACTTTACAGGGGACACTCGCATGATAACATCGCCAAATCGGCTTTCGATACTACTTTTGCCCACAATTATGGGTGTAGTTGAGGTGTCCTGTTATGCAAAAAATGATGAAAATATTCTCCGATCCCTGGGTAAATTTCGGTTCCAGCCTTGCCATTAGGATCCATCTGAAGGACAAACTGCAAAAACCTACCACCAGTTTTGCGTATACTGCTCCCTGCTGATCGGAAGTACCATGGGTATGTCTTACGATAAGACGTTCGCCTGACAGGACACGTAAACATAATCCAATTTCTTATAGCGGCACTTTGAAAAAAAGTACTGCTTCACTGTAGTCCCGTTGCGTTTTGCCATAACAGCTCATGTCACAGACAACAAACTTGCCTTCCAATTCCTCAGACAGTCTCCCATGAACAGGTCACCAAGAGCACGACTGAGACTGTTATCGATCGCAGGGGCTGTTGGAATTCCAGTGCGTAACTCAGCGCTCTGTGTTTGAGAGAAATTTGTGAGAACTTTGAACTTGCACTGACCTACAAGCTACTTTATTCCCAATACTTATTTTGATTATAAAGTAAACGATTTTAATCCGATACCCACTAGCCGGTCTAACCCATACCTCTCCAATTTATATTTGTAAAGCCTGTGAATTTATCCAATCGTACACCTGAGTTATGTCTAACTTCATGTAAATTAGTTGTGCATTAGCCAAGATGAACAATCAAATAAAACAAACAGTGTTTACTAACTTCGTTCTAATCATGAAATTCACCGTTAACGTTAGCCGCTAATAAAGTATGTTGCTGATCTCCAAGTCGTTTAGTTCGCTGATGATCGATTAGGATAACAGTTGAGATCCTCTTTTTCAGATCTTCTTTTTCACTTCATCCCTCCAATCCGCTAGGCCTTCGTATAACCCAGCGCGCACTCTCTCTATGAATCTCTACATAAAACATGTGTATTTTATCTATATTCTAACTATTTATTTCATCTTTTAAGGGACGAAATCGCTGAATACTACTAAAGACTTACTTGTACCGATAGCCATCTTTTCAATGCACAACTTCGTGAATCAGTATCCGTACGCACCATGTGCCACTATTTATAGGCTTGTTTCAGGTTGATTTTCCTGTAGGTATTTTCCGGTAATTGTAAATTTGCCTACACCTGTTCCAACATGTCCGCTTGAACTTTTAACACAGCTGATAGACAGACCCAATACGACGTGGCATACCAATTCCGAAATTCCGCTCGCCAACTTATTTGGTCCGTTTAGCGAAACGTGTTCTAAACAGGGTGTTTTCGGTATTTTGCTGGCTTACATTAATTATCCGAAGTCCGTGAAACAGGGCTGTTTTCCGAACAATAGGCGTTGTGAAACACACCGTGAGTATAACCTGTAATGACACAAAAACTTTGCTTCACCTGGCGGGAAAGACGAAAATTGTGATTTGAGGAACTCCACGTGCTTGAATGATTTTCATTCTAGATTGATTACAAGTCTAGAGGTTGATTTCTAACGGGATTTTATTCCAACATCGTACCCCAGGACAATAGCAAGTTTCAACAAGTACTCTAACGAGAACGAAAGACTGGGAAACTAAACTGTCAGTATTCATTCTCCACTTAGCTCCTGTATGTTGGTAAAGCCCCTCATTGTGAACTCTGATTAACCATAGCTCTGAGAGCCGTAGCCCTGAGAACATCACGAACGACAGATTGAGTTGGGTTCCAGGTGAGTCTCTCGAAAAAAACAAATTAGTTTGCAAATGAGTGTATATTCACTAACCAAAGCTCTTCTTTGTTACTTTACGCAGCTTCGCAGCGTTACGTGTTGCCGTTGCTCTAAACGACGTCCTAAACCATTCACTGCGGTGTTCGAAAGACCCAGTCCAATGTAGTAACGCTGCACTCCACTTCGCGAACTCTATCCTGACTGTTGTGCGGGAAACGTGTTTTAGACGGTATTTTGCAACTACCGTTGAATGGGCGTGTGCTGAGTCTTGCCAAACGGGTTTTCTCCAGCAATACAGTCTGAAAATCATATGCAGCTACGTTCAGAAATAAAGTGTCTGGCTGTGCAAACGCATTACCTGACACGAATACACAAGCGAGAGGTCCTGATTTACCACCGATAATCACTAGATTAGTCTTCGGCGGTGTAATCATAGAGCTGCAATGCTGCAAAGAATCAGGGAGTTACCAAGATCAATGATACCCTGAACAGAGTGGAAAGCTAACTGATACAACGTCACTTGGAGGTGTATGGGAACAGTGGAGCAAACCAGCGAAGAGTTTTCAGCGACATTGTGAGTAGTTTCATTTATGAAAAGAAGCTGTCTGGTTCTACACAGCAGAACACGAAGATGTCTAAGGAATGAATTGGTCAAATTCCGAAAACTCTATTTCATCCATGTGATATGAAATGTTTATTCGGAGTGCACGCCACGAATGGCGAATAATCGACTGCATGTTAATCGTTGAACATTGAAACGGGAATGCAATGAATTGATACACCTAAAACAAAATGAGATTGTACTCTACTAGCATAAAGTAACATACAGAGGATTGATCTGAGAACGTGTAGAAACCGAAGAGGACGCAGCCTTGGGCTATGCCATTGCGCTGGGGTTAATCGTCTGTTACTTGGTTGCCAGAACACATCGGTTCCGAAACTCAGTTCCCGTAGCACCCTCCGAACCTAATGCAGCTTCGCTCCACAAATAGATTGCCGAAAACTGTTTTGCCAGACAGTTACTTCTTTGCTCATCACTTTCATGAAAACCTTTCAGCTTGAAGTGTGCGCATGGTGTACATATGTTGTATATGTGGTCTACATGTAGTAGTACATGCTTACGACAACTGTAAGACTGGAATTTGGCATAGTGTGATAGTTTGTGCTTACTGATCCATTGAGGTTTACTGGATGTTTTCGGTGTGATATTAGCTGAGTGCTTCACATCAGTCTAACCAGTGGATGGCGGCCAGATCAGCTCGAGACCTTGCGTTTGGCGACATGTTCCTTAAACGCTGCACTGCTCTGGTTGTTCCAAGTAAACAACTGCTCCCTCTCAGTCTGACTGTCGAGACAAAGAGCATAACTGAGCGCATAATTGCCCCTTTGTCTAGGTTAGGGCGTCCTAACAGTTGTTCACCGCACTCACGAATCACGCAGTCATCTGCAGTTTCTTCGAAATCGGCGGTTGCATTCTGCTATCAACTGCGTCGCCTTACTTGGAGCATGCAGCACGGTCACTACTGGCATCTACTTTCTTTAGTATCATATCTCAACTCCCTTCCTGACCCATTCGACTGCCACTCAACTCTGAATCTTATTCATAGGCATATCTAACATGAATTGCAGTCGCTTTTTCTGCGATTCTCACGTCTTATTCCCCTGTTTTTTTCACAGCTTGGCTACTACGCCCATGTTTCCAATGCTGGTATATTCAAGTATAAATTTGATTAGGACATACGGTCTGAAACATTCTAAACCAACCAGAGAGCACTCGCCCATACGGCTTATTCGGAAACTGTCATATTTTACCCCGTCTAGTTGAAAATTAACAGGGATTTGCTTGGAATACAGCATTTTGGACCGTGTACCACGTGCGACGTAACCAGTCCAAAGCGGTTGACCTTCATAACGTCACGATTTCCAGAGCCATTGAGCTTCGGTTTCTTGTCCTTGTGTGTGTGGCTAGAAGTATGTTCAACATTTCCTATTCAACTGGCCTGTTTTCCGCTTCCCATCCAGTGCAAACACACCAAATTCTATGTTTCCAATGACCTAGACGTTAAGTTGCATTAGACCTACCATTTAAACGCAAATAGTCGATAGATGGAGGCTCATCGAGGTAAGTCACTTTGGAAAGCTATGAATCATTTTCAAAAATCTGAAATATCTCCCCCTTTAACTTAATACGGAAGTACTGTCGAAAGAACTGAGACTCTCGAAAAAGACCATACGACATTTCTCAAGCCAGAGGAGAGTGCCTTTTAGTCAGTATGGAGAGTACTAATGTGCGCCTGTTGGGTTGTGCTGTGTATTTGTTAACTTAGTTCAAACAATCAATAAGATTCCCATCACCTCATGAATCTCCACCTACAGCTGAGCAGTTGATTTAGAAGGAACAATATGGAATGATAGGTAGTCCTTGAGTCAAGCGGTTACACATATACCGTAAATTCAGACGATATTGTATTCGAATACTGAACGAACATCCTACTGATCTGTAGCACCTAGTGGACGTGGAAGGCACCAATCCACGTCAGGCGAAGCTCAGACACTGTGCGTACATTTTCAACCTCATTATAGTAGCACCAGTAGTGAGGATGTGGTGATTGCTCCTCCATCGGAATAGTACGAGTCAGAAGTGATATTTCGACTTGGATCTCCTCCGTACGTTCCCCTCCCTTCTGCGTTATTGAAGCACATTCGTTAACCATCAGTTCTGTGACACATTCACACCAGATTCCACACGGAGGATCAAAACGACTGGGCGGCACACAGCGGAAGAATTTCGAACCACAATGGAAATCATGGTTACTAACGATAAATTTGGGAACCATGCCCTGAATTCTGCGCTGTTATCAATCAGCAAACGCTCAGCATATGATACATTACGGCGTAAGTGTAATGAGTGTCGTACTGTAGTTTGCCCCTTTGGTATATGAGGTTATTGGTTGAAATTCGGTCATTAGTATCAGGTTATGATCTGAACCGGATGCCCATAGTCCATAGGCTCGTAGTATGTTGCTAGTGTAAAGTGATTTGGGAGTTTCCGTTTGAGATTTGCTGTAGCATGTGAACCTGATCTATGTCGAAAAGCCGAGAAGCATCGTACGGCTGTTTCATCCTTATTGGGAACCATCAGCAGAGCGAACCTCACAAGAGTTCTGGGAGTTTTGAAGCCGCAACCGCGATGATAGTAGGTTGGAAAGTTACCCGTTCCACAAGGAACACAATTTCCAATTGAAAATTCCAAAATCTTTTCACATTACCAACAGACTGTGAGTAGTTCAAAGGAAAAGTACATCACACGACGGGTGGAACTTCCATCCGAAAAGTCGTCAGTCCAGGTCGCGGACGCGAAACTCCGTCGAGTTTTGTGAGATCGCACCGCCGATGACTTCCAATGATTATGGAAATGATAGATGGTGTTTCTAGGCGTTTCAGCATAGACTGGATTCACTCACAGGTGACAGCTCATTCAGAAAGGCTGATAGCAGGTAGATGAATAACTTTGTCACTTTTCAAGAATTCCATGATTCTACCGTACTACCACAAATGCCCACTCAAATCGTAGTGTAGGACCTAAGATACTGTGTTTACCCTCAACCGGTCGCCATTTGCACCGAGGGAAATTCTATTTTCTATTTTAGACGGAGCCTCCTCGACGAAAGTTGAGAAGCTTGAATCGATTTAAGGTAGATTTCTGTCCCTCAAAGCGAATGGTTTTCGATGATACCATTGTTATAATAAACCCAAACATAAACAGACTATTCGCGACTAGATTCCACTTATGTTTCAGTGATTGTACGTGGCTGACTAAAAACTAGACACTTCAATTAGCACGAAGCTCCACCAAATATTACGGCCTCAGTAGACAGGCAGCCCACATTCCAACCATTACCAATTATGACAGTTCTCATTTGGAAAAAGGCTTAAATCCTGATTGATTCAACAGCCATGCGTGAAAATCCAAGAAAGGTTTAGATACCAATCAACTTATCCTTTGAATTTTGCCAAGTTCACCAAGAGAACACATCAAAAAAGAAGCATGAGTAACCCAACAGTGGTTTGATTCTAGAGTAGTAATTTGTGAATTTTCTGACCTTTTCTTTCGGATCAAGATGGCGAACGTATAGCGTAGAGTACCGTTCCAGCCGAATTTTATTTGCGATTGTCTCCTGAGTGATCCAGGTGCTCAAATCTGTCTGTCACCGCTTAAACAGAGGAAGAAAAGCGTAGGACAGTCTTGTAAGGAGTTAATCAATGCTTCCTCCCTGGGGCCCATGAAATGCAGCCCCCAAAAAGTACGGTTTCAGGAGCTTGACCAAAGGTAGCGCAGTGTAGCACAGGGAGTTTAGTTCCTGGTCTGATTTCAGTAAAATGAACAGTTTTACGGTTGAAGTGCTGTTCCGGGGGTGAAGTCCTCAGTCAGTGCTTGTCTGAACTGTTTGCTTGCATTTGGGAAAAGGAATCTGCCCCAGACAACTGGGGAGAGTCGGTGATGGTGCTCATTTTCAAACAAAAATGTGCTCGTTGTGAATGGCAACTACAGATGGATCAGCTTAACCCCGGTAGTAATGAGATTGTTAGCATAATTGGTGCTTCGTCAGCTTACGGTGGCTCGTGAAACACTAATTCGAGAGTAGTAAGTGTGATTACGACCCAGTAGGGATTGCTTTGACCGAATATTTTGCACTTCGTCAGGTACTAGAACAACGCCATACGTGTAAGCGACCCACAATTCTAGTATTTTTGGATTTCCAAGGTGCATTCGATTCGGTTGACCGGTTTCTTCTTCTTGACAAGCTTGTCCACCAATGAATGCCCCGGAACTTCGTGATCGTTGAAATCATGAGACGAACGCTGGAAGGTCTCCAAAGCTCTGGTGTTCAGATAGCCTGCGACGAAAACTTTGTCGGTCCGGAATATGAAGACGACATCGTTCTCGCCTTCGAAGAGGAGGAGGAGAAGGCGCAGATGTTTTGGATGGACTAACCACAGTCATCCCGTCCTTTGGTATGCACTTCACATCCAAAAAGTGTAAGGTCACGTTTCTGGACACGCAGCCATTGAACACGCCAATTACAATCCAGAGCGAGGTACCCGAGATTGTGGGACATTTTACGTATCTTGGAAGTAGTATTGGTCTGATTGTGGTGTGACAGATGAGGTGAACGCACGAATCTGCGGGGCCAAGGTCATGTTTGCTAATTCGAGACACCTATGGCATCGAAGTGGTTTATCCCTGAATCTCAAGGGATGTGTATCAAGCTAGAGTGCGGGCTGTGAAACTGGGCATGTTTGAGCAGCGGAACCGAGGTGTCCTCAGGTGTTCGACAATCGTTGTCTCAGAAACAGCTAGTGTGGGTTGCTGTCGGCGAATTCGCAACAAGACAATTACAAAGCGAGTATGCGGTTGCGCAACGGAACGTGTCCAGCAGCGGAAGCTGTGTTGGTTGGGATATGCCTTGCGTATACGTAACCATCGTTTGCCGAAGAGTACCGTTTTCTATACTAACTTCAGAGCGACGGAAGCAGAGAGATGGCCAAAACTTGACCTGGCAGAGCGGCATAAAGGTGATTACGAAACGTTTGGGTGCTGTCGGTGGTACCCGCCTTCCAGGATCAGGATCGCGTGATCCCCACTACGCCTGATTGGAGACGCAGGCAACCGAGACCGGTGGCGTTCTTGTTGATACTTTCTAACCGAATGAGTGTCTGGCGGTGTAAGCACCTCGGAATGATTGTAGTAAGCTAGCACTAAGTCTCTTCCACATCCACCTTTATTATTTTCTCCACAGTAAGGCTGCAAATAAGCATTTTGGTATGACAGTGAAGTATCGGTGTTGACCACTGATGTCGCCGATGATGATGATGACGTTCATATATTCAAACGACTCAAGTTGAATAAAGTTTCACTGTGCTGCCGTCTAATTTGTCTGTTCACGTTGACCTTGAGTTGCACTAAACCAGAAATCATACGGCGCTATTTTTCGCACTTCTCGCTTACCGAACGAATCTGACGATGCACTGAGTTCGGCAGCTTCTAAGAAAGGCCACTTCCATCTGTCCGGTTCTTCGTTACTGCAAATGTTCGACATTTGGTATAGTTTGACGGTAAATCTTTACTGAAAAATTGATAGTAAATTTACGCTGTGCATCAATCTTCACTTTTACCTTGCACATTTGGCTCGAAATATCCGCCTGAATAGGTCTTTCCATATCAGTTTGTAGTGTTTTAGGTGAATTTGTCCGTTGCACTTAGAAGTGTAAACCGACGTCACTTTGATCGGTACATATAGTTCACGCCATTTCCTTTGGCCAACCAGCTCCCAGTCATACCCAAAGTGGAAATGGTATTCCGCACTCTCATCTACACCGAACCGTAAGAACGTACTGACGTATTCGACTGTTTGTTTTCAACGCCTGTTATACGGTACTTCAACATAATCTATTCGTTAGTGTTTTCGGGATGATTCCTTGCTCGTCGGTAGCTGCCACCTGAATATGCACCACAATTTTAGCTAAAAGCTTCCCGGTGTAAAGAAGAACTACTTCGAATGTCGGCTAAAATGAAGTCGGATACAGCCTTTACAACTGCGCGTTAGGTTTGAGAGTATCGAAAACGATAGAATCACTTGGGCTTCAATTTAGTTTCCTTTGTACGTATGGCTGGCAAATTCAACGTCATTGATTGGTTGAGCACGTTACCGGAGCCGAGGGAGCAAATTATTTTTCACTAACTGGTGGGTGATGCGCAAGTCGTACACAACTTATACATCCAGCTTACCCGTGCTATCACAGTTAAACGACCAACATATAGAGAAAACATGCATTACAAACAGTGGATGATGAATGCACTCAGTACACATGAATACAACTAGTCGCCCGCCATCTGCTCAT
>NW_008751704.1:1790527-1813153 GCF_000715545.1 Opisthorchis viverrini | reverse complement strand
CTCATTCAGAAAGGCTGATAGCAGGTAGATGAATAACTTTGTCACTTTTCAAGAATTCCATGATTCTACCGTACTACCACAAATGCCCACTCAAATCGTAGTGTAGGACCTAAGATACTGTGTTTACCCTCAACCGGTCGCCATTTGCACCGAGGGAAATTCTATTTTCTATTTTAGACGGAGCCTCCTCGACGAAAGTTGAGAAGCTTGAATCGATTTAAGGTAGATTTCTGTCCCTCAAAGCGAATGGTTTTCGATGATACCATTGTTATAATAAACCCAAACATAAACAGACTATTCGCGACTACATTCCACTTATGTTTCAGTGATTGTGCGTGGCTGACTAAAAACTAGACACTTCAATTAGCACGAAGCTCCACCAAATATTACGGCCTCAGTAGACAGGCAGCCCACATTCCAACCATTACCAATTATGACAGTTCTCATTTGGAAAAAGGCTTAAAACTAGACACTTTAATTAGCACGAAGCTCCACCAAATGTTACGGCCTCAGTAGACAGGCAGTCCACATTCCAACCATTACCAATTGTGACAGTTCTCATTTGGAAAAAGGCTTAAATCCTGATTGATTCAACAGCCATGCGTGAAAATCCAAGAAAGGTTTAGATACCAATCAACTTATCCTTTGAATTTTGCCAAGTTCACCAAGAGAACACATCAAAAAAGAAGCATGAGTAACCCAACAGTGGTTTGATTCTAGAGTAGTAATTTGTGATTTTTCTGACCTTTTCTTTCGGATCAAGATGGCGAACGTATAGCGTAGAGTACCGTTCCAGCCGAATTTTATTTGCGATTGTCTCCTGAGTGATCCAGGTGCTCAAATCTGTCTGTCACCGCTTAAACAGAGGAAGCAAAGCGTAGGACAGTCTTGTAAGGAGTTAATCAATGCTTCCTCCCTGGGGCCCATGAAATGCAGCCCCCAAAAAGTACGGTTTCAGGAGCTTGACCAAAGGTAGCGCAGTGTAGCACAGGGAGTTTAGTTCCTGGTCTGATTTCAGTAAAATGAACAGTTTCACGGTTGAAGTGCTGTTCCGGGGGTGAAGTCCTCAGTCAGTGCTTGTCTGAACTGTTTGCTTGCATTTGGGAAAAGGAATCTGCCCCAGACAACTGGGGAGAGTCGGTGATGGTGCTCATTTTCAAACAAAAATGTGCTCGTTGTGAATGGCAACTACAGATGGATCAGCTTAACCCCGGTAGTAATGAGATTGTTAGCATAATTGGTGCTTCGTCAGCTTACGGTGGCTCGTGAAACACTAATTCGAGAGTAGTAAGTGTGATTACGACCCAGTAGGGATTGCTTTGACCGAATATTTTGCACTTCGTCAGGTACTAGAACAACGCCATACGTGTAAGCGACCCACAATTCTAGTATTTTTGGATTTCCAAGGTGCATTCGATTCGGTTGACCGGTTTCTTCTTCTTGACAAGCTTGTCCACCAATGAATGCCCCGGAACTTCGTGATCGTTGAAATCATGAGACGAACGCTGGAAGGTCTCCAAAGCTCTGGTGTTCAGATAGCCTGTGACGAAAACTTTGTCGGTCCGGAATATGAAGACGACATCGTTCTCGCCTTCGAAGAGGAGGAGGAGAAGGCGCAGATGTTTTGGATGGACTAACCACAGTCATCCCGTCCTTTGGTATGCACTTCACATCCAAAAAGTGTAAGGTCACGTTTCTGGACACGCAGCCATTGAACACGCCAATTACAATCCAGAGCGAGGTACCCGAGATTGTGGGACATTTTACGTATCTTGGAAGTAGTATTGGTCTGATTGTGGTGTGACAGATGAGGTGAACGCACGAATCTGCGGGGCCCAGGTCATGTTTGCTAATTCGAGACACCTATGGCATCGAAGTGGTTTATCCCTGAATCTCAAGGGATGTGTATCAAGCTACAGTGCGGGCTGTGAAACTGGGCATGTTTGAGCAGCGGAACCGAGGTGTCCTCAGGTGTTCGACAATCGTTGTCTCAGAAACATAGCTAGTGTGGGTTGCTGTCGGCGAATTCGCAACAAGACAATTACAAAGCGAGTATGCGGTTGCGCAACGGAACGTGTCCAGCAGCGGAAGCTGTGTTGGTTGGGATATGCCTTGCGTATACGTAACCATCGTTTGCCGAAGAGTACCGTTTTCTATACTAACTTCAGAGCGACGGAAGCAGAGAGATGGCCAAAACTTGACCTGGCAGAGCGGCATAAAGGTGATTACGAAACGTTTGGGTGCTGTCGGTGGTACCCGCCTTCCAGGATCAGGATCGCGTGATCCCCACTACGCCTGATTGGAGACGCAGGCAACCGAGACCGGTGGCGTTCTTGTTGATACTTTCTAACCGAATGAGTGTCTGGCGGTGTAAGCACCTCGGAATGATTGTAGTAAGCTAGCACTAAGTCTCTTCCACATCCACCTTTATTATTTTCTCCACAGTAAGGCTGCAAATAAGCATTTTGGTATGACAGTGAAGTATCGGTGTTGACCACTGATGTCGCCGATGATGATGATGACGTTCATATATTCAAACGACTCAAGTTGAATAAAGTTTCACTGTGCTGCCGTCTAATTTGTCTGTTCACGTTGACCTTGAGTTGCACTAAACCAGAAATCATACGGCGCTATTTTTCGCACTTCTCGCTTACCGAACGAATCTGACGATGCACTGAGTTCGGCAGTTTCTAAGAAAAGCCACTTCCATCTGTCCGGTTCTTCGTTACTGCAAATGTTCGACATTTGGTATAGTTTGACGGTAAATCTTTACTGAAAAATTGATAGTAAATGTACGCTGTGTATCAATCTTCACTTTTACCTTGCACATTTGGCTCGAAATATCCGCCTGAATAGGTCTTTCCATATCAGTTTGTAGTGTTTTAGGTGAATTTGTCCGTTGCACTTAGAAGTGTAAACCGACGTCACTTTGATCGGTACATATAGTTCACGCCATTTCCTTTGGCCAACCAGCTCCCAGTCATACCCAAAGTGGAAATGGTATTCCGCACTCTCATCTACACCGAACCGTAAGAACGTACTGACGTATTCGACTGTTTGTTTTCAACGCCTGTTATACGGTACTTCAACATAATCTATTCGTTAGTGTTTTCGGGATGATTCCTTGCTCGTCGGTAGCTGCCACCTGAATATGCACCACAATTTTAGCTAAAAGCTTCCCGGTGTAAAGAAGAACTACTTCGAATGTCGGCTAAAATGAAGTCGGATACAGCCTTTACAACTGCGCGTTAGGTTTGAGAGTATCGAAAACGATAGAATCACTTGGGCTTCAATTTAGTTTCCTTTGTACGTATGGCTGGCAAATTCAACGTCATTGATTGGTTGAGCACGTTACCGGAGCCGAGGGAGCAAATTATTTTTCACTAACTGGTGGGTGATGCGCAAGTCGTACACAACTTATACATCCAGCTTACCCGTGCTATCACAGTTAAACGACCAACATATAGAGAAAACATGCATTACAAACAGTGGATGATGAATGCACTCAGTACACATGAATACAACTAGTCGCCCGCCATCTGCTCATTGAATACAAGAATCAGGGAATAATGCAACACTCTCACTGAAGGATGAAAGATACGACCGGGGATTTTTGACGACCAAGGTCTCGTTTCGGCTCGTGCCCACAAAAGTTAGAATCACACATTTTGCCACCATTACGATGCTTGTACCCGATACAAGTGATGATTCCATTGCCAGTGGCGTATGCCATCCTTGCAACGCTGAAGGAGCTTATTTTCATAGTAGTTCCGTGATCTGCACGATCAATAATTCCCGTCGGTCGCGTTCGACCATCGTGGTACCGAATTTTAGCTGTTGACAATTATACTCAGTTTCCTCCATTGACTTTGAAATGCTTTACAGCTTTGACTGAAACCGTCACAATCTCTTACAAATCGTTGCCTAGAAAACGATAACAAGAATAACAATGTATATTTTTGTAATGCACTACTCATAAGGCTGCTGAAAACCCCTCGACAGCAGCTTTACGGGTAGTGCATTACAAAAATATATAACTATCGCGATATCTTGAATATCGTAGCAACTGAAACATGAGGCGGCCTGGTGCAGCACAATCAGTTGCCTGGAAACATCAAAACCGAGATATTCAGCTGGGTTCCAGGTGAGTCTATTGAGAAACCAAATTAGTTTGCAAATGAGTGTGTATTCGCTAAGAATAACAATGAATCAGCAGTTATGCCCTTTTGGTGCTGAGATACTGCCAGGTTGCTCATGCCTAGACAGCAGAGATGCAGAGTTGGGGCTCGAACCACGGACTTTCCGCTCAGTAAGTCCGCGCCTTAATCACTGAGCCGTCTTGGTTACGAGCTGACTTGGATCAAAATTACTCCACAGTCCGCATTTTGGTGAGTAGAAAAATATGAGCCAAGGAATATTTCACATCGGACAATCCTCCTAAAATAAGTTGCTGCTCTGTTAGGCTCGGAAATTAGATGCACCAACCAAACGTACAAATAATCCATGACCAGTGCTACGTAATGCATAACATAAGCAGGCAGATTTCTGTACAGCGAGTCTCCCGGTACAGGCCAAGTCAAACTGGCCAATTCGAGGAAATGACCAGAGTCGGTGCACGTCTGGGACAAGCATCAGTCGGCCAGTAGTTGCATGATCAATGAGGAGGAGAAAGGAATATTTTACTGGAGATTTCGTCCTGTACCTCTGCAACTCGACTTCCCCTGTCTAGGCTTGGGCAACCTGGCAAAATCCCAGCCCTCGGGCTTCCTTCGTGTGCCATAGCCATTGGGCACCGAAAGGGTGTTACAGCTGACCAATTATCTACTGTTTATTTTTTTCGTCCTGTAAGTAAAGCCAATATGTGCTGAAATATGAGAGGCACTATGAAGCTGTTTCATCTTGATGGGTAATCACCAGGAGTGCGCACGTCACGAACTCCTAACTATTAGAAGTAACAATCAACCGTTCGGCCATTGATTGTTCAAGCCCAAAAGCCGGTGAATTATTTGGATGTGCTTAATTAAAAGCAGACGGAACAAGTAGTGAGTGGGAATAAGTAACACATACCAAGAAATTATCATCGACGCATCACCCGCATGTGATGTTTTGCTAATTCATTAGTTAATGTGAGCACAAAGAGGGGGAACGCTTAGCTAATCCATCGCCAACACCTGTAGCATAAAACTGGCCCTTCTGTCTTACAAGCAGGCGGTCGGTGGAGATTCCGTTTCACTCCACAGCGTTACGCATGCACGCCCAATCTCCAATAAAGGTATCTTCAGGCAACGGGATGTCTGGGGATGGTCTTGAATCTTCGACTATATCAAAAGAATCGAGGTTTTCTACTGTGATGTTCGGGAGAGTGCTTCGAAAGGAGTGATTCCAAAGCATTCGTTTGACAAAAGATAAAACACTATCGAAGGAAGGACGCTTTCAAGGAAAATGTAGTGCCCTCAATCTGATAATCAAAGGATCAATACCAATGTATCCGTGCACAGCAGACTTTAGGGTTCGGGAATGCGGGCAAAGCGAGGGTAGCTTTCGAACACCACGAATCACGTCTGCGTTTATCAGATATCCCTCTTGATATTAAAACGATGCCCAATTCGAGAATCTAAATAATCTACAAAACCTTTAAAGTAAATTAAATGGAGTTCAAAACTGGCGCCTCCTCAAGAGTGTGCTCCGAACCTAACTTGCCTTACCAAGACACCTGAACTAGTGGTTATTAGTTGAAGATATCTGCGAAACCTTGAAGAATTTGGCACACGTATTGTCCGAAACACCAGGACTATCACGCGCTACTGTCAACACAGCCATGTTTGGACTAAAATATTCATACAGGTGGCTTAAACAATGACGACTAAACGATATACTTCAGACGGAGACTTCGTGGTTTGTTAGAGGATGAAGCTTAGGACAGCCGAGCATGTCTGCGCACCCATGATTCGTGTCATGTGTAGAAGCAATATCCGATTTTTGACACTCGAAAAGAAGCGTCGTGTAGAATGTCAATCGAACCACAAGCCTGTATATCACTATATGCGGAAAAGTGAAGAAGACAACCGAACAACCAACCAACTAATCAAGCAATCAACCAATGGAATAGTTGTGATATTTCTTGAAACGATCCACAAAGATCGCTACCTCCCGAAAAATCTGTCAACCGGTTGTTGTCCAAGCTTGTCCTCTTATCAAAGTCATGTAAACAGCGCTGTTTTAACGAGGAAAGTTGGCATTAGGACGAGCGTGAACTGTATAGCTTAGGTCTCTTCGTCGTCGTCATCAATACCAACTGTTTCGCAGTGTCTGGAACTCGCAAGATGGGTCACTGAATCACAGGGCTTAAGTGGACAACTGACAAAGTTTCTTACCACCAACACTGTAGCCTCCGAAAATAGACGAGTAATTAGTGCGATGTAAGGCTGTATGGTACCTCTGAAAGCAAGAGATGTGTTGCGACTGGGTGAAAACTGATCAATGACATAGCTATTCCTTAGTAAGCAGGAAAGAAAGCAACAGTGTGACAGTTAAGAGCATTTTGCGTGACCTTCCAGTACAAAAACACGAGTCATCAAATTCATCACAGCAGTGTAGTTAGTGCCAAGTATGTACAATTAAAAATCAAGTAGTCTGTTTTAAAAATCACCCGTTCGAACGGCAAGTCAACATCTTGGTCATATAAGGTCCCTCGAGTTCGTAGCCCAACTTTCGGTAATAGTTCCGTGTCCCGACTCCACTGATTACGGCGATCTTCAAGGAACCATGTTCGTCTCGCGCAATGCGTTCGGCCTCTTCCATCAGAAGCCCACCGAAGCCCTGGAAAAGGGATAGAAATGAACACTGGAGGACGGACGGCTGAGTCCATGGTTACAGGAGTAATTTGACTGTTTCAGATTGTCAAAAGGTGTCCACAGGTGATTCTGACGGGATTTTTATTCGAAATAAAGTGGTTCAGTTGTAGTACAAACTGTTGCAGTAGGTGAATGACAAAAACAAAAACAGAGGTTTTTGTTTGCCAGGGAAACCAAACCCAGACAAAAAACAACAAGAATGACAAAACAAAACAAAAGGTTTTTTTTGCCAGGGAAACCAAACCCAGACAAAAAACAACAACCGTTTAGTTGTAATATCCTTCCAGTGCCTACCTGCCACGCCATCTGAGGGAAGTCAGAGGGCCGATATACTGTCAGATTGTCCGAGCCTAGGCAGGAGCAACCAAGATGCTGAGATCGGGTTCGAACCACGGAGCCGTTTCGAGTTCACACAACACCTCCAACTTATCACTTGTTTCTATCTAGGCTTTTGGGAAGTGGCAAATTCCCTGCTTTTGTGATTGTCGTATACTTAAAAACACGACCGCTGATTTCATTTGAATTTACACCACTTGAACCGTCAAGATGGAGCTCTTATACAGTACTAGAGTGCAGATAGGCGATCTGAAGTCGGAGACCAAAAGGATGGATTCCAGATACCCGAAGAGTGGTGAGCGTTCTTGCACGACCGATTAGTGGCCAGTTCAATCGGAATGACTGTATCACGCTGCTTTTCTACAAACACAGAGTTGGATCCGGTCACCTTCAGCGACGACTGGAAAACTATTTTCGATCCACTAGGTGAAACTAGACACATGATGCCAGAAGGCTCATGTCCGTTGAGTGATTTAGGAATGTGTAGTTTATAAAAATGCAGAACAACCGAACGACATCTAAAGTCTTGATCAGAATGGGACATACAGATACGAGCGACGGGATGTAGCATAATCTCAGTTCGAATATAATTCGCTGGTGAATGGTCAATCAGTAGTTGACCTAATCACATGTCTAGCTGGTCACATGAGCAAAGATGCCTGTGAGAGTTAAGCAAACGTCTGCAGTGGTAAAAATCTTCGTTCTAACAAAGCTCAGTAGGACACCTGGAAAGGCACGTCTCAGAATAGTAAAACAGAACCATAACTACTAACCTGGTGCTGAAATTTAGTCGGATCCTTGGCTGCAATCGGTACCGCACTACCATAGACATGAAGCTCGCGGACGATTGAGCAACGTGGGTCAGCCTCACCCTGTCCATCTGTGGTCTGGCTACAGCGTAGCTCAGATCGAAATGTCTGTGGTGAACATTGTCGAAGACGCAACAGTCCGATTAGAATGTCCTGATAGGGATCCTCGTAAGCTAGGAAAGTTTCCCAGCCGCCGTTGGCGAAATAGTCTCGACGGATTAACTCAATCTGTATTTGGGGGTAGGGAAAAGAAACAAAGTTTGAATATAATACTGGACACGAGACCTTGCCACTGCTGCGGACTCTTCCGCTCGCATGAATAAAGTAGGTTAAAAGGCTCAAACATCCACATGTCCCTAGGCATCATCATCATCATCATCGACAGCATGACATCAGTGCTCAACACCGATGCTTCACTGCCTCTGAAAGCCTTATTGTAAAGGAAAGAGTAAAGGTGGACAGGGAATGGACGTAGTGCTAGCTTACCACAAATCATTCCGAGGTGCCTACACCTCCAGACATTCAATCAGACAATCTGGATAGAAACTGACAACAGGAACGCCACTGACATCGGTTGGCAGCCATATCTTGTAGTGTCTCCGACCAGGCACAGTGAGGATCATGCGGTCCCCATCCCGGAAGGCGAGTAGCACCGACAGCACCCAAACGTTTCGTGATCTCCTTCATACTCCTCTGCCAAGTCGAGGGTCGGCCACCTCTCTGTTTACGCCACTCTGAGTTGGGCATGGAAAACATGTCCCTAGGAGACAAGTTTAACGTTGTTCACAGTATAACAACCCCTTAAATCCGTAGAAACGTCTCTGCGGAAAGTAGGAGTATTTGACCCATCAAGAAGATAACATCAGCTCGTGAAAGCCCACGTGGAAAGTCGTGGCCGACGGGAGTACACTATTGTCAAGTGTCTAAGGGAGTGGTCGTTGTTCGAAGAGGTTTGTTTGGAGGAAAATGCATCTGGAGGACCGTACTGAATGAGACCATTCATGCTATCGGAGGAGAAATAGAGCTGTTTCAGATGTAAAACGGGCCAGAGAAACGGCATATGGGCAACCGATTATTGACGGCAACACCAGATGAGAAGACTGGTACTTGATTTTAATAAAACCTTATAGTAGAAGGGAGAAAAATGGGGAGAGAAAAAGGACAAGGCTAACCTACAGCAAACATCCAAGGTGCCTACACCTCCAACACTAAATCAAACAATTTGGATAGAAACTGACAACACAACATCCATTGACATCGATTAGCAGCCATATCTTGCAGCGTTTCCAACTAGGTGCAAACGGAATCACCTGCAGGGCGAGTGGCACCGACAGCAGCACCAAAAGGACCGAAACTCTTTGTAACGTCCTTCATTTCCCTATACCATGTAATATTCTGACTAGCTCCGGGTTTCTGCCAGTCCGAATTAGGCACGGAAAACAGTATTTGTCTGGGAAGGCGGTAATTAGGCATGCGTAACACATGGCTCAGCCACCCTAGTTTGCAGCGCTGTGTGCACTCTTTAGGTGAAGTGCGTCTGTTTCACCAGAAACTCGTCCCCTGGTCACCTTATTCCGAATTCGATGGTTCCAGGTGACTAAAAATATGGTTCTGAGACACTAGTGATCAAAGACCTGAAGATGTCTCAGATCCTCCACCCGAACTTGCCGAGTCCTACAGTCATACAACAGTGTAGCACACCATGTAGTTCTTTGAGACCCATGATAGGCCCCAAATAGGCAAACACAATTCCGGCCTTTGAAATTCGTGCGTCTGTCACGCTACCGTCAGATCTAATGCAACTTCCGAGATACAACTTCAAGTGTTACCACTTGAATTCTTACAGCGATGTTCAAATACTGTAGGTCCCGCAGCACAACTTTGCACTTTTTAGGTATGAAGCACACGCCGAAGGACGGAGTGACTCTGGTGAGCTATATAAGCAATGCGTGCGCTTCCTGTTCTTCTTCAAAAATGAGAACAATCTCATCTGCATATTCCAGGTCGACAAGTTTCTCACTCGAAGGGATCCGAACACCAGGGTTCTTGGGACATTGCACCGTTCGCCCCATTACCCCATCAATGAGGAAACTAAACAAAAATGGAGAGGCTAGACATTCTTGTCGCTTCCGTGAAAACCCACGCGGGAAGTCGTGGTCCACACAGCTTCTTCCTGGAATCTTGCTTGCAGTTCTCGTCGGGTGCTGTCTTCGCGTCCCTTCGTAAGCTGACGCAAGATAAGCGAAGTGCAGTCTAGTTACAACGGAAGTCAAGCTGATTCCTCAGCGGTTTTCACATCTACTGAGAGCTTTTTTTTTTCAAAAACCGATTTTATCGACTTATCCCATTTGGTTGGGACAAACTCTTCCGTCTATACAGAGGCAAGTAAGTCTGAAAATCATTAACTAAGGATTTCACCTCCATCTCTGAATTGAGTTCGTTAAGACCAGCAGCCAGGTGACGATTGATGGATAAAAAACATTCGCTTATTTCCGAAGCTGTTAGAGCTTTCAAATTCATTGTTGTCTAAGGCTGCGTTGCTAGTTGGGAATCCCACTGGGCACCTGCATGTGACCAATGAGGTGAAAGTTTGCGACTCAACGATTCAGGCGCTCTTCTTTCTTGGAGGTAGATGAGTCGTTGTCATCAGTAATTGTTTCGCTCACCAGCGGCTTCTTTGGGCCTGCTACGCGCATCAGCTGGCACGGTCTATGCACACTCCTAAAGTTTCTCGCTTCTCCCATCTCTTCAACTTTCTGGACAATCACACTTCGCAACCCACATGTGGATGCTCTTTTCCACCTGAAGTTTGACAGAACGCCCAGTGTTGTACTATAGATCAGGAGAAATACATGTTCGAGCTTCGAGCAATTCTTCGAGTGTTTGTAGAGATCCGGTAGCGATAGATATCCAGTGCTCAAATAAGTGGGTATATAATGGGGGAAATGGCCCCTTGGCCGAAGTGGGAGTGCAGAATTGACCGGTGATCATGCAAGACGACAAAGTGGTGCTCAAGATGGTGGTCAGACAGCCTTTCCAGTAAAGAACCTTAAACTGTGCACCCCAAGAATCAATGGTTTTGAAGAAAAATTCAGGGCTCTTTGAAACACACTGTTAATGGGCACAAATATGAACCCGTTAACTTTGAGTGAGCTGAGAGCTGTGAACACTTCAGTCAAGACCTGGCATGGAGCGAGAATTGTTTAGGACTGGTGTCACTCTGACTCAAAGTCAGAGGGAACCCCTCACAAAACCTGATGGATGAATCAATCAGTTTCAGTCTGTCACTTATAAACAGTGTACCATATTCACATTGGTTTTAGCTGCTAGTTTCGATCGCTGGAAAGTGGGATCAATGAGATATACGACCAAGCATTGGAGGTGATGGCATATTCAGTTAGTTCGGGAATTGAGTGGCTATGCATTGATGGCAATAGAGCTGATACATGCGCGCTACTGACTGCACGATCGGGCCATTTCTCCTAGTGTCATTAACCATCAGTGAGTTGATTGCGGCGACCCAAATGCATGGAGGGGGAAGTCGTCGACTCGATTAAGTCTACCTTTGAAGACAGCGATGGTCAAACACTGACATCTTCTGTAAGCCTTCTGCACGTAGAAGCCGTCTCTTATCCATAAAGCAGTAAGGATCGCATCGCCGCAGTGTTAACTCCGCCCTTGACAGACAGACTGACGTCACGTCGATGCCATAGGTGTTGGAGGTTGGCAAAAGCTGCCCTGGCTTTCCTGATTCGATAAATAATCTGATCACCAACTAGTCCACCGGAACTTACACAGTTGTCCAAATTTATCTACCACATCAACAGGATCGTCTGCAAGCATGAGGTTTGCTTTTGATCCAACTCAGTTTTGCAGTCACACTTTATACTTTACAGGTGTGAAGCGCATGGCGAATCGTGAGGCAGAGTTACTAGGGATAGCTAAAATGGCTTGCATTTTTGAAGGATACCTGTCGGATGAGAACTTTACTGGCAAGTAAAAGGCATCAGAACCAACCAAACAGGAGAATAAATCATTTTCAACAACTGACTTGATAGGGCTTCACACGAGAATGTATTTCTTGTATCCCAACCTCTCTAGTACGAATGTCCCGACAACTGGCGCCCAGCTCGGCCATTCGGGCTAACACCAACTCCCGCAGGTTCCCATGTTCCACACCACTGGTCACCAAAGGCATCGGAATGTCTCTGCGAAGGAAAGTGGAAATATACTCAATATAGTAGTCCAAAAACCGGTTCGACTGGATTGTGATCACTCCAAATTCAAACCGGAGCTCCGTGATCATGAAAAATCCCTAGCTTTTTAGTGTTTTTCTTGGGCGTACGAAGTTGTTGTATTTCTGTTGCACACATATACGTGAATCCAGTGCCTGACTAATTAGATCCAGTGATACTGAACTGTTGAAAAGGCGGTATTCTCTAAACGATGCAGTCTGAATGCTAGAAACTGTCACAGACACCATATGTAACGCTTATACAAAAGGAAGCCTTGAACGCATTCTTTTTCCGGTCTTGTGTGCAATCGAAAGCAGGAAGTGAAACTCTGTCCCGTTAGGAAAAACTTCACAAGTCGCATTGGTCTTAACCTGAAGACATTTCTTTGAGGTATCAACCTGCGCCGGGGCATGCGACATACACTATGCCTTGGAAATTCGCACCCTGTTCTACCTACGTGTAATTTAATCACACCACCGATTAGCCACTTGTTGAATGGTACCAACCCTACCCAACCCTGCAGGTTCCAGGATCCCAAAAAACATTGGTGAAATACAAATTGCTGAGGATTTCCAACAAAAATGCGATGAGCAGCATTCCTCGAGTTTTCAGCATAGACTGAATTCACTTGCAGCACATAAGTCCAACTGAGATAATAGTGATGGAATGCGAATACACTGTTGCGGATGTTAGCTATTCCGTGGAACATGGGTTGCTTGGGTGCGCTATCTGGGCGCCAGCTTGATCACCAAGCCCGCCATTGGGATCGCAATCCAACTTCTTCAGTTGAATCCAACAGTTGGATCAGTGCACACGAAACAACCACTCTTAAATGTTCATTTGACTACTGATCCACAGGCAACAACACCCATTATAAGGTTCCTGTGTAAACGATCATTACTCATTAAGCACAGTTCCTTTCGCTCCTCGGCTTGGACTCTGGTGCGATAAGATTTAGCTTCATACTCGTACTCAGCATTTCCTCAGCAGAATTTAGGATATAACGGTGGTGCCAGGATTCAGTGCTAAAGACTGCGTCGACACTAAAGCAATAACACTGTTATTGGTTGTGTTGCTCCATTCCGCCTGCTACTAGGACCAAAAGGTGTTATTCGGTAGTGACAAACTAGTGACAAATCGACCACACCCAATCGCCTCACTATGTCCGTCGGAACAGGTACTTTCATCCGATTTATCTAACGGTGGGTGTTGATGATGACGTCATTAGTGTTGTACTACCAACATGGATGTTGAGGGAAAAGTGGACAGCGGAAAGCGGGAAAGACAGGTTGAAAACCAATGGTATCTATGCGGAATAAGAGCGCGACAAACATCTGCGTCGTTTCTAGAGCAAACTAAGCTCAAGGGGGTGACATTGGCTTGAGAAATGATATAACAGGTTTCTAAGCTATTCATGGGATAGTAGCTAATTCAAACGTAGGGAGCATACAATGTTCGCAACAAAAAAACTATGCAAGAAGACCAAACACCAAAGACCCAACATGGCAGAAAAAACTCAAGGCGGACAGAAAACAAGTTGGACAAGAAGTGATTTACCGCTGAATTCTGTAAACTCGAGTCCAGGGCGGCACCAAGGCAAGGATGCGCGCCACCAGATCGATCAGCATGGTAGACGGATAGCTACGGTACCGTCCTGAACGCCACAGCTCATATAGTCCAGTACCGCGAATCACCAGGGTTGGGTAGATTTTTAATCCATCTGATCGGAAAGCCGGGTTTTCAAAGTACTCAGCAAACTGTGCTAAATCGCGTTCCCAACCGACGTTCGGTAGATCGGGCATCATATGTGCGACCACTTTGAACCCAGCATCTTTGGACAGGTGAAAGGATTCACATACGGCGCGGACAGTATGCCCCCTACATAATGCAGTTCGACGATAACAATTCGATTAAATGGAGAAAGTTACCTGTTCGTATCCCGAGCAACATCTTCATACACACTTTGGACACCGATCTCCAAACGGGTGCATCCATAGCGTAACATTTCACCCAAATGTTTCTTCAAGCAATAATCTGGCCTAGTCTCTATTGTAATGCCAACACATTTTGTGGTGCTACGTTCAGAATATCTGTTTCCGGAATAAACAGTACATGAATCAGCGTACTTACGTCACTGCCTCCTCTACGCTGTGACTAGAGTGACCAGACAAGGCATCGTGCAAATTTCTGTAAAAAAGGGTTTAAAAGATCGAGCTACTTATTACCGAATAAAGTAATCGCGATAATCTTCCGGCAAACACATGAAAGTGCCACCCATCACGATGAATTCAACCTTATCGCAGGCATGTCCCAGCTGCTGAAGCTAGAGAAGTATGAACGTTGGAGGACTCGCAGTTTACCTGCTCAATTCGATGACGAGTTTGTATGTAGGGATTATATCGGGCACGAATGGCACGCATCGAAGTGGGCTAAACTCAATAGGACTAGTCACTTGTCTACTAACCTCATAGCCCGTGTAAGATTGAGTGGAATATTCGAAGTCTGAGTCAGGACCACCTGGACAGTAGCTGAAAGTGTCGGAATCGACCGGATCCTCCGGGAAGCCAGACTTACACACACACATTTCCAGTCATAGCGATGTGGGGACAACGATGTGGTTTGCACATTACAGCAATTACAACAATCTGGAGAATGTTATGATTGGATTCAAAAGACGTTTTACGTACCCCACTGGCAGAACGCACTGGTTTGGCCTTGAGGCGAGGCAGCAAAGCCTGACAATGTGACGTGTCTATATGACAACGAACTTACATGCTTGTGCTCTGACGGTACAGCAGCGATTAGATCAACCAGTCGGGGCTGTGAGGATAATCCGTATTTGCTAGCCACCTCTGCCTTGAGTCTAGATCATGAGAAAACGTCACAAACAGCAAACTTGTTTAGGTTAACATCTCGTTTTTCCTCCACTGCCTTGATAAGTTGCGCAATTATTTCGCCGATTGTCATCACCATCAAATCTTCCTTGGGCAGAGTGGGAACTCCTAGTTGGGTGCGAGGTATGGAAGTGACGAACTGAAAAGTTACTCTTGTTTGGCTTCGGCATTTTCGATGGAGTTGAGAAAAGGACACACAAGCAAGTGAAGTGGTCCAAGAAAAATAAATTCCCTGAAAAAAAGCAAGCAAGTTAATGCAAATCGGCAGTCTGACAAAACTAGTCCACTACCGGAGTGTATTGTTCTATCACTTCAGTAGCGTCCAGGAAACCGTGCGGGCTCGGTCAGCCACAATGCTAGCATACATCAGCAAAAATAGTTGCTGAGGTTATTTTAGCGAACTACTAGAAGCTCGGTCTCATACCACCCAATCTACTCACTTTACTTAACCTATCTTTTGTGTGATGAGGTGGTTCCAAAAAGGATCCGAATTGCAACCATTCACGAACGAAGAGCAGTGCAAAATCGGTATACAAAGTTATACAGACCCTATTCCGGGGCCGGATTCCGTCCAATATCAAATTCGGAGCTAAAATCTCGTTGTCAAAAGAGGCCCTCCCGTATAGGGTGCTGGAAACTAAATATTGGCCAATTAGGTGCATAAGAACTACATAAGAACTATCTAGGCTAGGTGGTAGTTGATCCGTTTGGGGAGATTGGTACCTGGTATGCAAACACTTATTCGCCACTCGAGGAGACATCGTTGGTGCGCGCACTGGCGAGAATGGGATCGGGTGTAATCAGACTAACTTCCGATCCTTTTAGCCAGGGTTTGTCCGAATTTGTATAGCTTCTTCTGACGCCGTCTATGTAGACGAGGACCATGTTCTTCATGTGGACATTTGTCTAATCACTTGACTCACGTGTTCAAACGAGTCAAAGGGCCGTGGATGGAGAGTGGATTGGTTTGTACGCTCGTCTTTGTGTAGAAAAATTTGGTGTTCCGTGTACTCGAATTTGAGATGAAACAAATCAATCGAATGTGATCCAGGCAGGCATGGTTCTGACAGGCAGCCAAAGACGGATTTGTATCACAACCCTTTCCTTACCTCCCAATTCACACTTCAGAAAGCCAAACGCAAGACCTCTGGTGACAATCGGGCCTACAAATGGCTGGAACAGCTGAGTGCAGTTGGTTGACCAACCACAGTACATCCGTTTCGTAGACCGATCTCTACCACTGACACTGTCCGCCTTACCCGGACACTAAACGCTCCGTATAAGTGCCTTCCTATGGATATTGGCGATTAGGTTTTCCCATCGATTATTGAAGATCTGCATATTCGACTTCCCCCATTACATCATCACGAGACAGGACACCAGTATTGACACTAATTTCTCAGTCATACGACCACAAAGTTTAGTTGTTTATATGTTCAGTTGTAGCACCCTTTCGGTGCCCAACTGTCATGCCACCCGAAGGTTGCTGGGATACTGTCAGGTTGCCCAAGCCTAGAAAGGGGAAGTCGAGAGGCAGAAGTCGGGTTCGAACCACGAACCTTCCGGTCAGTAAATTCGCGCTCTAACCACTTGGGCCATCTCACCCGCTGTTTATACTCAAGGCCTCAAAGATAAAAGAGTGGATGAAAAAGGGATCTGGTGCTAGCTGGTTACAAGCCTTCTGAGGTGTCTACATCCCCAGACGCTCAACCCACAATCTGGGGAAAAACTGATGGTACAAACACCACTGGTATCGAGTATACACCATCCTGGAAGGCAGATCACACCAATACCCAAACATTTAGTAAACACTCATGCCATTCTGTTATGTCACACGTTGTCCACTCCGTAGTTTGCACCGTTTTGAAGGGGATACGAAGCACACCAGTTTTGGTATGCGATGTTTTACCATACACAACACTTGGTCGAGCCACCGCTGGTGGTGGTGCAGAGAGCTTTACGCGACTGAATTACTGACTGCACAAACAAACACCAGTTTTCTAGTTGCCCCGATGCGAATTCGTTAACGCCACCAACATAAGCGGCGCGTCTGATTCATCAGTAGGTCTTCGTCATCAGATGATTCCCATTACAGTTTTATGTCGTTTGCGTGGGCCGATCAAGTTGATTGAAGGCTTCCAAGGAGACAATCGATCACCGGACAAACCTTTGGTTCCCCATGAGAATCAAAAAGTATAAAATTTACGTTATCTCAGACTACTGCCAAGTGGCTCTATCCCCTCTTATTTTTCAACACGGTTGTTCTTGTTCCCCTAGTCTATTCAAAAGTGAGTTGTGCAACGGATAGCTGACTGCTAGTTTATATCTCATGTACACTGCTAAAAAATAGGTAATCGTTCAGCTGTAGCACCCTTTTGATGCCTAGCTGCCACGCCACCCGAAGGAAGCACGAGGGCTGAAATACTCATGTCCAAGGTCGTTCCACTCTACATGTTTAACTTGACACCATGCTGACCCCCTCTATTCACTTACTGTGTTCGTGTGCTTATTGATCTTCGCCTGGCATGGTCTGTTACGGCTCCATACCTGCCCATCCTGTTCGATACACTAGAATGTGTGCTACTGCGTACGCTGTGTCCAATGGGGCAACGGGTTGCTCTTGCACTGACTCCTTTTCGATCGATGCATACTGTCCCCGAAACAAGCATACGAGACCCCATTAGATAATTCATCTCAAGTCTCTCGGGGCAAACACAGATTTCTCGCACGTTCCTCTTCATATGTTTGTTTTATTGGACAGGATATCAGTTAATAGTTGCCTTCGCGCGGCAATGTTGTTTGATTAATCATCAAGGTAAATGCATCCCGAAGGGGTTAACGCTATCTGTTTGTTGTATCAACATACGTTCCAACAGACCGCAGCTCTGAGGTTGAGGAAAATGTGTCGTTATTTGTCACGGTTACCCCAATCAGCGAGAAATACAGGTGATTCTGGCGCTCATCGCACAGACAATGAGGGGTGATTTTTCAACTATGTAGCGAACATCACTTATTTCTAGACGGCACAAGCGCTCACACCGGATGACTTGGTATCCACCAAATGCAAACCAGCCATGGATTCAGTTGGACCTTGCAGCAGCAGATACCGGCGAGAAGCCTCGATAAAAAATGTCGTTCTGTATTATACAAGTAGACCCCGATCATAGCATTGTGCGGTCAACCGTATCCATTCGACTCCTCCATGGAACATGTTGGGCGATGTAAAACCATTCGATTCATCGACAGGGCTCAACACTAACGAGTTCAGTTTGCTAAGAAGCTCCCAGAACCCAACGGGCACAGTAATGGTGTAGATGTCGATTGGAGAAGGGTGAATGTTGCCATGATCACAACCTTCACCCCAGGTCGCTGACACACGCCAATTAACACTGGACCCCGTCGCGATCAGCAGCGCTGATTGAAGGTAGACCGCGCTGACAAAAAACGATTGTAGTGGAACTCGCAGATTACTCAAACATCGAATAATGAAGAACCTAAATATTGACAGGGAGCGCTGATGGTCAGTAGAGGCGCGAGAATGAGGAGAGCTTTTGTAACAGGAAACCACCGAACCCTGTTCTTGCTGATCCGATCAACTGGTCCAAGGGGGCACTCCGTCTTGAACGATGGGCTTTGAAAAATAGCTTAGTTGGTTTCCATGAACTCAATTTCTGGAAGGATCATGTGAGCCCGGGTGGAACGTTGAAAGCAGTGCACCATTGAGGACGGCAGTTCAACGTTAAGATTTATTACATGAGGGAAATGTCGGTAGCTCAGGTAGCGTAGATGGTCGTTGGCTTGTTCGCTGAGCTGGGCAGTTTGATGGCAAACGTTTGATCACCAATCGAGGTGACATCATCAGTGCATTATTGGGGAGCGTAGTTGTGCGTAGCGATGGGTCAGTGGTTGTACACAACCACAGCTCTGGGGCTGAACGCGTTTTGCTGGCACTACTTTACGGCACTACTCTTCAAGTCTTCAGCGCGGGGCAGTATGCTTGCCAGCGCGAAGACCAGCATAAAAGGGTCTAATAGTGTTTTGAACTGGGTAATAACTGCAGCGCAATCAACAGCCGGAGCACGGTAATTCCACACTACAACCTCCGGAAATGAAGAAAACTGCAGCGTAAATGTGTGCGCACTGAACTGGACAAACTTCGTACCATGTCCCCATCGCGTGTTAGTTAGTTTAACGGTTGAATGTCAGTTGGTCAAGCTTTATTCAAACTAAGTATAAGAATTAGCTCCCCTCGAAGGCGACGATACTCAAGAAAAAAGAGGTCAAGCAATGCAAGACGCGTTTCGTAGTCCACGGATTTAGGGCCTGCGACCATTTTCGTAGCACCTCGCTGGAGGCGCTCTGAAAAGACAACTTGGTTGGCACATTCGATGAGCGGTCTGACGTAAGCTCCATAGAGTATTTGGAAGTCCATGCGAGTAATACGGGTGAAAGTGATCCAAACCATCCGTAGAGCGGCGAACGTCTTTTGGGCCGATTTCTCATGGTGCAGTGAGAAGGACATGTTTGAAGAGAGGCAGATATCCAAATCCTTTTTGGAACCTACCTTCGTGATGTCTTCTGGTCCATTCTCACCATACACGACAAAGGCATTCGCTGAGTCTCGTCCAAATGACATATGGACGCACTTTCCGTCATTCGGAGGAAAGTGTTAGTCCAACGACCACTGGTTTGCAGCATTAAAGTGCACCGGCATAAGAACTCCAGGATTTCAAGTCGTCCGCAAAAAGTAGACGTGGATTTGAAAGAACGCATGGAAGGTAGTTGAGGTATATCAGAAACAGCCATGGTCTCAAAACGGAGCCTTGGGGAAATCCAATGGAGAGGGGGGCTGAAGAAAAGTAGGTCGAGTCCGCTTTCACGCGTAATGTTCTGTCTCATACAAGCGCCTTGGTCCAGTGTAGGATTTTCCTTGAAATCCCGTTACACTCGGATCTGTGAGGCAGCGGGTTGTGTGAGAAGTGGAACAATGTTGCATCTGATATGAGTCCTTCGTCCTTGGCTTGGGTTGGGCTGTCCATAAATACGAGCATATTTGTCACACAAGACGGTTTGCGAGAAATCCGTGTTGAGCTGGAGATATCAAGTTGTTGAAAGTAAGGTGGTTTAGGATAGCTCTTTTCAGAATGCGTTCTGTCACCTTGCACGTCACGCTAGTGAGGCTTAGAGACCTGTAGCTGCCAGATGATAGTCGGTCACCATTTTTGTAGATTGGTGTGACAAGCGCTTCATTCCAAGCAGATGGAAAGTGGCCTTCGTCAAGCGACTAACGAAACACCGGGTGGAAATGTTGTGCCAGTGTGAACAAAGTTTCCTTCAGGATCCTCAGATGGACTTCGTCGGGCACTAACGCGTAGAACGGGTTGACTTAGTGCAAGAATTGACGAATGCCCTCCACCGTGAAGAGCAAGTCGGCTAGAGGCCATTCGTAGCTACGCCTTGACAATATTGGATTGGAGGAGGTGGGGATGAATATAGGCCTGCGTACTGTTCTCTGTATACCTCAGATACTGCTATTGGGTCAGTCGCAGGCACCTCGTTCCTGTCTTTCAAAGAGAACGCAGATGGCCCGTTTCAGTAGTGTCTCACTTATTTAAAACCACACTTCCGGGCGAGGTCCAGAATGGTGTCTTGTTTTCGTATGTTCCATTTCTGATTTACAGCGGTTCCACATTTTACGGAATGCCAGCTCACCTGTGTTTCCTATAGTCCACTTTTCGAAAAAAAAGTTAAGACCTCTTTTCAGGGAGACGCCGAATCCTCTTCGGTAGCTTTCGGCTCAACCGACTGCGTGCTGGTTTTTTGGGACGAACATCGTTTCAGCTTCGCGAACTTTCTGGATAATGTCCTGTATGGGTCTTCCACTGAAGCTGGTTCCAGTATAACTTGTTTTGTTCAAGAGCACATTCCTATGAAGTCTGCATGGCAGAAGTTTCCAGCCACGTTTGAGATTCGGGATTTCTGGCCCAGTAGTAGATGAAATGAAATGGCAGCACACAATGGTAACTATGTTCCAGTGGGGTGTTAATTATCACCTGATTGACTAAGTGTCTTTCAACGGTGATGACCAAATCCAGGAGGGATGTTAGTTGGTCTGCGCGATATCTGGTGGATCCAGTGGCATGATGAGTTCAAGCGCTCTGTTGAACGACTTCGGTCAGAGGACAATCAGGATGGGCAGAGCCGCATGTAAGCACAAAGCGACCACGCCAGCTCTCCGTCGTTTTGAGTCGGCTCAAAGAACAGAGCGGCCGTCTATCGATATCTCCGTTTCAGACAAGTGGTGTGAGCCAGGTCTGTGTGAGTACGATTATGGACGGCTGTTCAAGAATAACTGATTGTTTGTTGAAAAGGCTGAGGCAGTTTGTAGACAATCACTTCAATGCTCACGAGCGTTAAGAATGCGGACAACCTGACTAATTGTGCCCCGTAGTTTGGTGTAGGCCACAGAACTCCAAATTATAAAGTGATCCTAAAGGACTGGGTGGATGAACCCAAAACGCATCGACGTCGTAGATCAAATTGTTTACCCGGGCAGTTGTGTGCGTTCAGGTGGACTGGCTGGAGAAGAATCGAAAAGGCTAGTCGTTGACATCCAAGGCGCCGGCGCGATATCAGCGTCTATCAAATGTAGTGGGGCGATGCAAAATCCATACTGCCATATGAACTACAAAACTTTCCTTACGCGCATAGATTGCACCAAGCATGTCAGTGTTCAAACAATGTGCGTCAGCTAACCCTAAGAACCTAACGTCAAACCAACTGGGCAGTTATGTCACGTACGGGCCACGGACCAAACGAAGCTATGCCCTGATTGGCCAGAATGTCAGCCAACCTGGATCGAAAACTTTCAGTTCAACGCTTCTCACCCCCCACCCACACCCCACCGAGGTTCTAGCACGTCCTTGCGGAACACTTCGTGATGACCCTATAAATAGGGTCGACATGATCATGCTTTTTCTCCATAATGGGCCATCTGAAGCTGCCATGCCTTTTGATATGCCATAGTGAAACAGGAAACCAAGGACGAACACAAAGTAGCACGACCGATCAGAAGACATATTAACTGGCGCCATCCCGAACCTATGGTGTTAATTTTGGCAGAGCACCTCAAAATAACTTTACAGCAGCAACGTAAGCAGTTTGAAGAAGCTCCAATGGGGCTTGTTGAATATCTGATGTGGCAAACATATTGAGGCCTCCTTCCACAGATGTTGCTGCAACCTCGATCACTGCCATCAGTATGCACGCTTCCTCTAGATGGACTTCCGGAAGCTTGTTCGAAAAATATACAAACTTGTTTTATAAAACACATTTCACAGTTTGATCATACATGGGAAGTTCGTTTGTTCATGTGCAATCTGTGGATAGTTGAAAATGATCGTTCCAGAAATTTCATACTCCCAAAACCCCCTCGTGATATGTACCGGAATCGGGAATTATCAACGGATATACGCGACCTGAGAACGAGCGCACAACT
>NW_008751704.1:1720302-1789125 GCF_000715545.1 Opisthorchis viverrini | reverse complement strand
TGTTCTGTCTCATACAAGCGCCTTGGTCCAGTGTAGGATTTTCCTTGAAATCCCGTTACACTCGGATCTGTGAGGCAGCGGGTTGTGTGAGAAGTGGAACAATGTTGCATCTGATATGAGTCCTTCGTCCTTGGCTTGGGTTGGGCTGTCCATAAATACGAGCATATTTGTCACACAAGACGGTTTGCGAGAAATCCGTGTTGAGCTGGAGATATCAAGTTGTTGAAAGTAAGGTGGTTTAGGATAGCTCTTTTCAGAATGCGTTCTGTCACCTTGCACGTCACGCTAGTGAGGCTTAGAGACCTGTAGCTGCCAGATGATAGTCGGTCACCATTTTTGTAGATTGGTGTGACAAGCGCTTCATTCCAAGCAGATGGAAAGTGGCCTTCGTCAAGCGACTAACGAAACACCGGGTGGAAATGTTGTGCCAGTGTGAACAAAGTTTCCTTCAGGATCCTCAGATGGACTTCGTCGGGCACTAACGCGTAGAACGGGTTGACTTAGTGCAAGAATTGACGAATGCCCTCCACCGTGAAGAGCAAGTCGGCTAGAGGCCATTCGTAGCTACGCCTTGACAATATTGGATTGGAGGAGGTGGGGATGAATATAGGCCTGCGTACTGTTCTCTGTATACCTCAGATACTGCTATTGGGTCAGTCGCAGGCACCTCGTTCCTGTCTTTCAAAGAGAACGCAGATGGCCCGTTTCAGTAGTGTCTCACTTATTTAAAACCACACTTCCGGGCGAGGTCCAGAATGGTGTCTTGTTTTCGTATGTTCCATTTCTGATTTACAGCGGTTCCACATTTTACGGAATGCCAGCTCACCTGTGTTTCCTATAGTCCACTTTTCGAAAAAAAGTTAAGACCTCTTTTCAGGGAGACGCCGAATCCTCTTCGGTAGCTTTCGGCTCAACCGACTGCGTGCTGGTTTTTTGGGACGAACATCGTTTCAGCTTCGCGAACTTTCTGGATAATGCCCTGTATGGGTCTTCCACTGAAGCTGGTTCCAGTATAACTTGTTCAAGAAAGGTGCACATTCCTATGAAGTCTGCATGGCAGAAGTTTCCAGCCACGTTTGAGATTCGGGATTTCTGGCCCAGTAGTAGATGAAATCAAAAGGCAGCACACAATGGTAACTATGTTCCAGAGGAGTGTTAATTATCACCTGATTGACTAAGTGTCTTTCAACGGTGATGACCAAATCCAGGAGGGATGTTAGTTGGTCTGCGCGATATCTGGTGGATCCAGTGGCATGATGAGTTCAAGCGCTCTGTTGAACGACTTCGGTCAGAGGACAATCAGGATGGGCAGAGCCGCATGTAAGCACAAAGCGACCACGCCAGCTCTCCGTCGTTTTGAGTCGGCTCAAAGAACAGAGCGGCCGTCTATCGATATCTCCGTTTCAGACAAGTGGTGTGAGCCAGGTCTGTGTGAGTACGATTATGGACGGCTGTTCAAGAATAACTGATTGTTTGTTGAAAAGGCTGAGGCAGTTTGTAGACAATCACTTCAATGCTCACGAGCGTTAAGAATGCGGACAACCTGACTAATTGTGCCCCGTAGTTTGGTGTAGGCCACAGAACTCCAAATTATAAAGTGATCCTAAAGGACTGGGTGGATGAACCCAAAACGCATCGACGTCGTAGATCAAATTGTTTACCCGGGCAGTTGTGTGCGTTCAGGTGGACTGGCTGGAGAAGAATCGAAAAGGCTAGTCGTTGACATCCAAGGCGCCGGCGCGATATCAGCGTCTATCAAATGTAGTGGGGCGATGCAAAATCCATACTGCCATATGAACTACAAAACTTTCCTTACGCGCATAGATTGCACCAAGCATGTCAGTGTTCAAACAATGTGCGTCAGCTAACCCTAAGAACCTAACGTCAAACCAACTGGGCAGTTATGTCACGTACGGGCCACGGACCAAACGAAGCTATGCCCTGATTGGCCAGAATGTCAGCCAACCTGGATCGAAAACTTTCAGTTCAACGCTTCTCACCCCCCACCCACACCCCACCGAGGTTCTAGCACGTCCTTGCGGAACACTTCGTGATGACCCTATAAATAGGGTCGACATGATCATGCTTTTTCTCCATAATGGGCCATCTGAAGCTGCCTTTTGATATGCCATGCGAGTAATACGGGTGAAAGTGATCCAAACCATCCGTAGAGCGGCGAACGTCTTTTGGGCCGATTTCTCATGGTGCAGTGAGAAGGACATGTTTGAAGAGAGGCAGATATCCAAATCCTTTTTGGAACCTACCTTCGTGATGTCTTCTGGTCCATTCTCACCATACACGACAAAGGCATTCGCTGAGTCTCGTCCAAATGACATATGGGCGCACTTTCCGTCATTCGGAGGAAAGTGTTAGTCCAACGACCACTGGTTTGCAGCATTAAAGTGCACCGGCATAAGAACTCCAGGATTTCAAGTCGTCCGCAAAAAGTAGACGTGGATTTGAAAGAACGCATGGAAGGTAGTTGAGGTATATCAGAAACAGCCATGGTCTCAAAACGGAGCCTTGGGGAAATCCAATGGAGAGGGGGGCTGAAGAAAAGTAGGTCGAGTCCGCTTTCACGCGTAATGTTCTGTCTCATACAAGCGCCTTGGTCCAGTGTAGGATTTTCCTTGAAATCCCGTTACACTCGGATCTGTGAGGCAGCGGGTTGTGTGAGAAGTGGAACAATGTGGCATCTAATATGAGTCCTTCGTCCTTGGCTTGGGTTGGGCTGTCCATAAATACGAGCATATTTGTCACACAAGACGGTTTGCGAGAAATCCGTGTTGAGCTGGAGATATCAAGTTGTTGAAAGTAAGGTGGTTTAGGATAGCTCTTTTCAGAATGCGTTCTGTCACCTTGCACGTCACGCTAGTGAGGCTTAGAGACCTGTAGCTGCCAGATGATAGTCGGTCACCATTTTTGTAGATTGGTGTGACAAGCGCTTCATTCCAAGCAGATGGAAAGTGGCCTTCGTCAAGCGACTAACGAAACACCGGGTGGAAATGTTGTGCCAGTGTGAACAAAGTTTCCTTCAGGATCCTCAGATGGACTTCGTCGGGCACTAACGCGTAGAACGGGTTGACTTAGTGCAAGAATTGACGAATGCCCTCCACCGTGAAGAGCAAGTCGGCTAGAGGCCATTCGTAGCTACGCCTTGACAATATTGGATTGGAGGAGGTGGGGATGAATATAGGCCTGCGTACTGTTCTCTGTATACCTCAGATACTGCTATTGGGTCAGTCGCAGGCACCTCGTTCCTGTCTTTCAAAGAGAACGCAGATGGCCCGTTTCAGTAGTGTCTCACTTATTTAAAACCACACTTCCGGGCGAGGTCCAGAATGGTGTCTTGTTTTCGTATGTTCCATTTCTGATTTACAGCGGTTCCACATTTTACGGAATGCCAGCTCACCTGTGTTTCCTATAGTCCACTTTTCGAAAAAAAAGTTAAGACCTCTTTTCAGGGAGACGCCGAATCTTCTTCGGTAGCTTTCGGCTCAACCGACTGCGTGCTGGGTTTTTGGGACGAACATCGTTTCAGCTTCGCGAACTTTCTGGATAATGTCCTGTATGGGTCTTCCACTGAAGCTGGTTCCAGTATAACTTGTTCAAGAAAGGTGCACATTCCTATGAAGTCTGCATGGCAGAAGTTTCCAGCCACGTTTGAGATTCGGGATTTCTGGCCCAGTAGTAGATGAAATCAAAAGGCAGCACACAATGGTAACTATGTTCCAGTGGGGTGTTAATTATCACCTGATTGACTAAGTGTCTTTCAACGGTGATGACCAAATCCAGGAGGGATGTTAGTTGGTCTGCGCGATATCTGGTGGATCCAGTGGCATGATGAGTTCAAGCGCTCTGTTGAACGACTTCGGTCAGAGGACAATCAGGATGGGCAGAGCCGCATGTAAGCACAAAGCGACCACGCCAGCTCTCCGTCGTTTTGAGTCGGCTCAAAGAACAGAGCGGCCGTCTATCGATATCTCCGTTTCAGACAAGTGGTGTGAGCCAGGTCTGTGTGAGTACGATTATGGACGGCTGTTCAAGAATAACTGATTGTTTGTTGAAAAGGCTGAGGCAGTTTGTAGACAATCACTTCAATGCTCACGAGCGTTAAGAATGCGGACAACCTGACTAATTGTGCCCCGTAGTTTGGTGTAGGCCACAGAACTCCAAATTATAAAGTGATCCTAAAGGACTGGGTGGATGAACCCAAAACGCATCGACGTCGTAGATCAAATTGTTTACCCGGGCAGTTGTGTGCGTTCAGGTGGACTGGCTGGAGAAGAATCGAAAAGGCTAGTCGTTGACATCCAAGGCGCCGGCGCGATATCAGCGTCTATCAAATGTAGTGGGGCGATGCAAAATCCATACTGCCATATGAACTACAAAACTTTCCTTACGCGCATAGATTGCACCAAGCATGTCAGTGTTCAAACAATGTGCGTCAGCTAACCCTAAGAACCTAACGTCAAACCAACTGGGCAGTTATGTCACGTACGGGCCACGGACCAAACGAAGCTATGCCCTGATTGGCCAGAATGTCAGCCAACCTGGATCGAAAACTTTCAGTTCAACGCTTCTCACCCCCCACCCACATCCCACCGAGATTCTAGCACGTCCTTGCGGAACACTTCGTGATGACCCTATAAATAGGGTCGACATGATCATGCTTTTTCTCCATAATGGGCCATCTGAAGCTGCCATGCCTTTTGATATGCCATAGTGAAACAGGAAACCAAGGACGAACACAAAGTAGCACGACCGATCAGAAGACATATTAACTGGCGCCATCCCGAACCTATGGTGTTAATTTTGGCAGAGCACCTCAAAATAACTTTACAGCAGCAACGTAAGCAGTTTGAAGAAGCTCCAATGGGGCTTGTTGAATATCTGATGTGGCAAACATATTGAGGCCTCCTTCCACAGATGTTGCTGCAACCTCGATCACTGCCATCAGTATGCACGCTTCCTCTAGATGGACTTCCGGAAGCTTGTTCGAAAAATATACAAACTTGTTTTATAAAACACATTTCACAGTTTGATCATACATGGGAAGTTCGTCCGTTCATGTGCAAACTGTGGATAGTTGAGAATGATCGTTCAAGAAATTTCATACTCCCGAAATCCCCTCGTGATATGTATCGGAATCGGGTACGATCAACGGATATACGCGACCTGAGAACGAGCGCACAACTCCCCAGCTATGACGCGAGCCCAACCACTCCTAGCGCAGACAGAGAAGAAGACCAGACCTTCAGAATAGGGATCTTACTGCCTCAACCGAAGGTGAATTACAGTGGGAGCAACGTCGTATATATATGTTTCGAGCGACCTTGGGGTGCGATAAGTCAGGTAACGCACACAAAGTATAACTGGCCAATAGGAAAAGAGCGCGGTCTTTACGGATTGAGGTGCAACCTGGCGGGAAAAGCGCGAAATTTAAAATTTCAAAAATTTTTGGAAATGAATTGCCAATAACTCGTAAAATAAGCAGTTTTTTGGGGATACTGACATCCTCAACACCTCGTGACCTTGGTTTCTCAGATGCTATCAAGATCCTGGCCCAAATATACAGTAAAGAAAGTTCCTTGTACATTCTTCGTTATCCGTGCCTCAGGGATACCACGAGAGTTACCGAGGATATCACCATGAACTAATCTGTTATCAACAAGGGAGTCAAGCGCTTTCAGTTCGGTCCCATGACTGAGCGTCAATCCAAGTGTCTCATATTCGTGACTGGCCTTAAATTGCCACACGACGCAAATATACGAACCCGGATACTGAATGGAATCGACCAGGACTCAAAGTTAACGCTTCATCATCAAATGCCAGCATCTTTTCGAACTCAAAGCTGAGGCTGCGGTGACTGGATATTACAAATTCTCTGAGCCTGGTATGGTACGCAAATTAACCCCCAAAAGGCGATCAACTTCTAAATGAACACCAGGAAAACCGCCCGCACCTTGTTGGTGTTGTGTAGAAAGCATTAGTCACGCCACTGTCTCTCCCGGTAAATTTCCTACAGGTACAGCAAATGCACTCGAAGGCGCCCCAAGGGAGAATGTTGCAGAGTTCGGGCAAACACCGACTCGAGAAAAAGACACAAGCGAACGTCACCATTACTGCATTCGAGAAGAATTCACCCAGTCTGTATCAATACCACACCGGTCACCCTCTATCTTTCTATAGCCTCTAACCTCACTCTGAGTTGAAAAAAAACGGGGGCAACTAGAAGGCCATCGACGGAAACTACGAAGTGCATCATTCATATTGCATCTGATATGAGCTTCGAAAAGACCGGAAAGCTATACCTACGGACAACCGAAACCTACGGACCCTGATTGGTCAGAGTGTCAGCTCATCTGATTTGAGCATCTGTAGTCCGTCGCTTCTCACCCCCTCAGAAAGATTCTGGTACGACCTTGTGAAACGTTCTATGCTGACCCTATAAATACGGCTGAAATAATCTTCCTTTGTCTCTACAATGGACTGTCCGAATCTACCGTGCCTTCTGATATGCCGTGGTCGGTGGAGAAGAAAGCCAAGGACTGACACAGAGTTACGGCAATATTCGGTTGGTTTCAAAATATACCAGGACGTTTTAGGGAAGGGCAACTCTCCCACGATCGACTGGTTAGTCACACTTCAAAGAGTGTGCCCTAAATGGTTTCCGTTTTCTCGTTTGAACTTGTGAAAGAATTATTTGCTGTCTAATCTGTTTACGGAGTTAACATGTTTTTGTTGAATGCCCTACTCCAAAAACCCGTTCCTGAAAACCTGTCAGATTGCACTCCAATTCTGTGGTGCACCTCTTTCAACCGCAGATGAGAGTACTAAATGCTAATATCCAGCAGAATTGGTTTACCACAACATTTACGGGCGAACTGGATATCCATAGAATGTAAGACGTAATGCGATGCCATGCCTAGTGGGCCTGATGGGATTTTGAATATACAGGTTTGTGGGACGAAGTCAATCATTTTATTCTTCTGGCCCGTATGTCTGCACCAGCTGCTTCTACACTGAAGATGCAGTGCGTTCCACAAGTAGCACGACAGCTGTCAAAAATGAATCAGTCTCCACTTTCAAGTCAGAGAGACCAGTGCGAAGATTTAGTTTTAATCGGCGTACTCGGAAGAGAACTATTGTCGCTTCCCAAAGCCCTGGAAGACAATATCAAAATGAAGAAAAACGACCTGGAATAAGGCCATTAACTATCCTCCTCCAAGAACGCAGGCCCACTATAATCCACTGCGAGTTTGTTAATTGCTGTCTGATTTAGCAATCAAAATCACGACGGCGCCTTCAGTGGACAGGCGCATAAGTGAGAGCCGTGTGATCACACGTGGGCCGTTCCCCAGAATCAACACTTTTAAAACTGGCCCAGTTGCATCCGAATCATGCCGCCACAGCTTGAATACGCACTGCTTCACGCATAGTTGTTAAACAGAAAGCAAAGCAAGCGATGGAAACATTTATTAATTGCTGCTACTAAGCACAACTTCTGAAAAAGCTAGAGTTTGAAGCATTTTACCAGCATCTGCAGTATTCCAGTAGGTGGCACAAACGTTATCATCAATTACAGCTGACCCGTTTTCGAAGATAGAGTTTTCAAGTGAATTCCCATGTATTTCCCTTGAGGACACTGTTTATTGGCAGCATAGCTTTTCACTGAAAGTGTTGATGAAGATCAGACTCTGTAGCAAATCCAAGGGAGTTGTCAGACACTTTGACGTCAGGGTTGCATGCGGCGAATTGCTTGTTTCAACACGAACGAGTGAGCGTAATCCCAAATCAATAAAATGCATCCAACCCCGAGTAAAAAATTATCCAGGGAATTGCAGTTCCTTGCGCCATACAGCAATAAGAACCTAGCGGATGAACAAAACCAAAAATTGGCTACGGAATTGCGATGCCTGATCAACTAGCATGATGTAACCCAAGTCAGCTATGGAAAACAGACAGAGGACAGGCATGGAGGGTACTTACGTGACAAAATGTGCCTACGGTCCACGATGCATGAGCAAATGGCTGGATGCAGCCCAAATCGATTGTTCGTTAATAAAAATGTACCCAACATACTTGATTTTTCCTATTCCTCGAATTTTAATTGAATTCGATGGTCATCTGCTTTTACGCCCACTCATAACACAAAAGAGCCCCTGTGCTTTTCACTTGCAAGACACAACTAGCACGTAATTATCACACGTCCTCATTTAGTGCATTCTTACTCAACATGAAGGATTTAATTGACAATCGCAAGTTTTTAAACAAGCATATCTGAAGGCAAAAACCAAGAATTCCGGAGTCAAAGAAGTACCATCGTAAAATTTAATGCACGCCTAATGTACGAGAGAGAAGTAATTAAGGCGGATTGTGACTGTCCCTGGTTTAAGGGTACATGCGACAAAATGCAACATTATTCAGCTAAAAAGGTTATTTGACACAACGGTTTTGGAGAAAAGTGGAATATGTGGGTAAAGACCAGCATCCAAGGGGGAAATAAGTTTTGACCAGGTGGGAGGCATATATGAACGAAACACGGATTCAGTGATGTTTCATCTACCACAACTATTTCGTTTTGCGCACTCCCTCGACGGTTCTACTGTCTATGAACCTATTGAACGCCAAAAGTAGCCTTTTTATCCGTTATTTGTGGTGCCAAACCTGTAGGTACGTATGCCACTCAGTTACGAGCATGGAATCGCCTGGCGATCCCTTTTTAAGACTCAATCGACGCTTTCAGCCGGGCACGGGGACCGTGAAAGAGAATTCAGGAAGCTGTGACGGGAGACAACCGGTATTTTCCAGGATAAACAAAACCAAGGTGCATTTCCTCTCGGTTTCGGTAAATTTTCATCATTTAGCAAGCCACTATATAGTGTGGCTACTCAGCCAACATAGAATATCTTAGACCTCGTCAATCATAACTCAGTCATGCCTGCCGTTTGCCGTCGACCTGATTTATATTTTGAACGAATGGCAAGACAACCAGGCTAGATCATGAACTTCACGTTGCAGGATAGTTCTACACTGCAGCCCACGGAAATGAGGAAAACTGTGGCGTAAGGGTGACATATTGACGCACTTTCCGTCATTCGGAGGAAGTTGTTAGTCCAACGACCACTGGTTTGCAGCATTTAAAGTGCACTGGCATTAGAACTCCAGGATTTCAAGTCATCCGCAAAAAGTAGACGTAGACTTGAAAGAACGCATGGAAGGTAGTTGAGGTATATCAGAAACAGCCATGGTCTCAAAACGGAGCCTTGGGGAAATCCAATGGAGAGGGGGCTGAAGAAAAGTAGGTCGAGTCTGCTTTCACTCGTAATGTTATGTCTGACACGAGCGCCTTGATCCAATGTTGAAGAGAGAATCCGGTCTTGGCCGTCGAAGAATTGTCATCAACCTTATGAATAATGCATAACGTCTGTGCATGGGTCGCGATACCACAAATGTCGTCCCAACCTGAAACCTGAGGGGGCCCTGAACGGCAGATTCATCCGATTGCCAACAACTGAAACTAGACATGTTCCTGGGTTCCAGGCGAGTCTCTAGCAGAACCAAACTTTTTTGCAAATGGATGTATTTCGCTAATTTCGTGCAATTTGCTTTCAAACATAACTGATGTAGAATCGGGGGCTGTGCCTGCCAGTTGTGTTCTAAGAAGGGCGCCGTCGTTGTTAGGCTGTGGAGAAAATTAGCAGTCTTATATGTAGCGTAAGATCTGGATTTATGGAGCTGCGGGACGTGTGGGACTCGATCGAATGCCTTTTTGAAGTCTAAAAAATATGGAATTCAATATCAGTCCATAGTCAATGGCGTGGCTAAACTACCCATACGTACAAGGATGTTCGTCACGCAGGACCGTTTTGGGAGAAATCCGTGTTGAAATGGATGTTTCAATTTGTTGGTGGTGAGGTGATCTCTGATATCTCGTTTCAGAATGCATTCCACCACCTTGCACGGCATGCTAGCGGGGTTATTAGGCCTGCAGCTACCTCTTGGTGATGGGTGTCCCCATGAAATAGGTTCTCTGATGTTTCTGCTTCATTCCCATTTCAGCGAATGCGAGTTTGCTGGTCGGAGCATTTGGAGTATAATTCGACAATCAGCTATCCTCGGTTAGGCCTATACAGCAGATGCATACAAACTCATATTCGTGAATCATTTCACCCGGGGGGCTTAGAGGTACCGCTTGTTCCGACTGCAGATGGGCTGGCGGCTTCTCAAAATTAAAGTGACTAAGGCCAACAGCAATTCTGAGAGGCTCATCACGGAAATGGGGTCCTCCGGTCAAGTAAGTTTGTGAAAGTGACCGTTACAAAATTCGTATGCTAGTTTTGCAAGGTTGTAGATTCAGTTCACATAAAATTTTGGCTTCAAGTTTCTGGAATGGTAACTCACAAAACCTATTGCATAAATGTGATGTCAACCTCAAGGTTGCCGTCAGGGTCAGTAAACAGCGCATTCTATAAAACCCACGTGTGTTCAGGTGAATTTTGAGCACTCACTGTTTGTCAAGAGATCTTTGGACCAATTGCCCATCTCCTGATGGAAGTAAGCATTCTGAGATCAGTTAAAGTGGAGTCACATCACTGAGACTTACATTGGGTCATGATCAAGAGCAGTCACGTTGTGTTTACAACTTGGTAAATATTCACATTGGAGCCATTGTTTGAACTATGTAGCAGTCCAGAAGTTTCTACAGACAACTATCAGAATAATATTATGATGTTTCAGGTCAGAGACTCGACTGGAACGTGTACAGGCGAACTGATGCAAATTCATTGACTGAAGATAACAATTCATTCATAAGGCCATCCATGTTAGCTAAATCTCTGAGTGACCGGGTGCTGAAAACGTACTCAAATACTGCACTGTGCAATCAAAACTCTGAATAAACTTCAAGGCCACGGTCTATTGGCAGACCGTGATAATGAATTATCACGTTAATAATGTTTTGCAGAAAGATGTACTGAATTATCCCTTAGGAGAAAAACTTAACACTTGCGTAAAGCAAGTACATTTCATTATAACGAGGTGTGGGGCTGAACGACACCAGTTTTCACCCAACAGACCCGACATTATGCCAAAAAGTTTGCGCAGGAAAATTTGGTTTGCAACATTTGATCGGCCGTAGCCATTGGTGGCCCCACCGGTAGCAAACTTAACATATCAACCCTATTTGTCACCTTTGGTCACCGATGGCCACCGGCGGCGTGTTTACTGGACAGCTGCACTTCACCATAGAAGACGTTTATGGTATTCGTTTTTTAGTAAGGTGCGAGTGGATCGGTTATCAGCCAGTCCCTCCATTATACCGGCCGGCATCATTATTCACAAAAATTGTATTTCAGCTACATTCAAACATTTGGAAAGAGCACCCCCATGGTTTTCGTTAAACGTGTGAAAATTCATCCTACTACCCTGAGTCCGCTTCTGCTATCACTTTATTTGCACGTCAGTTATATAATTTTCCTAATTAAGCACTGTGGCAACTTATTCACTCGAATTTGTAAGCGGTGCTATCAGCTGTTGGTAGCAACAAAGGCCCAGTGGAAAACTCGCGGAAGGATGGCAACTGGCTAAATCCAAGAGTCATCCCTAGGGGGAGTAAAAAGAGCGACGATATCAATAGAGACTATAGATTCCGTCCATCCAATAAGCCCGAGGTTACTGAGCGGTCAAACGTTTTGTCATTATTTCACTATCAACATCAAAAGATGATTGACGAACGAAATTTATTACGGTGATATGGATAAAGACAGGTCGAAATCGGTGTGTACCTCGAACGTTACTTCGTTCGACGGACAGACGAACAGACGGACAGAAATGTAGTTGCACGTGTCTTCGACAGAACAGTGGATAACCATGCAAAACATAAAAATACCAAACAGCTACATTCAAAGAAACCGTTCATATTAACAAGACTGTACGAGAGACTTAGGAGTGACTAAACCGAAAAATAACTACACAGATGAGACAATAGAACTTTTGATACCTCACCGTAAACCGTACATCACAGTGATGCACAGTTCAGAGAGAGGTTTGCGAGGATAGTGTGATAAGGGTCCTCTAAAATGGTAAAATTGAAAAACCATGTAGTGTGAAAACAAATCCACCTTTCTCCTCCAATGGGAAAAGAATATTGCACAACTTCGCTTCAAAAATCGAGTCCCCGCAAAACTGCACGACAACATCGAGTACAAACGTACATTATCTTCGTTGCAGTGGAAGCAAAACACGAAGTTGAAACCCTTAGAGAAAATGCCGACATCAGCATGAGTACGAGATACGCGTTGTATCCTGCCACGGCCGTGCCGCCATCGCATTACTTTCAAAGCCTTCGCACCACAGACCTCCCTGACAATTGGATTGAAGTCTTTAAAACACCAAACTACTAGTGGATATGGGATATATTACAGCAAAGTGTTGACCAAACACTCTTGTGCCAGCACTATACAAAGCGACAAAACCCATCACAGCATGTTAGTTACAAAAATCTGAAGCAACGTCCCAGCTGAAAAGAGACGCTTCTATTTACGAATTATCTGACGCAAACATCAGTGCGCTCAGTTTAAGGGGGATTTTGTATAACCAGTTTTTTTTCAGGGCTGCATCACTTTAATTGGGTGTGTTGCCTAAGTATAAGGTTCCTTGTTACAGTGAACAAAAATCCGTTCAGTTTAAACCGCCTGCCATCACCTTAATTAGGACGATATCAACCCAAAAGCTCCATCAGGTGCGGCTCGCTCTAAGGTTTCTTGCTGGGTGCTTTACTGCTCTCTATAATTTACGATGATTCGCTTGTTATTCCAGTACTACGATCAGTGTTATTAACCGATGACTATGGACTCCATTGGAACATACAAACAGCCGAATTCTGTGATGTGTGACTGGTTTATCAACAATTTCCGGCATTCCCCTTAATCCCTCGGTTCTCACAACGTGCAAACCGTTGTGACAGAGTAACAAGTAAACTGCCATGAGATAAGCCAAACAAAACGCAGCTCATAGTATACATAATTTCGGCACCATGAAAATGCTCTGGAAGTATCTGTTTTGTGTTTCACAGTGTACCCCTCATCAAATCACGGATGTCTATATTTATATGGCCTGACAAAGAGAATACCGATCGAAATTTCATAGTAGCAGCACTGTAGGTTTTATGCAATCTCGATTTTATTGAATTTAAAGACAACCTTTAGGATTGCTCTAGAATTCTGGCTTTCCGCTGAGTTCTCCTTCACTGGTGATGGGTTTGATAAACGAGATTCTTCTGGGCTAGTCCATGAGTGGCCGTTGTTTCTGCAAGTGCCGCTGAAACCCTAAAATTGCAACTGCCTATTTGGTCTTGAGGCGCATATTCGTTTGACAAACCCTCATCAGCCAGCAGACACGTGCTTTTCAAAGGAATACGCCGACCCCCAACTTTCAGTATCGTGGTAACCTCCCATAGTTAGGAACAATATTATACCCTTTGCCTTCATCCATAGAAATAAATCAGGCTCATAAGTGAGGTAGTAATGCTTAAGTCCATTAATTTATGGAGTTTGGTGCACTGTTGGGATAGCACAAGCTACTTTTTAAATTTAAAGTGGAAATGTTTGTGCCAAATATTTTGTTCCCGATGAAATTAAGGCTCTTATGAGCACATGGATACGGTAAAATAACATTCTTAAAAGTTTACCAATATGTTTCAACCACTGCCACTAATGAACGCCAGAATTTCGCCCATTTGTCAGACTAGCAATTTCCTCTACAGACCCCTAGCGACACGATGCTGGAGTTTGTTGTTGTAATGGCTCCTATTGTTACAAATGACGCGTTTCTGAATTCGATTTCAGAGTGCATTCAAAAGGGATTCTGAGGAATGTTTATGGAGCCCTAGGTCAAAGTAGCCGGAGAAGTAATGTCTATTTTGAGAATACCTTGAATGGTGTCCTGTTTGCACCGTAGAACATTGTGCCTTTAAAATGTGCACAAATGAATCAGTGGGTTCTGTGGTGAACCACTAGGTCAACTTCATTACGTAGCAAATAATCCCATGTTGTGCAAGGTCACACAAGCAGGAGTGAATCGGGACGATTGGCCCCTTTCGATTGGCTTGTTCTTCTGCCAGAATTCCAAAGCATCGTATCATAAAGCTCCTCTCAACTGCTTAGACAGCATTTCTCTATGCCATTTTGTCCTTTTATGACCTAAATTAAATACTATAATTGTAAAGATTTAAAGAAAGACCGTTCACGTGGCAGGATTTTGGACGCCCTACTTTCAAATTCCGTTCTTCAGCTAGCCACAGAAAAGTTACTTGGAGGCGAATTTGAACTATGTTTTAAGTAGCCTAACCATTGCAGCTCGTTTTGCATTAGGTTATATGCAACCCCAGCTGCCTTTTGTGTTGATTCTGTTGTCTTATTTGCTTCTAAGCACAGGGTATAACCAAAATCGGTCGTGAATCTAAACATGAGGTCTGAATGGCATCCGGATCTCGCTACTCTACGGTAGTAAGGTCAGCACAACCGACCAGTACATCTTAACCTTAGTGTCCATACGCAAGAAATGATGGCTCAGGTGCTTGACTTAAAGCTTCTACCATTCCTGTCAAGTACCCTATCCCTAAATATTATGTTGCAAAGATGGCGGAAATCCGTATGTTACGCGATCTGACAACTATTGAGCGGAATAAGCCTAATTTTTGTCCAATTTCCAGTGAAGACTGATAGAAGGCAAGCGTTTTGAATCTACTTGTATTTTAAACGGGTGACGAAACTGCTGCACCGAACGCCGTAGCCAGCCACTTTCGTTCCGCCTCGGAATGCGAAAATGAATCACAGTCGCCTTCAAGCAGCATGATAAAAACCCTGGATTCAGCTTCTGTGCTTTGTTCAAGAAGTGTTTGAGCTGGATATAACGATCCGGCCCGTTTTAAATTGATATACCTCCTTTGTGTTGACAAAACTCTACCGCGTATATGGTTGTCAACTTAAAACCGAACAGGGCTGGGCGAGAGCACACCAGTCCTCTACTCCGAGGTCAGTTAGGAAGTTTCTCGATGTGAAATTCTAAACACCTCAGTTTGGGAGCTTCTAATATGGTTGGTGAATTTGCTTGAGAAACCAATTTTCACAGAACGCTCCACATCATCTTTTTATCCACTAGGTCAAAGGCCTTAGTGAACCATAAAAACACTACAAAACGATACCTTTTGTTTGAGACATTTCTACATTGGTTCTGTGGAAAAGTAAGTCTTTCCAATTAGGACTGTTTTAAACTTTACACTTCTTTTGAGAGAATTTTTTATACAATTTTGCCGACCAGCTGAGTGAGTAGAACGGGGGCTATAAACTTGCCTGCCACGCATGAGGGGCGGCTTCTGCAGCAACCGTTTGACTTATGTAGATCTTCTTTTACTCTATGCGAGAAAATCATGTTTGCATCCTTTAAATTTTCGAAAATGTTTTCTCAGATTTCACGCAGCAGGCAGAAGATTCAGTTTCACTTGTCCACGGGCAGACTGCTCGTTCTAGTTGCTCTTTTATTTGTTAGTTGGTTTGTTGCCTCAAAAGTTCTGCAGATATAGGCAAGTCAGCAAGATGGAATTTCACTCTATGTTGGGAAGATCCTGATATACGGTTAAAATCAATATCTCCTGAAAGTTTGGATGGTGCTATGAAGTCATGCTTTCAAGCTGCCCGAATTTCTTTGGGCTAATTAAGTTTTATACTAGTATGGCAGTTTTCTATCAAGTAAGATTAGTTGACTTTCTGCCCACAGATTTATTTCAGTTCAACAAAAGAGTTTTTCGTGATAGCACAGATCTACGTAGGACCACAGTTCTTTACATCGTTTAGTCCCCAACTGGTTTCGTTTTCCAGAGGTCTACCAGGATCCGTGTTTTGTCGCTTTATGAGTTACGTCCTGGTAGTTGAATTTTGGAAAGCTTTGGCGAATGCTGAATTCTCGTCTCAAACAAGAATGGGTATTGATCAGTAATTCTCGCCAAAAAAATACCACAGTAAAATATTATCGTTCATCTGTATCACCCATTTGGTGCCTAGCTGCTTTGCCACGCGAAGGAAGCATGAAGGCTAGAAAACTGCCAGGTTGCTTCAGCCTGGACGGGAGAAGTCGAGATTCAGAGGTTGAGTTCAAACTACGGACTTTCTGGTCAGTAAATTGACGCTTCAACCACTGAGCCATCTCACTGTAGCTAACTGGATATTTGTTTGTACCCGAACTCACTAACTGTGTGTGTGTGTTTGGGACTCGATTAACCACCAGTCTTTGCAACAGAACTGCGAGAGATTTCGATGCCGTTTCCTCACTTCAGCTTGCACGAGTGTTCTCCTTGTTCAAGAGACGGAAGTGTTCTGAGTGCTATACCTGACGCAGTGCACACAAAGGAATTATCCGTGCTTCATTTAGCTGCACGCATGGTCAGCACACCACGGATATTTCTCGGTCGCACAATAATATGATCGCATAAGTATTTGTAACCATTTCGCGTATTGGTCCCCATGGGAAGCTATGTCCATCCAAATTAAGACACACTTTTGTTAGTGAGAGTTCAGATGTCTCACGCACCGTTAGCAGTCTCCTACTATTACCATTCATTGATCCGATTACAAATAGATCCAGCATTTTCTTCTGAATTTTCCACACCTTGGTATTCAAGCATTAAAATCGCCCAACATAGAGATGGATCCATTTAAAGGTGCAAACCTGATCAGGTCCGATAACTGATCGTACTCTGCTTCGTCTGATAGTGTGCCATTGTGAAGGCACAGACACAAATAAATGCGGTAAAACATTTTTGGAAGGTTTCTACCTTTGAGCTGCATTCTGCTCGTTTATTAGGTTCCGGCTCACTGAATCTAAAGCTGAAAACCTGACACCATTTTTATGTCATTATTCTGTCTTTGTACGCCCATATCATTTAAAACCAGAGGCAGTTCTTCGTAGCTTCTCTTGGCTGACCACCCATGTCCCGCTAAATTCTGTGAGGTCTAAACTACCCGGTTCGATTTGTTTTGCAACAAAAGCAATGTGCCTTTTGAGTCCGTCCTCTTCATCCTTTCACAGCATATTCCTCAATTTCCAGGTCCAGTGTCGTAAAAGACGTTTCGGCTTCTCCGTAAAGCATGCATTATGTGCAGGGCGGTGGAGTCTTTCTAACTACAGATCTTGGAAATATGATCTCATTTCGCGTACACCATGCTGGGATTTTTTGGCTTGAATGTTGTGACTCGCAAGGCAGTGGGGGCGGCGGACCAGCTTATTTGCTAGCGAATAAAACATAAAAGTCGGATATTTTATGTCACTTCCGACAGTAGGGGGTTTTGAGAAGCATTGGACTCACGATCTCCCAAACTGTCTTCACCGAACCAGAGAGTGCCCTGGCGGTCACTGTCAACCGTTGGGCGACCGAAGTATGTGGTATTTGTAGGCCGACTTTTCTAACGCGTCCGTCCTAAGAAGAAGACAGTTTGATGCTTTCATTAAAAATTGGACGCGCTGGTTGCTTGGAGGAGAAGCTTTGTCAGTTCCACACTTCTGTCAACCCCGAACCGTACAATTTTGCTTCTAGACCGCCAAGAGACCTCTGTGCCTTTGCCTGACTGCTTACCGTCGACCTCCCGGCATAGATGAAAATTAAAGGACTAAGTACAAAGGATCGTTACAGCATGAAGGCCAGGTCATCACAAAACGAAGACAGTTTTAGTTTGGGTTCGTTTACGCAGTCATTTTCTAATTCGTTTGGTTTAAAATGTTACGGTTTTTAGGTGGCCTTAGCAAAGAGTGTCTATTTCTTGATGTTGCTGACTAAATCACAACTGATGTTTTAGTTTGATCTTTCGAAATTCCGTCAGGACGAGGTTGATAAGGTTGGTCTAGTATTCCTTGAGCTTATTTAAATAAACATACATGTCCCACATCTCTATATGTGTAATTGCTTTGAAGAGCCAACTGAGTAGGGTATGTGTTTATCCAGTGCTCGCGTCCGACCGTCGTTCAGCGGACTATCTGTCCTACTGGTTACTCTCTAGAAGCTGCAGACCGTCGGCAAGGCGTATGCTAGCTTCTTTTGGGAATTCTACGGCAAGCCATTTGGGTGACGGTACTCACTAAAACACAAGTTAAGTTGGCGAAATACATTCACTGACTTACCAATTTGGTTTTGACGAGGGACTCACCTGGAACCCACTGTCTCTTGTCAAAACCAAATCAATACGCAAATGAGTGTATTTGGTAAAATCTGTCTAACTTGGGTTCGGGTAGAACGTAAGGCTGACGGCCACTTTGGTACTGCGTCTACCGGAGGAGCCCCAAGAAGGGCGAAACCAGACTGTCGAAGAGTTTTCAACAACCCTATGAGTGATACATTGCGTCTACACACATTGCGTTAGTTTATCGATTCGAAGAACACAAACTCAGAGGTTTGAAGAAGACCGAAAAGATTTTTACATGCACGGTGATGAATACCAACAGCGAGCGAAATAGGCAAAACAGTGAAATCCCGCACGTTAGGCAAGCGTTTCGGGTGAACTTCCCGTCTGCGTCCCGTGACCTACCTTAAAAGGACCATTTACAATGAATAGTGTAAATAGACATTTTTCCCAATGTAGACTGGTGTTTGCACAGTCGTTCTGTTGATTCATACTCTAAAGGACAGTCAATATGTTTAATGCGCGCCAGAGAGAAGAAAAGTATTATTGATTTTTGCTCAAACGATCGTTACAGAGACTACTTTGCCGCGCTACATCTGATAGTAGATTAAAGGTGGTCGCATTGTATATGAAAGTATGGTCAGTTGTTTCTGAGCTCAAAGAAAATTGTTCCCCCGTAAATAGGTACAAGTATGCGGTTTTTCTGATTACCCCTCTGTGAACCCAGTCCGGATATAATTATCCTAGCATAACTGCTTTCTGAATACAAGAACACCTAGTAATGTCATTCTTCCTAACGATTATGCTAGTTAGCTTGTTTGGCTGGCTGAGTTTCAGATTGAATCGTAAGTTTATTCGGAACGCATGGGGATTAATAACACAGAGAATGGATATAACTGTAAAGGTTGTGATTCGGACGTCAGTTACATGTGTACGTATGTGGAAGTAGGTAGTTAGGCATTACAGCTGGTTGCCTCACTTCACCCTTCAGTTTATCGAAGACCTTCTGTGATCCCAACACGCAAGACCAATTGTACCTCCAAAATCTTGAGCTTGAGATGCAAAGGAGGATATCCGATAGTACTTCGATCGATCGTTTTTTATTCATTTCCGCACCATGCAGCCTAGCTGAATTTTTCACTTGAGGTCTTGCCGTAGCAAGACACCTGACAGGACCGGTATGCAGTAATAAGGATCCATCCGTATTGCAGTGTTGAAACAACATTCACTGCTCCTTCAATTAATGGTACGAGCCGAGTCTGACTTTGAATTGGGTCAGTGCAAATAGAGTGTCATAATCAATAAGCCATCATCCTAAAAGTCGACCTACCAGGATCTTATGCAGCCAGACTGTCTTGCGTGAGTAGTAGTTCACTCACAACAGATCACGTGACTATGACAAATTTATTCCTCGTGCCATGATCGGACCACTTCACAGGCAGCCAAAAGCTTGCATACCGAACAGGATATCAAGGCCTTCAGCCTAGGTACTGCAAGTGGTTGCAGTTCGATTCATAGCGTTGCCCCTCTTGAGCACCGGTTCCCTGGAGAAAGTGAAACCATCGACCAACTGACTATGGTGATTGCATAGCTAGTGAATTTCCCGATCACAGGTTTATTCCGCTAGTAGATTGTCTTTCATTCCAGATGACACATTTTGCTTTGACACGTATCCGTTTGTTATCGTACCACCTTGTAACTCTGAATCTTGATGTAAAAACAGGAACCACCCCCATCAAGCTCACAGTAATCTGAGTTGGAAGAACCGATAAAGGATTGTGAATGCACTGTTCTATAGTTATATTTAGAGGAGGTTTACTTTGGTGTATACGCAGCAAGCATTCAGTAAGATATTCGGACGGAATGAACCATTAGCTAAGTGTTCACATGTAGGTAGGAACGTGCAATGCACTTTTATACGCAGTACATTGGTGGGAATACGGTACACTTTTGGGTGAGCAGTGCAGCTGGCTGCTGCAAACAAGGAGCACCGATAGAAATTCTGTTAGACCTCTAACTAATTGTACTCCTAAAATCTCACGGTGAGGCGATATCCCAAGACAGTCCCCCACTTTCCGCCTCAGTTGATTTTACCTAATTTCCTTCGGAGCACGCTTCCTGCCGGTTCTAAATTCCGCTTCTAATTGTGCCCCTCTGTTGATGGTCAGTAATTGTTTTTGTCAACATTGAGACGAAAATGATAGGTCCTAGAATTTTGTCACAGCGCACAATTTGTCCGCGAGTAAGGTACAGGTGTGATTCATTTAATAGTCGAGATTTTATCATATTTCCTACCCGTGAACATTTTAACCCTGACGTTGTTGCGGAATATAGGTATCTCGAGTTCACTGCATGCCTGTTGATCTGTTTTCTAAGCTCGGCAGTTTAGTTGCGAACGCTTCATCAACAACTGAGGTGACATCGTCAGTGTTAAGTTAGTGCTCGCTGACGACGTCACTTCGATTGGTGGTTAAACGTTTGCAACCCAACCACCAAGCACGGCGTACAGAGCGTGAGTCAAAATATTTAGACCCTATTTGCATCTTGAACTACTTTTACAGAGCTTACACATGCCACGGTTGCCGATATACTTCTTTGTTTTCTGTTTCTTAAAATAAGGTTTTCGAACCGCACCATCCAGCGTCACTCTATAGAAACTTTCTTGAAAAAACGTTCTCATTCGTAAGAGCGAATGGGGTCAGAACAAGAGACAAAATACTAGACAGTCACACATATTCTGGAGGTGAATCAAGTAATGATTACAAGTGAAGATCAATTCATTACCTGAAATGCTCACTACATCCTATTAAGCTTCCTGTTGCAGGCAATTCCAGCGTGTCTTATCCAGTGTACACACATGATGTCAGTAGAACTTTTTTAACGCCAGTCATCCACCTGATGCTTTCTCATCTAATAGAGAAGAAACGAAGGATTGCTCGGGCTGTCCGTTGCTCTTCTCCTTAACACCGGTCATCCCATTTTGACGGCATTGTTCCTAGTGTGCGGCTGTGGCCTAAGCATCGAGTACTCACCAGTAAGATGTCTATATTCGAGTCAGTTTTCATCTTAAATGATTGTGAACTGCGCCACTTCTCCTTTATTTCTTCCTAGGTGGGGTAATATCTCCAACAATCTGACTCAGGTTGTATCACACTACAGACTTTCTAGGCTACTGCTCCCGGTCAAGTATAGTGCGGAAAACACCGATCAACTTCCTAGTGTTATTATTATCTCTACTTTCCATCTTTATTAAGGGCGACCATATTTTCAAGACATCACTCAAGCAAGTCCTGTCTATTGATTCTACTGTTAGTATGTAAGCAAAATTAAACCATACACGCTGGAGAGTGGGCAGCGTCCATCAGACCACTTCACCAGTTCAAGCAATAACTGTATTTTCGTTGAGACTCGCATGCGTCGGTCATGATTGCTCTTGCTTATAGACCACTGACGACCAAACTCATCTCAATTTTATTCGTTTAGCTGTAGAATTCTTTTGGTGCTGTGCCATCCAGAGGAAGCATGAGGGATGGAATGCTACCAGATTCACGCAAGCCTATACAGGAGCGGTCGAGATGCCGAGGTTGGATTCAAACCACGGACCTTTCGCGCCTTAACCACTGAGCCATCTCAACTTGCACCTTGGCGATACAGAATTGGAACACTGGTGACCTATATGTCGGATTCCGCTCACACAAATACGTCCAAAGGTTGACGCAAATACCCTATGAATTGATTGTGGATAGGTCCGTACTATAAAAGACAAAAAAAACAGTGTTCCTAGTCCAATAGACTAACGTCTAAAGCAGCTAAATTTAGTCTTTTGTGTTTTAACAGACTTTGTCACTTTACTGTATAAGTATGTCCGTTGTTCGAATGAATCGCGATCCAATATGATTCGGAAAAACAGGCGAAATTTTCTTCGTCAAGTTTAAAAACGTTCTGTTTTTAGACTAGTCTGGACCATGTTTGCATACCAATCCAAGGGGGGGAAGCATTTTCTTCTACTGAATCTTGGTCTCTCGATAGGTGCTCCCCCCTGAAAGTCATCGCATTTGGTGATCGTCGGACATATTGTGTCAGGGTTACATAGACTGACCAAGAGAAACTTGGTTTCATTGCTAAAAAACGAAACCCAGTCCTCAAGCTGAGTTCAGACTTCATCTAACAATCTCCATAGTCATGTTGACAATACCTTAGCCTACCCTGTCAGAATTTTCCACAATGGCTAGCCTAAAAGCCCATTTCAATCAATAAAATGCTTTACTGAGATAATAGAGTATGGCCAAAAAAACTTAGAATTATGTGAATTACGTTTTCGAAATGCTTAGTTTGCACAACATAATCCATCTGAAACATTTAGTCATTACATTCTCCAGCTCCGCCCGGGCCCTTTTTTCATAGGCGTTCACAACGTTTGGATGCAACCCTCGAAGACTGCTAGACAACTCCTGTGGACATATCGCCTCAAAGGAAAAGAGTCAAGAAGGCGCATGACTTTTAGTCATGCAGGCTTCTTTTAGTGATCCGTCTTCTGTCCAGATTTTTTGCTTGGATATTCTCATACAACACACTTAAATTGACAGTAAGCCATCTTGTGGAAACCAACCGCTGGGTTAAATTCCTCCAGCATAACTACTTAGTGGTACAGGAAGCATCTGTATGATACTGCTGCAACGAACAGAACTGAGACGCCAGCGACAAAATCTACCGTTTAGATTTTCCGAGAAAAAAAGCAGTCTGGTGATTTTCACGCCACAAATGCCGGAACAAACCATCATTTTGGGGCTGACAGGTCATCATCAGCGTTATCATGGAAAGCATAACATCAGTGTTCAACCCCAAATCTTTGCTGTCGTACAACCATACTTTATTTGGAAGCTTTGTTGTGGAGAAAAGAATATAAGTGGATAGGGGAAGGACTTAGTGTCAGCATAGTACAATTATTCCGAGGTGTCCACACCTTCAAACACTCATTCAAGCAATCTGAGTTGAAAGTGACAACAAGGCCGCCATCGATATCAATTGGCAGCCATATCCTGGAGCGTCTCCAACCAAGCTCAGTGGGGATCTGTCGGTCCCCATCCTAGAAGGCGAGTCGCACCGACAGCCGGTTCAAGTGTCTGACATTCCTCTGCTTCCGCCACCCCGAATAGGGCACGGAAAGCAGCACTTCCTTCAGCAAGGCTCGGTAAGTAGAATGCGTAGCCTAGCTAACGCAGCTTTCGGCTTTGGATACTCCGTTGCACAATCAGTCACTTGGTTCCTCGTTATTGATTCGTCGGGTGCGGCAAGGCCAGAGACCCAATAGCAAATATGGTGAAATCTGCCATCCAGATGGGAAGCGGTGGCGTGGATAATCTACGACTCAGAAATCAACTACAGAAAGTTCTTCGCTTCCTCAAATAATCCCACTGAAATTGTTGTTCCTGCAATCCGCAAAAGATCCAAATTCAATGCTCCCTCATTTTCTCTAAGTACTGCATACTTTTAGGTGTTACGTTTCTGGGCATTTCTTCGTATGTTTGTTTGTTCGGAATTCTAGTTGAGTTTTCGGATGATTTCTTGTATACAAAAGCCATCTTTTGAATCGTATGGTCGTACACGGTCCTGCGCGTTGCGGGCTCTATGCCAAATAAAAGTGTCAAACCAACCCGGTGTCTCACATGCTCTGCTTCCACACTTCCCACAATGCGCTACGTCGGGTGTTCCAGGTGAGTCACTTTTTCTTGGTAATGTGATCTTTGGGTAAGAGTCTCTTCATTTTCCAGTGCCGCATTGGCTGTGGGCTACGACCCTTGCCGTAGTCTGTGTTGGGACACACATAGTGTTACTCGTTCTCATCACCCGTCCAACAATGGGGCCGACGAGACAGTCGGGTGCCATCCAGGATTTCCAAACCTGTGCACGCAGCTGTCATGCGATCTAAAGAACACCTGCTATTTCGACAAATGCTCTCATATCCACCATTCTCTCATTTAACTTAGGTTTCCACAGGAAACTAGTGTGTTACGTCTTCGAAACAACGCATTGCGATAACTCGATTTTCCTACCAAAAGAAACATGAGGCGGCCTGGTGCAGCACATTCAGTTGAAGTGAACCATCATACACGAGAGATTCAGCTGGACTCAGCTGAGTCTTTTGCCAAAGCCAAAGTGGTATGCAGATGGAGTCGAATTTCGTTCAATCTGAGTTAAAGTAGAATATAAGGTTGATGAAAACTCAGGGAATGCGCCTACTTGATAAGCCCCAAGAAGAGCGAAATCAATCGTGGGCTGTCGAAGAGTTTTCAACACCCTTGCGTCTAGAAAACGATACAAGATTTCTGTAAACTCTCCGATAGCCCATAATCGGTTCTACCCTTTTTGCTGGTGATTAGGCGGATGTAGCCTCCAAGTTTCTATCAACCATATGTTCCGCTTCAATCCAAATTGCACGGATTATGACTAATACTCTTAATTGCATATCGCACACCCGCAATTGTATGCAGCAGGCCCTGTTACAGATAAGTGACCTCATGCCTACACTCGTACGAATGAGCACACACTCTTGTGTTTCAATGCTTATATGATGGCGCTTCCCACCAGATGATCTGCTGACGTTCAGATTGATCACGCACGTGTGCATTGTGACCTGTTGGTCGCGTGTACAAAAAGGGACGCAAGTTTTCCGGACTAACCGTGGGAGTTGCAGGCTATGCCTCACGCCACTGATTAATCCGAAAAAAACATTTCAGTTTCTCTTGATAGATGCTCTTATTGGCACACGAATGTGGTTTTGACGGGAGACAACTGAGTCCAGCTGAATCTCTCGTTTATGATGGTCAGCAATTTTGTGAGTAGTTTTTTTTTTACATCTAAACAACTTCAGTTCATGTTCTTTATGCTGACTACGGTGGTACCCCCATGTGATGTTATGGAACAGAGCAGAAACTGCTGAATACAGATTCACAGCTTCGATCGTGCCACCCTTCCCTGTCATGTCACAACCAGAAATAGATGTAAAGTGGACTGCTTTTCAGGATTGAGCACATCTGTCTTCAAGTGGAAGACCCCATTAGTTATCTTTGGTTGGCAGAATAGTGGTAGTCAGTGTGGGCGAATCTGGGCTATGAAAAGTACTAACAGAACGAGATGACCAGCTATTTTCTACGGAAAAAATGTGGAATCTCCCTTGACTGTCTTTACAAGGCCCACTTGGCCCAATGTTCAAAGACACAGTTGGAGCTATGACATTTAACTGTGGCATAACAAACACACACTTATAGAAACTAAAGTAATAATAGATTCTGTTTCGATCACCGCGAAAGTTGATACGAAATGCTGAGTGTGAATCCGTCCCTATCCGACAGCTAGCAGGTCACAAAACCCGTTCTGTCGACTGTACAATGTGTCAATCATGATACTGAACTCACCTTGATTTCGACACAAACCTTATTCTGCTGCCGTTCACCAAAAGAGAACGACTGCCTCTTTCTCACACCAACCAATGCGTTTACCACATGTGCAAAGGTGCAGTAATGCCCAAACTAAGAGGACAACGATTATTACAATTTGATAGACAAACATATCCTTCGAATGAAAAGAAATGCTGCAACTTCATAAAGATACGGCGCCTTCGAAACCCCCGACTTCGTCCTCTGGACTTTATTTGTTTGGGGTATATCATACTGTCATCTGGACCGTCTGCGTGCAAAAGATATGTGATTTACACGAATTTGGTGGTTTCCCTAAAATCTTCAAATTCCATACAGTTTGTAAAACTGATTCCGTGCCACTGTCACTTCTGTTTTTGCTAGGATGGGATTTTTTTAATCGTCATTGGGTCTAACTAGTAGGTTACCATTTCCAAGTCACAAGTTCTTCCAAAGTACGCATTTGTCAAGGTATGGCAAAAACCGTCGAAATAAAGACCGCTTGTCTGAGAGTTGATGGTTCTGGTTTATGGTAAATCAGGTCACATCAGCCCAGCAAGATGAGACACTGAAAGGATCTCCTTGGGAAAGGAACGGTGGAGCATATTTAAGGTACCAATGTGGAAATCAGCAATTCCATTTAAAAAGATGACAAAATTACTCATTCTGAGCATCAGATACCAGGATATCGGTCGCTAAAGATCCAGTTGTAGTCCGTGAGGGATGGTTTTTCTAAATTCAAATTTCCCCGATTTCACGCATAAATATATCTCCGTCCACGCCACTGGCTAGAAATCGACAATCTATTGATCCGATTAGTGCATTTTATTCGCCCATAGAACGGTGTTTTCGTGATTGGAAATGTACTAGTAAAACTCATTCGCTAGGAGTTTCTCCTGTAACTTTGGAGATATTGGTTGCGCAAGTGGTAACAAAGTTGGTCGATTTGTCGGTCGATATATGCCATTTATAGTGCATTGGCTTGATGCGTTTAAGCGGTTTCTCCAGGTAAAACCGGCTTTCCACATGGGGATTTGAGAGTTAGCCGTCAGAAAATGCTTTTGGATAACAGGACCGAATAGAGTGATATGAAGTGAACGTATTTCAACATGGAATTTATAAGTTTCGTGTAAGCAAAACCCCAGCCATGCACAGTAATTTGAGTAATTTGGGCATAAAATTGTATGTATACTCTTGGAACTTCTGTGAGACAGCTCTCTTCCATAACCCTAGGTTAGCAGGGTATCTCAAAAGCTTGATCACCGTTGAACAAAAACAGCTTGGTCCTCAATAGATAACACGAAGGTACACTCCACTTTGTTGACCGCAGCCGGCCTGCCGATGTGTGTCTGACTAATCTTTAGCCCGTACAGCAGCTGCAGTGTAAACAAGTTGGACCACTGTGGTTGGACATCTGCTTTTCCAATTCAGCTTTAAACCATAAGGCTGTCTAGTTGTTGAACGGACAGTTGAAATACTGAAAGCTAAGAACCATGGTTTCGTGCATTGTGCCTACTTGGCCACATTTACGAGGAGTGCTAGGTGAAGATTACAGAGGAAGGGTGTTTTCAATTTGCAACCGTTTTACCGCTGGTTAGTGACGTTGGAACCCTCGGTACGTTTACAGTCGAACTGAAGAATAGGCTAACCACATCACTCCCGACGCAATTTATTGAATTTTGATTGGTTTACCATCTTATTATAATGCGCTATAAGTAATATCTATCCAATTTTGTGGTTATTTCCTCGTCTATACGTTTGATGGTTTGGATGGCTTACACAATAATGTCATCTGCTCACGCCTGATACGTCCGGTGTTCACTTTCCTGTTGGCCCGAATGCCTGTTCCTTGTGACCGAATCGATGTGCTTAGCTTCACTTACGACACCCATACCAAGATTCTGAGGTACTTCTGAAGTAAACTTTGCTTGCTCAAACTCAAGCAAACGATGATCAGCTGATTTATTCCGACAGTCTCGTGCGCAGTGAGGGTGTAACCATTGGCTAATGAATTTTTGAAGAGTTTAGTGTTTCATTATCCGTTTGCCATGCCACTATGGCTGCTGGCCATAGCCTTTACTCATAACGTTAGCAGTACGATAAGGGATTATCCGCATAAATGAATAGAATCTTAATAAAGTCGTTCAATTCCCGCGCAACAATGTAATTCCAAAAGTTCGGTTCGATCTTGTTGGATCGACTGATGTATGTGCAATGGGTGGTCACCTTATTTTGCCAGGGAGGAATACATGTTACATGAAAAAAAACTGTAAGGAGCTTTTTGGCAAAATCAGGCGTACACTTCTGAAAAATATTGTTGTTTCTTCTTTTGATGTCTTGCTTACGGTGCATGATACAGTGATGTTATCTGGACGAAAGTTTTCTTTGATCCACTCAGTGACCTTTATAAAGTGAAGTGTGCGCAATGCAGTGTACATATGTTGGTTGTTGATCAAGTGGCTGTTGGTCTGTTCGCCGAGCTTGACACTGATGATGTCTCCTCGACTGGGGACGAAACGCTTGCAAGCCTATTGCCAAGCTCAGCGAACAGATCAATAGCCACCTGATCAACAACCAATAAACTCGTTCGGGCTACTAATATTTTAGCACATTACCGATGTACATTTATCTTGACTTGTCCTCCATTTCTTCATGGAGATGGGATTTCATTTTCGTGAGAAAAGCTCTATGGACGATTCTCTTAGAAAGTTAAAAGTCCATTTTTGTTTTCAGCTTCATCGGTATGTGTTGCGTCGGAAAGTTTGAATAATGAAGACTGTTCATCAAGTGATCGTATAGAGTAATCCCCAGTGGGTTACCTCTGAGGAAAGAATTCACTACCTTGAAGAAGTTCAAATAGATTTACGGATCAGCCACAACTCAGTCAGAAAAAACAGACCACCCAGCCGAGGGGTTATACATTTCTTTAACATGAAATATGCTTTTCGTGGAATTGATGTGCTTGCATTCCTAGAAAACTGCTGAGCTAGTATCGTTAAGAATGAAGATTTTAACTTTTCTTAAGCTAGCATTTTTGACTGGTGAATGCGTAGGACACCAAACATTCGGTGGATACGTCGAAGTCTTCAGATGATTGCTACAAGTGTATTATTTGAAAACGTTTGGAAAATGGAATGCCTATTCAGTTGAACGTGCGTGGTATCTGATATTATACCACCCAAGGAGACAGCCAGCCCCGGATCACGCCATATGAAACATTTGGCAGAAGGATGGTGGATCTATATTTTGCTCAAATGCGATCTGTTCAGTAGTGATTAAGCCACCCATGGCCCACCTGTAGGGCATTCAGGTGCTAACTAGGAGGTCGTAGATTGGAGTCTCTCTAGTTGTTTGTAGGATAGGGTTGATTCCTAACAAGGATGAAACGGCTATACAGTGCTCCGTGGCATTTTGCCGTGGAATAACTTCACCTGAACGACGGGTTTTCACTTAAAACGTCATAGTTTTGCAGTGGACCACTAATTGCTGTGTACCGTTTCACTAGCCTGAATCGTTTGGTCCATTTTTATCGGCCAATTTGGTCCTGCCAACCATTTGCAGGACTAAATCAAATCGGCGCACTGCTGCTTAGAGCTTAGTCATACATTATTAAATTGTAGTGCGCACATCAGATGATTCGATCAATCATCACTTGACGTCATACAGTCCGACTACACTTTATTATTTAAGGTCATGAAGCCAGATAACAAAACTATATGGCACAAAACAGTGCAAGAAAGCTGCACCCCTGATTGTACGATCCGTCGTGAACGGTAAGCCAGTGAGTACAGATGTTTCAGAGAATCGCTATTCACATGTCAGTGGATGAATTCGTAGAACATTTTTGAGGCACTCAGGCTGCGTTGTCTCAAACTGGCAGTGGAGATCAGTAAGTCATCAAAGTATACAAGCTGGTTTAATACCGTTGCACACAAGATCACCGTATATGGTACCCATGTTTGACAACACAGCCCCTCTTGTTCAGTGTGACCTCAATTGGAAAGGTGCAGTTGGGCGTACTACAGGGCAGCGCACAATCACCTGGGTACAAAGCCCCCGACGAACATGTTTTGTTACGGTTTCAGGACCGTAAATAAAAAGTACAGATCCCCTGGATTCACAAGGTTTCAGAAGACCAACAATTAAGCCGACAAATAAATTAATCTACCAACAAACTTTTCGACTCACCCTGGAAACCTGCTGGACACGTTCGCACTTTTTCGACGACTAGTGTGCACTGACTACTGGCCATAATCGTTAGGGCAGTCAAACAAGCCAGAGAAGGATGTAAGACGAGATGAACTTTAGCAAAGAAGAGAAGGCCGAGTGCAAACAAATATAAATGATTACATTTCTGGTGAACCCACGGCACGGTAACACCATGAAGCAGCATGGGTCAGTTCGAAAAAGTACGCCGTTGTCATCTGTTCTTTTGTTTTTACAGTGAAAACCTTTGAGAATCTTTGGTTCTCCAGTTAGCCCCTGACCTGAATAATAGGGGATTTCTAAAGTCGATCGATATTAGACAAACTTTTGTATGGAGGGTTGCAAACTTTTAGCTTGTTTCTTTCAAGGGATATTTTTTTCCTTCACGTGTGGTTATTCTAGGCCTGTAAGATAAGAATCACTGTGCAGTTGTTCGGATCGTCCAACATCGTGCCTCTCACATACTTTTAGGGAGAATCGAACCCGGACCTTCCGGCTCGCAGTTGAAATCTATGGTGTTCGACAAGGAGTGGTTGAGCCGTGTGACCAGCTCCTTTTGAATAATTATGTTGTCGCAAGAAGTGCAACTACCTGCTGTGATTGAAACTTATTAGCGGAACCACTGTATACATCCCGGGGTCCGTGAAATCAAATCGAGCACAGACTCTAACGACACAAACTGACACCACCGTGGCTCACCACTCGTACTATGGTGTTAACCCCTGCTTCACTAGATTCATTGTGAAGCAAACATGAAGGCTAGCTCATTCAACCTGTCAGTAGGCTAGCGGATTTTGCTAGGAGTTGAACTTTTGTTTTCAAAAGCTAATTTTATTCGACTTGATCAAATAAGTTCCCAAAAACGCCCGAAGTCTAGAAACCTCCGGCACAATTTCCAGCCGGCGGATGGAAATTGATTATCCGTTTGGCAGGTACATCATTCAGGTGGTGACCATCCAGAGCTTGTGGAAGTCCAGCTCGGAGTTGCGTTTTACACGTCCCACGGTGTCCAGTCAACCGTTTGAACAGCTCATCTTGGGTTGCACACGACCATGAGCGTCCCAATAGCGATACCGTTGAAGTATACCAAACGACGTCCGGAGAATATATAATTGCTTGATTCTTCGGCACAGCAGAACAACGGTCTGGTCTATGTCATGCGTTGGACGGTTACTGTTAAATGCCGTTTTTATTTTTCAGAAACGCTAATCTTGAAATTGGCAAGCACAATTACCTCCCAGCACGGCATCTTCTATTTCATACATTCCGAGAGATCACATCGGATTCAATGTCCACGAAACTATTGGAAGATATCCAGGGAGCCAAGAATACTATTGATTTATTTTTGGATAATAAGCTTGAATTAGCCAAAAGCAGATTGAATGAGTAAGTTCACTTGGACAGCAGTGATTGAATTCCGGTCAATTGATACTTTCAGTGGAGGAAATGGGATGTATCAGGAGCTGGCTCATTCTACCATATTGTTTGTGCAAGCCGCCGCCACGATAGCTCCAGTAAGTCTCTTCTATTGATTATATTTAAAATTCCTTCTAGCAGTTTGTCGAGCACTTTATTTAAAATGCCGTGGAATCAATCACTTGGCAAATAATCTATTCATGTGTTTTGAGACCTTAACAATTCCTTCACTTTTACATTACGTTTGCTGTGGTAGACTACAAACAAATGGGAAAGTATAACTACTAATCGTCATCAGGAAATAGGAGTTGGTCAGATTGCGTCAGCTTTCTCTAGCTTTGCTTTCGGTCCGAGTGAGCATCGAGTTTATCTTTTACTGAATAGATAAATTGATCAGATGATATTTCTTACACTTCATTGAACATGATCACGTGCTAGGCAAAGCGTGCTGTGATATGTTCACTTGTTCTTGGGTATAAATCAAGTAGAACACAAGGTTGATGGAAACTCGGGGACTGCACCTAACTGATGAGCCTTAAGAAGGGCGAAACCGGTCGTTGGGCTGTCGAGAGTTTTCAGCAAGGTTGTGAGTAGTTTCCCTCATGAAAATAAATCGAACTAGTTGTTCACTGAAAGGCTATTCCTCGCTCTCATTAACTCGTTTGGGGAATGAGGGCAGCGCCGTCTCTCCGGACCTGTGTTTCAGTGGTTTTTGACTGAGGGCACAAACCACAATGAATTCAGTGTATTTCAGTGCATTTTTGGGGACGGCGAAAGCCCATTGATGTCAATAGTTTCCCCTCGCTTTTCTCTTTCTCCATTTGATAAGAAAGACGTGAATTTCCTAGAGAGTATCATCCGTAGCAGTTGCTTATGGAACTTGTCACCTTGTTTCCTGCTGAGGTTTGGTATAAAGTGTCATTTGGGCCATTTCGTTGTCAAAAGGTTTTCATCAGGGTTTCATTAGGTACAGCTTGTAACTGATAAATGGGAATTCACACTGGCCCTATATAGGGTATCTTTCAGTGACTCCGATGATGTGATAGGTGAATGACATTCGGAGCTGGAACCAGACAGGAACATGTGCTTGTTTCTCACACCATCTGTTTCTTCTTTTCTACCAAAAATCCAGTTAGGAAGAATGGTGATCAAACTAGGCAGCGTCTGGTTTGTGAACTCGTCGCTGACAAGCATTATCACGTGTGTGGTATGATGAGGTGATCTACATATACACCTGCCAAAAGACCTTGAATACTACGGATAGGATGGACACAGTGAATATGCATCATCGCAGATTTATGATGGAGATGGACGGTGCAGCTCCGGGAAAGGTTTGAGAGAGTGTATGCAAACACGTCTTTGTTTAGTGAACAATAACATTGCTCATGACAAGCTTAACAATTACAACATAACAAATATCATACCCATCATTATTGCTGTAGTTTCTAAATAATTAATCAGTACTGTTATAATCGTAAGGAACGTCGTATATTTTGAAAAGTCTTGACTTTGGAAATTAGTTTATACCTGATGAGGTTGTGCGCTTTATGAGAACTGGTCATGGGGCTTTAAGTGTCCACTGGAAATTACTATAAGGATAGCAAAATATTTAGTGTCCTGGCTGATAAAACGGAGATGGTCTTGTCAGTGTCCGACAAACCGGAATGCCTGACTGTGACATTATTGATCAAGATATAGAGGGTCAAGCTCCAAACGAGTTGATCTCCGTTTGTCGTGGCAACTTGAAAAATGCACAACGTGGTAGAGTGCATGCTCAACAGAATTGTCTACCAAAGATGCAAATTTCACGCAAGGTTTGCCAACTGAATTGGACACAGTGACATAGATGGGATGGTTTTGGTCTCGTGCATCAGTTCCCTTTACGGAGAGAAGCGTGGAGGATGGGGTGGGCCACCTGGCTCTTCAAACTATGCTGAGGTTCAGACGTCGTCTCCCATAATGAAATTAGATATGTTTAACCTACATCCTCACCACCGATTATGTTTTATACTGGACACTTCACCCTTCCTCTTCTCCCGATCCATAATATGGGCCTATAATCAATCTGTTTTAACGTGAATAGTTCCATCAAACGAACTTAGCCCACTGGTTTACCCACTGAGTTATACAATCCCTTCTTACGTGGGGTTGAGATGGCTCAAGTGGTTAGAGCACGAATTTAATGACCGAAAGGTCTATGGTTCGAACCCGACCTCTGCCTCCCGACTTCCCGTGCCTAGGCTTGGGCAGCCTGGCAGTATCCCAGCCCTCGTACTTCCTTCGCGTGGCATGGCAGCCAGGCACCCAAAGGATGTTACAGCTGAACGATTTGTGTCTCCTAATTTCATTTGTTGCACTAAGTAGAAGTCCTTTCTTGAAATTTCTTTCGAGCTCATGTACTGTTTTTGATCTAAGCATATTGAGTTTGGTCCAAACAAAGACTTCAATCCAAGCTGTAGAATAAACCATTTAGCCAGGTCAGTATAATGAGACATCTTATGGCTGGACACGAACTTGTGCAGCATAATGGTTCAGGACGTTGTGAACAGGCTGCCCCATCCTCATAGATTTCAAGGTTCACATTTGCAGTGGGTGGACCATCCGTTTGGAAAGTCGCAGTAAAAATTCATCAAGCACACTTCCTCCTCACAAAAGGAACTTTTGAAATGGCACTTGTGTCTGCCGTGTCTATGTTGGCAGATCTCTCTTGTAATCCAGCTTGAAACATTGTCCAAGGGCATCGCTGAGGCAGGAGTTGAAAAAGTACTAATTTACGAGTAATCGAGTTTGTTCGCGAGCCTTTATCCAATTTAGAAAACCAGATAAGGATAGAAGTAGTCAAACCAAACAAATCAGGATGTGATAGCTGACAATTGGTTTTCCAGTATTCACCGTGTGAAATGACAACAAGTGTGCTTTGTCCTGCACCCAAAAGGCGATCGGAAAGTTGAGAATGCACTCGTCATTGGCCATTGTCAGTTATGTCGTGCCGTTCATTACAAGGGAGTCTTAAGGAATCAATGAGTGAAAACTCTTGAGCTCAGAGAAAGTGATTCTGTCAGAACCGGACCAAATTTGGTCTCCATTAGAATATTGACAACACATTGATTTTATGACCCTGGCTGGTTTTCGTATTTCGCGCGTAAACGCGCTATATTTAAACAAACAAGGCCAAGATAACTCTTATATCTCACTGTGTCTTTGTTTTGGGGTGGACCACGAGATAAGCAGTGTCTGGTGCTCCAAAATGGCTTATTATTATGAGCAAGCGCGCCAGATAAACTACTTTCTAAAGACTGCGTAGTGAAAAGGTTTGTATGGAGATGTTGTGGGCAATGCGGAGTTCCACTAAAGATCGAATTGAAAGTTTGGTCATCAGATTTGGCTGCGTTGCTTTGGTGACGTTCACAATATCCTAACAAATAGCCCAATCGATTTTGGTCTCGAATATGATTATCAATGATCCGGTAGCACACCATGAAGATTTATTAAATGATGTTCGATTATAGGTAGTGTTTCAGTCGCGTGGTCCATCCTCAACATCTGTTGGACTGTTTGTGCACGAAATGAAGTTTACAAGATCTTGAATTTCTTTGAATCCTAACTTCTTACCAATATGCCCGAAGTAAGCAAATACGTTAAACGCGCAACATTATTCCAGAGTCAAGGCAAGATTTAGTACTGCACTTTTCATTCCACTCAAGAATGTCATGTATCTTACAAGCTAGACAGAAGTAGATAAACTAATAGATCTCCGCTTCCGCTCTTCCGTTCTCTTCATTCACCACCAGGGTTTTCAACCTTCATCATCTTGTTCACTTTATCCAGATCGATAAAAAATCGACACGATATTGGATTTGTATAAATGTCTTGATATTTTTACAAAATGAGTGCTCAGACAAGCAGCTGCCTGAAAAAGTGATATTGGTTTAGGTTGCCGGCGGGAACACGACATCATAGGCTGAGTTTCTTCTCGATGTTTCGAACACCGGAAGCGATGTCGTCCTTGGTGTCCGATTATTAAGTGCCCGGCGTAGGACACCAGCGGGGATCAGCGCTTTGAGTAAATTAAAGTATCTGGCCTTAGCACTGTGTTTCCTCCCTCGTAGTCACATTTTTACACGATTTACATGGGAAAATTTGTGTCCGTTCCCGTGGTATGGAAAACATGGAAGTCATTGGCGTTTGTACTGCGGGCTGTCAGTCCTGAACAGAAGTCCTTACCAGCAACCGTTTATAATTACAAGGGACAGTTGTAGAATGCGATGATTCCTGTAATGCATGCTCACCCATGGTCATGCATCTTGTGCAACAGAGTGGTAGAGGCTAAGCAAAGTTCTTCCGTCCAGATCTGACCAATTCTTGTGAAGCCATGGTCATTCAAAGCATTCTACATTTTCGCCGCTTTTGTTGGCAAAGGCAGCGTTTTACTACAAAATGATAGTTCCCAGGCTATGGAGGAATGCGGTTGGATGATTTGGGACGCAATCATGAATTTCACGCGCGATAACTTAATGGTTTGTGCTCCCTCGAGCAGGAAAAAGACAATGAAACATATTCTATGGTTGCCCGGAAGCTTTACAGTGCACAAGAAAGTATTCTAACCCAAACGTTGGAATCGACCAGTGAGTGGCACTCACTAGCCTGACCTACCATATGTGGTAGTGCAAACCATATGTAACTGGTAGGCTTTGCTGGGGCGAGAGCACGGTTAGGACGCAGTTCGTGATTAGGATCCTCATACGGAACCGCTAACACGCGGTGTTGATTCTACCAAAATCTGCATTTTTGTGCTTGTCTGTTATGTAAGTGTGACACCTACGTAGTTATGTTCTTTCGTACTCCCCACGTCAGAATGTACGAAGTTTTGGGAGGCTCAAAACGCGAGGGTCCACTTAATAGAGGGCGAAGTACCCAGTCAAATTGTCTCGCCACATTTGTTTGATTATTGAGAGCATTTGAGTTTGATTCGTCAACGGTTTGACACACAGTAGTCGAATCGAATATATGTGCGGTTGGTTCTTAGGAGCCGCACTTCGGTGTTTTCTGTGCGGACAACTACTCTGAATTAAGCATTTTACCGTTTCTACTTTTCGAAGTCATCTCGTTAGTAAAGCATATCAAGGAAGAATCCATCGGTCATAACAAAGATTGGTTCTTGTACCGGAGCGTCCTCATACATGTGACAGTTTTTTTAACAGAGCGCGTCAAAATTTCTTGGTGGGTTCACAAATGTTCAGTTTCCTCCTCTTCACCATTCTCTATTGGGTGAACCTAAAATGTGTCCCTGTCAAGTCAAGTTAAAAACCCAAACATTGTTGGAGACAAACCCCCGTTGGGTATTGCCGAACGTGTATGTTTACGTATGTCTACGTTGCCAACTGTGCAGTTTGGATCAGCGGATAAAGTTCTGGATTAGAACTCGAGATGGCTCAGTGGTTAGAACATGAACATACTGATCGGAAGGTCCGTGGTTCGAACCCGACCTCTGAATCTCGGCTGCTCCTGTTTAGGCTTGGGTAACCTCGCAGTATCTCAGCCCTCGTGCTTCATTAGGTTGGCCTGGCAGCCAGGCACCGTAAGAATGTTACAGCTGACCGATTACTTATCATTAATTATGCTCCTCATTTCAATTATTATCCTACCCCCTCACTTGCTTCATTTGGCTTCCTGATCTCTGGGAGCGAGGAAAGGCCTTCGTAGTTATCCCCATACATTGGTGCAGCTCTTGGTTTGCAGCAAAAATCACATCTAACTTATCCAAAATCTCACATATTGACTACAACTCAAGGCGTTCACACTGTAGCCAATGAAAGTTTGAAGGCGCGCCTTTAACGAAATCCCAAAGGAATTCAGACGAGATGGCTTCCGAATTACAGGTAAACAGCTAATTCTTCAGATGGAAGATAGAGTGGGACTTCTCACCCGGACATTTCGACCTGCATAAAGGAATTTGTTCTGATTTTGGCTTGGTATAATCAATTCACGTGAAATATGTTTGCATTTCTGAAAGACTGAAGAGCAATATCCTGTAAAATTGCAGTAAGCCACGGGATAAGTCGATTGCCTGCAACAATTTGGTGTGAATAAACATTTCAAAAGGGCGCAACCTTATTGACGCGACGGGTTCCTGTGTATATGACAGGCCCCAAGTGAATGTGAAAACACCAGCAGCCTACCAAGAAACAAGAAACATTTATTCACTATGACATTCACATTGTCACGTGAACCAAGCACAGGACGTACAGCATCGATCTTGTGAGTAGACAGATAGAGACACTCAACGGATTCCTTAGTAATTCTACGAAGGTTGATAAGGTATAATTGTGTGCAGATGGAGTATCACATGCGATAAGTCATCAGGTGAGAGTTGGCAAACAGCACATGTGCAGTCATTTACTCACTGCTTCACCCAGTCATTCAAGAAGTAAGCCGATGGCAATCAGAACAAATTATTGTCTCTGTTGTGCCCATCACATCTAAACTCCATCTAATCGAACGTAATTTCAAGCACTCAAAGCGTAGTGAAGTGCCGTGATTGACACTTAAATGAGCATGTGTGGAAAGTCAGAGAATAGGCTCTCGGAAGCACAAGGAAATGAATATTGAACTGACAATGTCTGAAATGTTAGCTTGGTGTGTACTGAAATTCCGAAACAAGTGTGTAACAGTAAGTCACGCGGCTTTAGGTTTGTTGGGATTTGGAGTCCTGTTATTCTGGGTGAGATGTTTGTGCAACTAGAAAGCTTAGCAATGTGGAATTCGAAACAAAAGAAAGACCAAATTTGCTTATCCAGCTGTGTAGTTCGTTCGGTAGCCAGGTGCCAGATAATCGCTTGCCAACTGTCAACCGAATCGCCTTAGGTAGATTACAACTACTGACCTATTGAACACAGGTACCAATCTCAAAAGTCCCATGTTTTTCCAAGCCCGATTACCCTTCTGCAAATGTTTGCCAGTAACCAAAATTGTGATCCTCCATTTCATAAGGGTTTTAAATCAACTTAACTGTCTAGAATTAGCCATTCCGGGGATTCTCACCGCTGAAGAGAGCTGCATCGTGTTGTTTGTGCGTGGTCCTTTCGTAATTAAATTTTCGTAATGACGACTTCCAATTTTTCAGCGAACGACGGTGCACTGCATACTGTAATGTGAGTACGTCTGTTAGCTATTCCGATCCAGACTAACTTTTGTTCAGATTTCTATGGGCCTGCGGTGTCATTCCGCTGACGATTACTGGGCGGTTGTATGAATAGATTCAGCGAACAGGACATGCTTTGCTCATCATAATGCAGCTGGTTGCTTAAGATAGTGCCGCGGAAGAACTGGTAAGAATGAGAGAAGGTAGAATAAGTGACAGTGACTACTGATAACCACAATCACAGTTTTCCAAGATGTCTGACTGTAAACTCGATGGGTAACGTCCAGCTCCAGAATGTTTTGACACCGGAACGATATAAGAAAGGTGCTGTGGGTCGCATTTTGAAAAAATAAAATCGAAGCGCTCTATTGTTTGTTTAAAACAGCCAGGACTTTAAATTCCATTGGACAGTTTAGTTGAAAATCGCCCTGCGAGAAAAAGAAAAAAAACTACAATACAACTTGGAATCAGTCCTCTTCCTCTGTCCATAAACATCGACGGTGAAATAGGTTTGAATGTTACTGATTGTTTCGCAAAAGCCTGATAAAATAACAGGACAGCATTTCACTTTTGACACAAAATCTTCGTCAAGCCAAGCAAGGAGGTTACCAAGCTGGCCCGGTTTTAAGACAGACGAAGAACAAATTAGCAAGATCTCCTTCGATTAGCTCACTAGATCAGTGTTGAATCTCAGTTGAAAACTTTTACTGGTTAGTGGGGTTGCCTAAATCTTGAGGTTCATGAGTTTGGAACTTTCAAATTGTTCTAATGTCGCATTTGAGTCCTGGGCTTCCCGGTTGAAGGCGCTTAAATTGATGTTTCAACTTGGGTGCCACTGGTAAATTTTGTAGGGCCGTGTGTATTTGTCAGTGCTACGGTAACTCATTTGTATGTGGGAGGGTAGGTGAGATTAAATGTACTTTAGATCAAGGCAACTTCTGTTAATAACTCCTCTTTCTGAGGACCGCACACCACCACGTGTCTGATCGACTGGTCGAAAACCGTTCTGCATACGCTTGGCACTTCTATGCCTTCTATTCTGTGTACACTGAGAGGCATGGCGACTTTCATCGCTTCGGCCATCAGACTCTGTAACGTGAACCGTAGTCCATGCCTCAGATCTTAAACACTTTCTAAATCTTGAAAAATATCCCCATCTTCCATGGATGTGGTTTTGACAGGAGATTCCACTGGTTTGTGTCCCGCGGATGAAATAAACCAACCGAAAATTCCACTTAACTTACCCCCCTCCGTCCCAAACTCAACCGGAAGGCCAAGGACTCAAATCCGATATTAGAACAATCTGAAATTCCCCAACTCATAATTTAGGCAACCCCACCAACCGGTAAAAGCTTTCAACTGAGATTCAATACTGATCTAATCGGAAGAGGTCTGGTTGAGTGAAACCTGACCAAGTTGGTTACGTGTTCACTTGACCTGACGAANACCAAGTAGGTACGTGTTCACTTGACCTGACGAAGCTTTTGTGTCAAAAAAGAAACGTTTTCCGATTATATTACCCACCAGACTCTTCTGGAAGGATGACTTCTCAGTCGGTTTGAAACTATTTCCAGGTTGCTGATTGTTCTTTCAGGCATCAACAGTTAATAGGTAATAGCCTCAGTTCATTCACTAATTCCATTCCCGGGATAATTTTTCCACAAGAAAGGCACTAACAGTCCGAGATGGAGGAATTATTTGTGGTGCTGATATCACGGTTTCAGACAACTATCCGGGAATGATGTCCATATTCCGTTTCCTCTGTCGCTTTTAATAACGTTACGCCGTACACACATCAGCTTTCTTCGTTAGGTCGAACACGTGTTGGTATTCACTTCAAGACGACAACTTCGTCACACCCACGGTGTTTGAGCAATGACTCATTCGGACGAGGTTTCAGCGTAGATAAGCCGACTATAGTTACAATATTTCGAAACGCGAAAACATGCGACGTCGTGTTTCCGTCTTTGATGGTGGAGTGTTTCGTGATCAGAATTGGCTGCATTCGTCTGGCTTGGTACTGTAGTTCTTTGCTGCCCTCTTGCGCCAGTAGAGTGCATCTGGTAAACATAAAGTCGCGTATACACACTCTAGGGGTTTTAGAATTAAAAGCCACAGTATCTTGACGCCGATTTGAAAATATCCGTCCGTAAATGCAATTTGAGATAAAAATGGATTCCACGGTGTCATAGTGGTTGCAGATCCAATTTCCTACGTTTACCTCTTCACAATGCATTATAATAATCAGAAATTGGCCTCAATTTGCGTCACTCTCATTTGAATAGTCCTCTGATTGTCCTGGCGCAATTATTCTGGTAAATTCGTACCAGAGAGAGAAGACGTTTTGCCGTTGTTAGTTCTCGTTCGGAATGCATGTCCTTGACCGTATCTGGATTTGAACCCGGCAAATACGAACTGAGAAGAGAACGTTGGACCACTGCTCCATTGGCGTACGCACCCGAAAAGAGAAACATCTTATTGCTCGGGGGATGTGATTGCGCCAGGACAAGAGGGGGACTCTTCAAACGAGAATGATGTGAGTAAAAAATTCATCGATAATCTATTCTGGACAAATACACACATTTTCATATCAATTTGGCTTTCACGGGAGGCTCAGCTAAATCTCTCGTTTATGATAATCCTCAAGGAGTTTTCAGCAACCTAATGAGTAGTTTCTTTGGTGGAAATCTAGTTTTCTTATGCAAAACACTAGGCTAGCCTGATTTTTTATTGGATTGTGGTAAAAATCACTGAACAGAGGAAGCGTAAGTGACCAAACAGCCTGTGGTAATAAAGAAAACTGGTAAAATTCACGATAGCTCTATTTAGGCTCGCTTGCTGATAATCTGTTGGATAAGAAACCATGCCAGGACCTTTTATATTCTGTAATTCAGGGGGAATGGATTCCCGCCAGGCCTTACCAATAATCAATCACTTTTGAAAGAAGTGTCTAAAATTTGATATTGCGTATAAATTGGTGCCCTCTGGTATGCTATCCACGGTCAGATTTAGCAACATATACTGTTCAACGAGGACGGGCGACAGTTTCTGCCGTTGCGCTGACTCCCATCCAATAAATTATCGTTAGCTTCTGTGCCGAGCTGGATTAAGAAATCGAAATTCCTGACGAACCTAAATAAATTTGCGCAAACCGATTCGCCTCACATTCAATTGCGTGAAACACATCGACGAAAAACTTACTAAGTAACACTTAGGGGTTGATGTCTGCTCGAATGTAATGTAAAATATCACAAGAACACATAGATAACTCTGAATTTTCGCTCTTAAATCAAACAAAAAGTCTCTGAATGCTTAAGTCTTTAATCAGTATGCTTCAAAACCAATCCACATATACGTACCTTGTAAACCTGACGAAGGATTTCAGGGTGATCCTTTGGACTCTGTAGAACAAAGCGCTTCAAAATGATTTATCAGCAAGTGAAGAATGTAGCCGCAGACAAGTGGAATCAGAATGTAAACGTTTGCTACTGCACTAGTGGTTTCAGTGTGTCAATCTAAAAGAACTGTGAGTTTCTCTTGGATGTACCGATTCGTGCACCAAACTCCCATCATATTCAGGTGGGATAGGGGTTGTTTTGAGGCTTTGGACTTCTCTGAAATCCTAACGCTATGTTACTTTTAGCGAGGTGTTATTTGTGCGGGGTGGGGCTGTCAGCAAGGATAAATACTATATTGTGAGATGAAAAAATAAATAAAATAAACAAATAAAATAAATAAGAAAATAAATAAATTAATGTAGGAGAATTTATTACTCCGATTCTTGATTTTCACTGTCAAATCTTTTCGGGGGAGCAGTCAGCATGAAAATAGGCTCGACCAAGGCTTTGCATGCTGGAATTGTTCGACCCTGATAAATATCGCGGGATTCAACTATAAAAAACTCACTACTTAACTGGACAAATTGACTTGATAAAAACTCGATGGCCTGTGTTGCGCTATCTCAGCAACAAACACTGGATGATGAGTACACGAACATATGTACCAGTTTTAGCGGAACTGATCACAAGCGGTCACGAACAGCAATGAATTACACTGTGAACTGAGTTGTTTGTTCAACGTACCTTGTTCTCGGGAGAATAACGTATAGACACGTTAAACGTCAGTTTGACGTCGTTTTGACACAGATACCGGGTGAAAATTTATCCCTCAAAAGCTTCCACCTTTTAATAGGTGGTGTACAGCCAGACAAACAGCAGCAACTGAGATAAAATAGAATCAGATGGATGAAGTCTCTCAGACCCTTGTGCGCAAAGCGACGACGAAACTGTTCGAAGAACTGTCTGAAATATCATGTGAAGTATATATGAAAGAGTCCAGCAATTCAGTGTGCCGAAATGTTGGTAGGTTGGGTGTTTTTTATTGGTTGCAGATAAAGTGGGTGGTGTGTTTGGTGATTGGCCGGAAAACATTTCGTCATCAGCCGTGGAGAAGTCGTCGTGTGGGTGGCTGACAGCTGACCACTATGTGTCCGTAAAATACCAGTAGTGAAGATACAGTGCACCTATGCTATCTGACCGTTGCCACTACTAACGCAGTCAGTGCCGCCCACTAATTGATACTCCATGGGATCGTCTGAAGCGACACTGATTTTGATCGGCTTCCTGTTTGAGTCATAGATGACCATATTACTAATGTGCTCACTTCCCAAGCGTGGTTCTAACAGTGTCTATGGTCTCGCACAAATGGTAAACATTAGTCCGAGTTTAAAATACCGAATATGCAACCACTAACCATTATCATCATTCAGCTAGTGAGAGAACAGATGGTGGTCCCAGCAGAACTTTGAGCGTGTAACTAGTCGGATTCCTAGTTCCATCGGTGACTATTCTGCTCGTGAGTCTGAAATGTTGTAAACTCATCCCATTGGTGAAAGTAAGAAGGCCTTCGCTGCGGAGTTATTGATTGGAAAATGTCAACTGAACAGTTAGAGACTAGTGGACAGGGAAGTAAAACTCTCATATGCATCTTGTTAACCAAAACTGAACGCGTCTTTCTGAACTTTCCTGAATATTCATTGACTGTTACGCAAACGCAAGCAAATGCTACAAGGCGACTCCACATATCCCGCAATAGACTTCACTTTTCAAGAGACGCAAGGTGAATTTACAAGAAAACTTACTACTCGCATGCCTCTCCCATCAGTAGTATCACCGTTACACCGGTAGTAATGTGTCCATCATCTGGTGACCATCGCCCCATCTGTATAGCGCCCAGAGATATGAGCATGTGTTTTACAAGGGCATGAAACTCGTAAGGAATCAATCAGGCTTCTATAAAATGATCCATCTACTCGTACATTGTCAGGATGCGTTATCTGGACGATCATCGATTTTGGTGGAGTGTGTGAAGATCAACAAACCCCGTTCTCAGTTTGACCATGGATTTGATCGGATGCTCAGTCGCCCACATGTATCCCTAACCGTTGAGGCAGGAAATATCCATACTACTCACCAGTATTTGTCACCGCTTCACCCTACGCATAAGACATGCTTCCTGCTGTGCATTTCTTCATCCTTGTTGGGAATCAATATCAGTGCGTAAGTCTGGGGCGATTCAAACCTGGGGCCTTCCGGTTAGTGTCAGAGTGCTTAGCATCCGGTCACAATTGGCTGGTCAATAGTGTTACAAGGTCACTTGTGGGAGCCAATCGAATGATGGACGCATGAGTTCCGTGACTAACTAGTTGGTATTGGGCTATCCTGCTGACCAGCCACAAACCGTATATGTTTCAACTACGAACCGGTAAGTCCTGGGAGTTGAACCGCCCTAAAGATTCGTCTTATTTGCACTGCTGACGATTCTTTATGAGCAAGAATTAGTTTCGCAGTACCTATAGGCCCATCAGCATGGATTGACCTCACTTGCAGCAAGATATAGCGGCCGAAAACTAAAATCTCATTAAAACGAACACTCTACCGGTAGTCAGATGATAAAATAACTACGCCAAAGTTTCAAACCAAGTTTATCACCTGGCTGAAATCCACCGACTGCATAAATCGTTCAGCAAATGGACCGGAAATCAAGTGATCGCGTGCCCGGATCCCATACCTATTTTGTCAGTCTCTGTAGGGACAAAGGTGCTCGTGTACCGTTCGACCTGTTCGACCACATCTTTGCTATACTTTACAATCAGCCTACGTTTAAATGTTGCAAAATAATCATACCATATGTAGTGATTTGTTTTCTTGAATCAAGGGCACAAAGGAAACGTTTTGACAAGATTCAGGTGAAACAATGTGAAATTTCAATGTACACAATTTGGATGTGAAGTCAGTTTTGTTAGGAAAGTAACAATTACATTCCTCGGCGTTCTCTCTCAGAGGTTTCGATTCGAGTAGCATGCAATCATATGTCGCTTGGCGTGAATCGCGCAGTTGCAGGATCAGTGACTTTTCATCCCGACTGAGGTTAAATAAATCAGTCTGCTGATCATCCATCGTTGTCAGCTCCCATTCGGAATCTTGTAGACCCGAATATTCTTCGAGATTTGTGCGTCGTTCGGCCCTGATAAGTCACAAACCCGCAGTCAACATTAGTTTTCGTGGTGGAGTGTCATGCCGTCGAAACAAGATGGTGAAATACGTGCTGTGCCAAAGTGAATGCATGTTCACATATGCAATGTTCAACCACTGTTTTTGTCTTCGACAGCTTATGTTAGTCACCAACTTCTACAATCTGTTATCCTTGCAAACTCACTTGCAGGTTACTTACATGCCTGTCTGCATGTTGGTATAATCGGTCATTTGCCACTTCGGTGTGTGACCTCTACCTACTGTCGTCCGAAGGCAAAGCCCATCTTATTCGTTCAAGGACACGACTGCCCATATATTTCAGGTGTATTACTATTCACATGCTCATCAACCCGTGTGATAAAAATGATATGACCATATCCACTCTTCAACCTTCATAGGAACATCTCACGTTGGCAACAGAACACATTCGTCGCACACTGGCCGCGTGCAATACAAACAGACGAAAGTCCGCATTCGCGGAAGTCTTCACAAAGCAGCTTCCAAAAAAGCGGATAGCAATTTACAAGGAGTACACCGAAGGTTGTTCCTTTAACCCTGTGCAGATGAATTGCAACCCCTTAGATTGCTTCCCTTTCCTAGTTTGTTTTTCATGTATCATGCTGTCCCAGACACACTTTTAGTAGGCAACAATTATTGATCGAAGAAAGCTTTTAACAGTTTATACTCTGCGCGGGAAATCGCCACCAATCATTATACATGACAGTTTGTTTAAAGCAGCTAGCAGCTAACCGGTAAGACAAATAAGCTCCATCCCTTGTGAAGTTATGCAAATTTTTCTGTCTCAATAATTCACGAAGTTTTCCACAAAAAGTCTCAACGTCTCGTCGTTCCCACGCATAAACGTCCTCCTGCTGACGAGACGAAACTTGCTAGTGTTTGTTTTTTAGTTCTCTATTTGAACTAACCTACGCAGTGGGGGAAGTGTTCCGTTTCTGTGAACTGCGACGTCCAAAATGGCTGCGAAAGGAGACATGTGCCACTACTCATTTTTTACCCGACTTTAAGTTTCACTCACATTAGCTGTAACGTTTTTTCTATTTGCCTCAGATATCCTTTTTCCATTAGTAACAAGATTTAAGCCACTTACAGAGTCCTCAAATTAAACATTAGTATTTGGCACTCTTGCAGCCGTAGGATATATTATCTGAAGAAATTCGGAATGAACTAATATTACGTCGTATTGGCGTGTACAGTAAGTCGGGAATTGTTATCCAAAAAGCACCCTACACAATCGGGGGAACGCCCCAAGCCTCGCTGAGCCCAAGTAGTTCAAAAGCTCCGGGCAGGGGCCATAGCTAAATTTGAACCGCCCTGTATTGAAAACAAACAAGAAGAAACAAGATGAAAACCTCATTTGTGAAAACTAAACGTAATCAGAGATACCATCGAGTATTGTCACGATGTGCTGCATCACTAAAGAGGCTCAAGAAAGTTGGCGCACTTACTAGAATGGCTTAACTTCGGGTCAGCTACGAGCCCCATCCTTCATAGTTTGTGGAGATGGTACTACTGATGACTTACATCAGTTGTGCGTATCCGTCATGGCGCTGGCTCATACAATTGTGCTTTCGGGTATTTCATTTTAAAATGCTCCGCAAATCCCTAGTTTTAACTCCATCGCAGAAGATAGTGATAAGCCCGAATAAACGTGATTCATTTCTCCATTATCTCACTCTCTGTAACTGACTACAGCTTCTTTCAGCGTCGTAGCAAGATATGGTAGACGCTCACTCGGCCTAAAGAAAACCAAGTTTTGCCAACCGAGGAAAAACACTATTTATGTGCGATGAATACACTTAGTTTATCTACACAAGGGCGTTTTAAACTTCTAGTCTAATTCAGCGCCACAATGACTTATTCTTAACCTAACTTTTTCCTGACAAGTTATCCCTAAGACCACACTGTTCATCCATTTGGAAGGTCATGACTTTCCCGTTGACCCATTGCAGCTCAGCCGAAAGAAGAATGTCTGCATATACACCGCCCTTTAGCATCGACAGTGCTTTGGAAAAGACTGTTTACCAGGACCTGTTACGGTTAAGTTTAATCATGGATGTTGTGTGTGAACGAATATAGATGACAGCCTTCAAGTTCACTCAAGGACGATCCTTCTGCCCTTTACCCCCATGGGTCAAGCACGTATGACAGCAAAGTTCTCGGGTTAGGATAACGCCTGCACACACCACTGAGACACACTACTAACTGGCCTGTCACATCACGTCTAGCAACCGTCAAGCAATAGTTTGGGAGCCGATTCAAAAAGCTTCCCGGCCAATAACAGTCAACAGCTGATTCAAACGACCATTTAGATTGCACACTCGTGTTCAAAATAATTGAAGGTTTTAACCCGCATCATCCTGATGCGGTTATTGAGTACGGTACAGTCTAATCACAGGTGTGATATCTGCGTGAAAAAAACCTCAGTGATCGATGAGTGATAACACAGATTGCACAGTTTTCTCCAGGCATCATGGATGCCACCTACAAGCGACGAATTGAAATCAACTTATGATCTCGGAAGGACACGTGTGCACCGAAATCTATAAAAATGCCAAAAAAGCGCAACATTTGCAGACCTTTGACTTGTTAGGTTCAATCGGTTTGAATAGAGAGCAAACAGTTTTAGAGTTCAGCCTCATCAGAACGTATGAAGTAGGATGGAAGAGCCTGTCTGTAAACACACAGACTGTAATCACCGAGCTCCTAATAGCTGTCGTTATCATGGAAATTTTTTCTCCGAGGCCAACGGTCAACGTAATCGTAATCGTTTCATCTGAGTCATTCTCAGCCTAGTTCACCACGATTTCTTGGAGGTGGAAAGCTGTGACCGATTGGCCTAGGCTAAATTCGACCCAATTAATGGCGTCCTGATATGGTCGTGAATCACCCCAGTGAAAAAGTGAGACAGGTAACCTTGGTCCTAATTATATTTGCTTAATATCTGTTACTAGTTCACATCAAGACGGGGCCACCCGGTTTTCCAATTTTTCTACTTTGTGCAGGGCCTAATTTGCTGGGGAATTTCGTTCAGACATGCGGACAAACTGGACAGTAGTTGTACCCTTGGGGTCGATTTGTCTGGTTAGTAAAAAAAAGGAAGAACACGAGTTTGTTTCATTCGCAACCCGTCAGCAAAAGACTGGACCTTACCGTAGTGTGACGGTTTGCGCACCTCAGCGATCCATTGAGCTATACCGGGGGGTGTCCCCGCAACACTAACAGGGTCTCCCATACCAGGTTGGTCAATCGTTGGAGGTCTAAAAAACACAGTCTCCTGGTCCTCCAGGATGGGTGTTGGGACATGTGGCGACTTGTTCCCTAGGGATGATAATGCATTTGTATTTCCATCCACACACCACTGCCTTACGGTTGGGCTTTTGAGCCAAAGGCTTTGGCTAAGGAACCTAATCATCCTTCTGTCTAGGTGTGGGCGCCCTGACAGTATCCCAGCCCACGTACAACCATGGCATTTACGGCATCGGTGTTGAACGTGCATGCTGTTTGATTATTATTATTATTATTATTATTATTATTATTATTCATACGGAACCGTTCACGGACTGTACTGTTCGACTGGAATAGTGGCACACTGCATGCATGGTGAAACCTAAGACTTACAGTTTAGCCTCTTGGCATCGCCGAAGAACCGTCAGAAACCATCCACAAGCTTCTGTAAGACTTCCGAAATTCGCCTATCTACGGAATTCAACAATTAACCACATGTTTTATAATTTTTTCCAGAGCAAGCTCACGCGGAACTGTGCTACGCTGAAGCACTCTTGCAGCTTGCGTTTTTGAACATGCTTCAAGACGACAAGTTCACCAGCCTCATACGTTCTTCCCTTAAGGTCCGGCAATGCTATAAGTGTTACAGGTAAGCACAACAAGATGGTGTTAATGGCTACTTCTTTTCTTTGTGTCACAATCATCAGACATTCACGCCAACAGGAATCGTTCATGGTATGGGTATTTCTATTTAGGAATTTGAGCTGTCTACTTAAAATTGCATGTGGATGTGTTGGTTGGATTTTGTGCATGGCGCTATTCCAGGCAACCGTCTGCCAAGGTGTGTATTGATCCACTTGGCGGCGATCAATAAAGCTGGCTAATCCAATCATGTGTTGTTCACAATATACTCTCTCTCTTTCACTCGCATTCCGTTAACTTTTGGGCTAATCCAAATAATTCTCTGACCTCATGGAGGGTGACGATAACCTAAAACAGCACACTGTATTGGTTACAAGAGTATATAACCACTCAATTACCGAGAGGATCGTACACGCTGTACTGCTGTTGAAAGTAAAGGATTGGTCATCATAAATTTACGTCATCACAAGACCGTAAACTGAACGAATTGATGCAAACCTGTGCAGATTTTAAACAGAATGCATCCTGAGGTGAAAAAAGACGGAAACGTTACAGAAACAGGAGCTGGATTTGCAGCAACTCTTCTCTGTAAAAAAAACAACCCCACAGAGTAAATAATATTGCTACTATTAAAAATCCGATGCCTAGAAGATCAACCTCACTCACTGGAGGTTTCTTCAATCGTGTTTCGTTCCTTTAAGGCATCTCCACCTTGAATCCAGCTCAGAACTGTGCAGTATCTTACTTCTAGACGTTAACCTCATCCAGGATTCTGTGTTTCACCCCAAAAATAGACGATATCCTTTTTGAAGTCAGTTTACGGTAGTCCACGAAGCTGGCATTCGCGCATCGTTTCTCACGATTGCTAGATTAATACATTCTGTTTTGGAGATTAATTTACAAAACGAACCCACGAGATCCTCATTCGATTTCCTAGGTGTGACGAAGAGGAGCTGACGGAGAGTAAACAGCAACACAACTGGAATGTTCCAGATTTTGTTTCATAACGGCATGGGATGAACCGTCTATAAGCCTGTTTCCCTCATTTGTGAAGGGATACTGACATGCGAAGGGAGTTTCCTTTTTGGCGAACTTTCCGATTAGCATATGTGGCTGAATGGGAAAAACGAAAGAAAATCAATTTTCTGGATTTCAAATATTTTCAGATAAAACGCTTGTTGCATAACTGATGCGTATAGGCATATATTGATTCACTTGTAAAAAAAACATAAGAAGAATAGACGTAATGCACTACTCATGATGTTGCTGAAAATTTTTGGACAGCCCACGTCCTGTTTCACCCTTTTTGGAGCTCAGCATTTAGGCGAAGTTCCCGAGTCTCCGTCAAGCTCATGTTCTACTTGAAACCAAATTGCACGGAATTAGCGTACTACCCTCATTTTCAAGCAAATTTGGTTTTGCGAGAGACTCTCCTGGAACCCAAATGAATCTCTCGTTTGTGATGCATTTCGCCTATTCCGTGCCATGTAATATCAAGTAGAGAATGAGACTGACGAAAACTCGGGAACTGCGCCCACCTGATGTGACCCAAAAAGGGTGAAACTTTCAGCAACCTTATGAGTAGTGCATTACGTCATACATGTGTCGCGATATCTCGAATGTTGTAGAAACTGGAACATGAGGCGGCCCGGTGCAGCACATCCAATTGCCTGGAAGCATCACAAATGAGAGATTCAGCCGGGTTTCAGATGAATATTTCACAAAACCAAATTTGTTTGCAACTGAGGGCATTTCGCTAATAACAAAAATGTACACAATGTCCCGTTTGGCCACTTCGACTCAGGGCAGACAAAACGTCACGCTTGCGATTTCCTGATGACGCGCATTTATTTCAGCACATGAAACAATCGGGGATTGAAAGAAAAGCAGCTAACAAGGTCTCTTGTTGCCGAATCTATTGTTCGACAACCAAGGGTCAGTTAGTCTAGATGGACGTACTTGTAAACATGTCCCTTGATGCATGCTTCCAAGATCCCTTCTGCTCATCCTGTTCAGACTTTGCCGCATTTATGGGTAACAGAGTTAACATGACATGACCTAGAGAGCACTTTTGTAACTATTGCCTGTTTTTTTTGGATAGTAGCCGTTGTTGTTTCAGGCGTGCAACCGTTCACTTCGACGTCTTGTGTCTACAACTAGCAGTGCTTTTTTTCATGAAGCAGGTGAAAACATACCCTTATCTTGGAGTCAGTTTCACTCCAGCAGAATTCTTCTATGGTGTGAGGTAAACCTCCACAGTTTCTTGTCTTTCATCAGGATGCCAACTGAAGACTATTCTTTTGTCGCCATGTCAGCTGTTCTATTGAAAAGGGTAGAGAGTCCAGTGAAAGTTTCTGTTATTTCTATCGTATTCAGCAGCGGCGGAAACCGATGAAGACTTTGCATTGTTGCGTCTAGCTGGTTTAGCCTCCAATTGAGCCCTCAAACTACTAAGGCCAAACAAAAGTAATTAATTGCTTTTCGGAGATTTGTCAGTGGCGATGAGTTTTCCGCGAAGTGGATTGTCAGGACAACCGTTTGCTCTGCTGAGAATTCAAAGTGACCTCGTAGTTTAAGTAGTATTCCCTTCAATATCACTTTTTTACTGAATTGTGAAACAGCTGACTCTAAATCAGATGGCTGTTGATCTGCTCGCCGAGCTTGCAGAGGTTTTCCCACCAGTCATGCGTAGATCACCACTGTGCGGTTGAGTGGGTACTCTCGAGACTGGTGACGAAATGTCCTGAAGAAAAGTGCCAAGCTGGACGAACAGATCAACGGCTGCCTGGTGCAAAGACCAATGAAGGCATTAGAGTTTCTAATATTTCGATATATTCAAACACTGTTGGGTCGACTGCATACCATGCCAACGCATAATCTGTCCAAAATAAAACAAAGACTTCAGAAATAGGTGAGAAAAGGATCTTTTCCAGATAAGCCCCGCTAAAAATAACCCCCGCCATCCAAAAAGATCAGGTAGAAGAGGATATGGAATATGTACTTTTATTTTTTATTGAAGAAGGTGAAATTGGGACATGTCATTATTAATTTGCATGAAAAGTTCGGTTTTTCGGTACCATTGCCTCCAAACGAACTCACACAAGTAGCTGACCGCTAAAGATGGATGTGTGCCACATTGGCGATTATTCTGCATCTTGTAGACTTGCCAAAGAGATTCAACCATCACTTCAATTCCTTGGTAAGATGTCCACATATCGGAGGTGGTGATTGAGTCGGGAGTGATGCAGGCCTAGATTGTGTCCATCAAAGTGGCCGCAGTTCGACCTGGCACTGCATATCTGAACACCTTTTTAGTTTCCTGGCAGATCCCTCTGAAATTCCACTGCTGGGGAAGGACTCGCCCTGCGTGGGTTTTACGGCGAGATATTAGCGCTTCATCGATCTCGAAGTGTAGACCTGGGCTACCGGTAACTGTTGGAGTCTGCAAAAGCCGCCAGGCGCAAACTTTGCGAAGAAAGTTTTTCCAGTCAACAGCGGTCGTGTGGCTAATAGATAATTCCTCTGAGCAGAATTTGGTTTTTACCAAATTTTTGGACCAGCAATAAATGAATAGAATTACTGTCCTAAGCTCCATCCTAGACCACTCCAGCCAAGTTCCCTTTCGAAGGCCGATTTCTTACCGACACTGTCCTTCATTACAACTCCACCTCTCAGAAACAGTTGAAAGTGTCATTTGATGGCCTTTGTTGCATAACCGTTGCTGATGGATCACTCCGTGGCTTTGCAAAACACGTATTGCCGTTCTTTGTCGTGAACGAGAGTTGAAAGAGTCAGAAATCTCATTTAGGGTTTTACGTCCAAACGGGGAAATTTTTGCACAAAATGAGCCTAGATTCGGATAAGGAACTGTTATAATCAAAAATAGGTTAAGTTTGTGTGCGTACGTTAAATTAGAGCTGACAAAATTGACAGAGCCTGACTTTTCGCACATACACCTTTTCCATTGGTGGCGAGGCTTATCTGGAAAAGATCCATGAGAAAATTGCCCACAGATTGTATTAGTCATTTCTTTGAAACATTTTGTTCTTGGGAATGTTTACCCGACCAGAGCCAATGGAGGCCATCACTGTGAGCTCTCTGGTGGTGTGACTATTTTCCGGAGGGTGTGTGATTGCTATTCTCCACACAAGTAGGCATAACAGTTTACATAATGCTTCCCTTGAAGTCGAGTTGTATTGGGGATTACCAAGAGTCAGATAGTAATCAAGTTTTCATAGAGTTCAACTGCGTACAATGTACAGGGGTATAGACTAGGAAACTGTCGATACGAATTGGACCGTCCAGGTGTCGTCATAGCTGCAGTATAGATGTAAAATTTGTGCGCTGGACTGTTATGATAAACAGGCAATTTACAAAAGTGTGTTATTTATTCTGGATAGATCCCGAGCGACAACATTTTCACTGGAACATTTTTCACAGAAGAAATATGTTGAGTTTCCCGATGAGCAACTTTGAGTCCCGCGGAAGTTCGACGATTCCGAATATTGAAGGGAAGAATTAAGTTCGAAAGTCCACGGTACCTCTAACACAAAAGTGAGCGAAATCATAAAACACACCTCAACTGTCCATTTCCGTGGCGTCAATAAGCGCGCCATGCTGTCGCTGACCGGTACAGTGCAGTGTCAAGATCCGCAAAGCAAATAACGGCGAGCAGAAGTTGGCTGTATAGTGTGGTTGCGGTCGTTCCATCCGACGACAGTCTCGTGATTCTGATTAGCGGTACCATCACCCAGACAGTACAGGTCAGAGCAGGCTCAGCAAACAGACCACGAACTGCGCACAATCACACACATACCTACATGCTAGTGCGCCAGTGTCGGACGGGGCGACCTTTGACTCAAGATGAGTGGAGTGTATGAACAGCTGATCAAACATGTGGAGGGCAAAAGTACATGCGTGAAGCAGGTGATTAAAAGGGGCTTACCATTAGGCCACTTTAAACACAATAAAACACGTTTAATTCGCCCGGAAGCTGTTTGGAATAGTCGCTCCGAGTCAAACAAAGGGACTCCTGTGGGAACCAAGCTTTTCAGTTTGACTTGCAGACGTTCCGGTATTCATTCCTGAATTTATACACATCGTTGAGAATTCACATGCTAGTTTATCCCCCTGGGTTGGGTTTGAGTTCCGTTTCTTACTCTTTCACCTCTCAGCTGATAACTTACTGTTTCTTCTTTAACTTCAAGAATATGCTGGGGTATACTCAAGTACCGTGACTGGTCGGATGGTATAAGTAAAGCGGTATTCGAAAGCGGTGTCCGTCTTGGTGTGGGGGCGTTCAACATGGTAAGTCTCCGATCCTTTTTTATCTGGTTCGAGTTTATATATTCCGAATGGTGTGCACACGTGGATCATGGCTTGCGTGCTGTTTCCTGTGGGAAGCATGACTGACTAGGCAGACTGTTTTCATGAAGGAAACTACTCACAAAGTTGCTGAAAACTCTTTGACAGCCCACGACCGGCTCCGCTCTTCTTGGGGCTCATCAGGTAGGCGCGGTCCCCGAGTTTCCATCAACCTTATGTTCTACTTGAAACCAAATTGGACTGTTTCCGAGACATACACACACTGTTTTTGTCGTCAGCAGAGCGCGGACGGTTTCCGTGATAACCCGATGCATTTCATACAATATGATGATTTTCGTGCTTAACTTGGGCGCTGTTCTCTTAAGGAATGTTGCATCTATTCCACCGAGAAATCTCATCACTACATGTTGATTGCCTCCTGTCTAGACTGAACACACTTTCGCCTAATTTCACAGTGCCTACCGTATAACTGTTATAGCTGACTGCTGTTCCCATTCCAGTGCCTAGTGCCGGAAAAAGACTCACCGATAGGGAACATAAGAGGTGTATTGCGAACAAGCGTGTGCGTGCAAGTGCACCACTTACAAGGGAACTCACGCTATTTGAATTCAGCTATTGCTGAATCGACTGAATGCTTCATCGGCCTGGATGCTTGCCGGCTTTCCCATTGAGATTTTGGTGGAGTTTAAAGGTCTCAGTAGGTTCCGAGTGTTCTGGGGTTAGGGTCAGGAATATGAATTTCCTGATAATAACCTATCATACACAGTCGGCGGAGAAGAGGCCAGCCCATGATCTTCGAGAAATAAACCCCAAAACAACTCATTGTTGTCACCAGTTGAGAAAAATTCGTTATGAGTATGCCAAAGCAGCGCTAGAATATAGAGTGAACCGACACTCACACCAGTATAGGTTGATCACATAACAGAATCCATTTTTCTATAAGTGCAAGTATTTATTATACACAGAGCCAGTACTAGAACTTTCTCACATGACAGATCGCGGAGGCACTATAATATAGTTCACAACTTCAGTTGGTGTAAAAACCATGCTTTGCTTCGCATGGCTTAGGACTGCATGTAGATTACGCGTTCTGCAACGATTTTTGCAGCTCAATACTAATGGTTGTAATAAGCCAGTTATTGATTATTAGATCATCTGCGGCACAGCCTTCCGGCTACTTACGAGTAGTATTACGGTTGTCTGATTCGGTCACCAGTGTTTCGACGGAGAATCGCACCTAGATTGCCGAGAACCCAAGATTACTCACTGCTTCATTGTGCAATCCAAACACACAGATTTGGGAGATGTGACGAGCAGACAAAAAATTTGCCACTTCTCGGATTTGACCGGAGCACATGGTACAACGAGGGTAAGTCCCCAGAGGAGTGAGCACTACGAGAAAGCGAGATTTTGGGGGAACCACAAAAATAATGACTGCTACAAAAAGTGGCCAATCCAGGGAGGACGTACGTTCAATGGCTAGCTTACTTCAAATCTCACTGTACCCTAGAAGCTCGCATCACAGCGTTGTTTTATGGACAACAACCAACCATTACTGAAAATGATTGGGAAAAAATCAGGGGGCGAACGAACATTGTTGAGAACTTTTAACTAAAACATTCGTATACCAAATGCGTTCAACTCAGTTTTCCGGGCCCCAGCTATGGCGGTGAACATTGATTGTTTGCTTAGGTGTGGATCAAGTTAGGGTGTGTTGCTAAGGCTCTTATCATGTTAGGTTATATGCAACATATCTGGTGACAAAGTGACATGTTTCTAAAGCTCACTGGATAAGTGTACTGACACTTACCGAGAATGTGGATATTTTTATTACAGATAATGGTTTCCGGGTTTTGGCCTTTTCATGAGCACAATAGACAGGACATTCACATTACTGTCTGCACCGTAACGATGTGACGCAGTGGGTCCTTAACTGTTTCCATTCTTTTTGATTCGATATAACCATCGGCATGATAACAGCCTTTCACCGATTTTGTTTGGCTTTTTCTTTAAGCGTATTCCTCAGTCGATTCTGAAAATGAAGCGAACAGTTATTCAGATACATTATCCGATTAGCTTTGTGTCAGTTGTCGGTTTTACTTTGTCTTGTTTTACGAGAAGCGCGGATGCTTTATAGGAACACAGTTGCAGACCGATCGATTTTGTCACACTTTCGCTGGTCTGTCCGAACTACTTAGCGTGCAGTGCAAGTTGAGTTTAGCTCACCTTGAAACCACAGGATTCGTAAGTTTGAGGTTGCCTTTTTCTGAGCGTCCGTGACCGTGTTTCTAGTTATATTAGGAAGGTCGGGTTCCTGAAAGAAACCCCGGAACGCCGGGAACCCACTAAGACCCTAAAACTCCACCAAAATCTCAATAGGAAAGCCGGTAAGCATCCAGGCTAGTCATTCAATCAATCAAGAAACCCCGGAACGCCGGGAACCCACTAAGACCCTAAAACTCCACCAAAATCTCAAATAGGAAAGCGGTAAGCATCCAGGCTAGTCATTCAATCAATCAATTTTACGAAAGCCGATGAGCGATCAGGCACGCCACAGAAACATGACCGAATGTGATCAGCATTCAGGCATATCATGGAAGCACGATTGATGTTGATGGGTGTCCATTAAACCCCTATCAGGCAGCCTGGGTCACCGGCAGAAAGTGCCGTTGTAAAGGGCCTTTTTAACTTTTGCACTTGCACGCACTCACTCGCTTGTTCGGAATAGAGCTGTTGTGTCTCCTTTCTGGAACAGCAACAGATAGAACAGATTGGCGAATCAGCAGATATAACAAGTTATACGAAACGGACTAGGCTGTGTTACACGATGCACAAATCCCCTGCTATTCACTGAGCTTGGCAAACAACCTTCTACCCTCCTAAATTTGGTAAGTCTATTTTTAACAAGGATGAATTTGGAGACAGTACTGCCCGATGTCAATAAGTTACGCAATGTAGGCTAAAAAGTAAAAAAAAATTCTCTCGCTGAGACCTAAATCCACCAACTTCCGGTTATGAAAAGGAAACTTGGCTTATTGACAAGACATCTTGAATTCATCTGGTCTCCAGAAATTATCCGTTTTGCGTAAGGTCAAATGCACTTAAAGTATATAGAATTGTGAACCTAACACATCGGCGCGTGTCACACCTGGAATACAGGGACTTGACAACCTGAAATCGATGACAAGTTATTTTGCGTATTTGGTTTACTGACAGCAGTACAGGTCTGTACCATAACTCGCGTGCGCATTCCCCTACCAAAAAGATACTAGAAATGGAAGTTCAATAAAATATCGATCTGTTAGCAGCTAAGACAGATTACATAATACAAAAGAACATGCAAGTGATTGTAAGCTAGCACATTCTTGTGGTATCTCGTGCTTACTCAAACAGAATTACCTACACCCACGTTCAAACTGCTGTGCTTGTAGGCATGAGTCGATTTTTCCGCTTTATAACATTGAAGTGACAGGGGTTTTGCCATTTCGTTTCGACCAAGTAAAGAACCACAGCCAATGCATGAGGTATGGAGGCACTGTAGCGCCAACAGCAAGAAAAAGCATAGTGTAGCTGAGGTTTCCCTCGTGTCTACATTAAGAGGTCTAAATGGTTTGTTGAGATGTCTACATAAGCTGAGTTCTGTTAAGCAGCTATCCTCCACTTCCTTTTCTCTACATGACTGTAGAATTATCACGCACAATTAATATGTAAGGCACAAATACCCTTAACTCGCTGCAAGTGAATTTTGAGGAACTGGTTCGGTTGTAACATGTTGCTAAATTTTCCGTTATTGCCCTGGCGAGTCCGTGAGTGTCTTTCACTTTATACAAGGTATGTTCTGCTGTAGTGAAGTGTGCGGCGATAACGTGTGATCTCGCATCCGATCGGTATCATCATTGGCCCACACGTTTTTCATAAAACACTGTCATATGTGTGTCACCTTTATCGGTAATTCGTTGCACTGTCACTGACTTGTCACAAAGGAAAAATTACGCGACTGTGACTCAATGATTTTGAATGCGCTTATTTTGTACAATATAATACCTACTGGAACCATTATAAGTAATATAAATAAACATTCACTTGTAGGTGACGAATGGATGAGCAATTTCTAACCTTTCGGCTTGCAGATTGGAAGCTGGCACTAAGGACCTTTGAGAATTTTGCTGCGACTTTTAGTGAGATGCTTGATTTAAACTTATAAAAGGCAGCTAAAGTCAAATTATTAGAAACAGCCATCCTAATGCAGTTTTCAGGACACTACATTTGGAGGTTCCAAAGCCTTGCAGTGCCACCGCCCAGACCCAGTCAGGTGATTTCCCATAATCATCATCGTCATCATCATCATCGTATCATCATCATCATCATCATCGATAGCATGACATCACTTTTCAACACCGACGCTTCGCTGATTTCCCAAGAACAAAGATCCAGTTTGGCTGCCTTATCTTTTAATATCTAGTTATCAAGCAATCGGTCTGTGGGCTCTGTAACAGTCAAAAGTGCATAATTGATTTTAGCGACAACCGGGCATCGTAGGAAAAGAAGCCGACAAACTCTAGCTCGCATTCCCAGCCCAATTATGTTTTCTCACCTAAGACACCGTTAATCCAGCAATGTTTCTCTTCCTTTGTTCGTTTCAGATGATTTCTTTACTCCCCAAGCGTGTCCTCAAACTCTTAGAATTTGTTGGATTCTCTGGGGATCGCGTGAGTTTGGTTTCTCTTTTTCGTATTAAATTTAAACACGCTTTGAAGGGTTGATGAATCCTCTCATGGGAGCTAGCAAGGGCTAGATGAACAACTACGTCACTTCTAAGGGTTGGAAAATTTTACCAATAAAATTGCCTAAAAACACTTTTCATCGATGTGTATTATCCTGAAAAGCTGTTATCTGTTTCGTGGAAATCGTAAAAATGAAAGTGGATGGTCAACAGATTCTGCCCATTCATCCCACATTGCCTTCAAATGAGCGTTAAAAAATCTCAATGAGGTTATATTCGTCATGAAACTAAGAACCCCAACTGATGCATTAAGTGTGAATACTAGGTCAGCTGTTGTTGATTACTTATAAGACTTATAAGATCGGTTACTGTGCTCCTACACTTCGGAGCATACCGTCAAATATCCCGTGGAAAACAAGCGAATTAAGATATTTCAGGATGCTGAGTCACAGATAGGAACAATCAGGAAGCCAGGAGAGGCTCAGACCAGAATCTCTCGTTCAGTAGCTTGTGATCTGACCTTTGGTCCATGTTGACCCCGTAGCTGAGTTGATGCTTACGATCTGGCATGCAACACCGATCGCAGCTCTCATCCGTAGCTCCAAGCTACGGACGACAGGTAAAAAAACTACATTCTAAAGCACCAGTTGGGCTAGGCCAGAATAAAACTATTCTTACAAGCTACCAGATTAAGCTCTTCCGGGATGAAAATGCTCGGTGATTTGTAGATTCCAATGGATATAATGACTTTATGTTAGACGGGTTTCCAGAATGACGCCCACTGGCAGGTTATATTGCAAAGGGAGAACTAACTGCCAGATAAGTCAATTGTTCAGATGCGCAGTCACAGATCTTCCCTACAGACCAATCAGAATTAAATTTTTCGCAGTGTACGTTCTCTGTTCTTTGAGTTCCCCACTACCGCTGGATGTCGAGTTTGCCTTCAGTCTCCGCTGTTCTTCGGGACGTCGAGTCATAGTGTATGTATATTCGTTCCCAACATTTCCCGTTTGTTGAGTTGCAGTGAGGAACGATTACATGATATACCTTTGCAGTGAAGTAATATGATGAAAAAGTGATGTAAGATGGCCCAAGTGGTTGGAGCGCAAATTTACTAACCGGAAGGTCCATGGTTCGAATCCGACCTCCGCCTCTTGGCTTCCCCTGTCTAGGCTTGGGCAACCTGGTAGTATACCAGCCTTCGTGCTTCCTTCGGGTGGCATGACAGCTAGGCACCAGAGGGGTGCTACAGTTGAACGCTTTCTTTCTTTCTTTCGATGTTAGTATATTGCTATCACAAAATTCGTCATCACGAACTGTCATAAACTCCCTGTTTGATGGGCAACAACCAAGAACCCTTGAGGACGAATACTAAGGCTTTGGCATTGCATCTTTACGATGCAGCATTTCAGTAACAAATAATATCCAAATATTTTCGAATGACCGACGATAGAAGATTTTTTGTGGATTCGATTACACTATTTAGCCAAGGAGTAACAAATCTTGAGATGATTCACAAGAATTAAAATAGCATGTGAGGACCGGATCGAAATCACAAGCGACCCCATCTGAGCTGACGAATCAAACCTTAGTGGCAAAAGTGGATGTGCAGAACGAAGTCTACCACGTGCGTATTAGCATAATATCAACATCGATAGGTTCGGGTGACACGTAGCCAGTTGCAAATTGACTGTGACTACTCTTACGTGATGTTCAGTAGTATGCGTTTAGGCACCTTGCACAAGTGCAAGGATGAATGTGTTTCAACAACATACAACAAGCCGAAAGGTGTAGTGCAGTGCGTCGAACGGGACTCACACTAATGACAGCTGAGAATCTCTTCAAGGAACATTACATTGCGCGACCTAGCATACCTGGGGAAGTGATCGCTATTCAGAGCCCACTTTTTTATCCCGGGGATTTCAACAGAGGCTATGGCACTGGAGGACCTTCAGAGTGAGAAAATCGTTGTGTGACACTCACATTGAGATTTTAAACCGCTATTTCAAAAGTTAACTGGTTGGTCATATTTTCAATTCGAATGTGAAGCTATTGGACGCAATTTCTGCTCATCATAGACCGATCACTTCCAATGAGGCACCATCATTTGATCTAATCTATAGACGCAAAAGAACCTCGCATGGCGTACACGCGGGAACCAGTTCCGCTAAAACATTTTGTTAAACACAACGGAGGCAGGTGGACATGTCAACCAGGATGAGTGAGAGAGCGTCAAGGATACAATGCGTCTGACAAAACACGAAGGAATAGGCAGCGCACACAGTCGGTGATTCTACCAGACTGGAGGTTGCTGGCTAGCAAGTAAACTCTGTACCACGTGAGAATATTTATTTACGATACTGAATACAAAGTGAACTGTACGTCAGGAGAACGCTGGATAAACGGAGGAAACTTGGCGTGCTTGGATGGAACCATCCAAACTAAGAGTTTTTTATCGAGTCATATTCACTCAAACGAGTCATCGAAAAAGGAGATCGCTGAACGCTCTGAAATCAGACTGTCCTGAGTGCAGTAACAGGGTCGATAGTTCCTGTAGAGAAACGTGGAACTCAAAAACTGCTCAATTAAGGCCACCAAGGTACATCACAGTACAGCACAACGCAGAAACTTAACACATGCAGAGCGGTTGAGCAAACACAAACACTTGATAAGCTGGCGTCTCACTGAGCAGAAAGGCTCGGAGACAAGTGGAAGCTGAATAAAGTCCCATGCAAACAGTAAATGCAAACCACGACAACGTTAATGGTAAGTGCTAAGTGAATAGGAAATCCACTCATTTTTAAACCAGCTTAAATCGATTACCTGTTGCCAAGTCTCAATAAATAGCTTCTGGTTTCAAGAAGTAGCTGCGAAAACGTCTGCAGTACGTCCTCGACAGATGGCCAAGGTATGCAGTTCAATGAAACTTTATCACATCAGTTCGCTAATTCACAAACGAATGCAACATATTTGTTTATACGGCTTGACTGTAAAGGATTGTATGGACTGACGTCAATTAATTGTCATCACCCTTACGAGTGTTTGCAACCACAGTATGCCAGGGCAACAGCCGTCAGTCTCAGCCTCTTCTGCTTCTGTCAATGTGAGTTTTTTTAAGATGTTGAAACAGGGTGAATGCTGCTCCTTCACCACTTGCATTTCGACAATCTGTTAAGTTGATTACACGGAACGTTCGATCATACGGTTTCTCATTCACCCATGGTGCAGCATTTGTATCTCAGGAAACTACTGGAATCTAATGTTATCATTAATATGTTGTTAAGATCCAAAGTTTCTTAGCTGCCTATGATTGATTTATTCCAAAGACACTGTGACTGTCTAGTTCCAGGAGCACCTTCGCAGAAACGCCAAGACGGTATACTTTCCAAGGAAGCGTTTCTAAACATAGCCACGAATGCTCAGTCATCTGAATTGCTGTAACTTCTTATAATGGCTTGAGGTATTTCCCCGCATTTTGATGTGCGAAAATGTTTTTATATTTTTCGGTTAAGGACAAAGCGTTGATATGATTTCTTCTGTAATTTTTTACAGCTATTCGGTCTTCAACAGTTGCGTCTTGGAGCACAGATACAAAATTCCCTTCGCGCTCCTCTCAGTGCACTATTGCTCCTTGTGTACGAGCTTTACGCCACACAGATGCTCGGTATGTCTTGTTTTTTTATCCACTGGTTTGTTTTAGCTCTATATTAGTAGAATCTAAGGAAGGAACAATGAGACGTGTGAGTGCTCTAGTTGATGATGGCCATAATACAAATCAGAAGGTATCTGCACTAATAAATGTTTTTAGTATAGTTGACAATGGTGAGATGCCACATGTATGAAAATAAATACAATGCAAAACGCGAGCAAGTCAAAAAAGCCACTTATTGTCTGTGGGAGTTCCTTGGTGAAAGTCCGGACGGCGGGGATGCGTTTTCTCCGCAGTATGACCGCTACACGCGTTCCATAATTGTTCGTGGACTTGTGGAGAGTGGCTGACTTCCTGCTACCTGTGCACGCAAGTGTGTGTGCTGAGCCCAGTTGTATGCCCATTTATTGTGTGCATTGTGAAGAGAGGGGTGCTCCTTCTTGTTTGATACTTGCGCGAACATGAATACAACTTGATGTTGATGTGCTGAATGAAGTGCATGGTCCTGGCGCGTGACGCAAGTGGTAGCCGCGTAAACAAAAATGGTTGAGAAGTTTTACTGTACATGCTGTTGACTAAGGTTGCAAGTGGGACAAGAATTGTCACGTGGTTTGAGTGCTTGTCACACGTGATCTGAGGAGTGACCTCTACAGACGGAAGCCCGGAATTCTCCTCGCTCTTCCAATGATTAATAGGTAGCTTAGAGGATTGAATAGCTCACAAGTCGCGTGGATCTTCTGCCTTCTATCTGAGATGTCTTCATTAAAAGAGCCAGTCAACACGTGACCCCGTGATGCGAATACCGTGACTGAAGAATGAGTGGCACCATGTCGAAACTTGCTCTGAGGTAACCATGTTGCTGATCAACCGCTCGTGTTCAAACGGTATACGATTAAACTAATAGCTACGAGGTGTCAAACTCAAATCTCCCTGGGGATTCGTGACAGAACGGAATAGAATTTCCCCATAGGCCAGAAGTTACAGTTGTGTATTTAATCGCTCGAACATGCGCAATTGTTCGCCGATGGCTGGTTATTTTTCTCCAAAACAGTGAGTCTTGAAAAGACAAATGCCACCAAAGTGGGCTACAAGGCTGCAGACACATGTAATCTCCCGATTACCGTAGTTCGATTGCACACTGACCATCCGCGAGTGAAGTTACTTTGCCTAAATTTGACCATGTATCTACCCTTTTCATCCACCTTACATACAGGTGACACCGTCGCCAGTGTTGGTAAGTTCCTCATTTTCTATTTCCTTTACTTTGAAATTTGAGACACATGATCGGTGGAGGTCAGATAACACTAACGTATGTCATACAAATACTCAGTTATCGGGGAAGTACTTCTGACTTAAAGTGCGTTTTTACGTTCTGAGACCAAACGAACTGGTGATTAAATTTCAGGTTTACTGACATTCTCAAAAGCTCTCGTTCCTGTGATACAGTTTCACCATCGCTGACATTACAGACAGTTCAGCTTAGTTTACGTGAGTATTCCCCAGCACAGTGGACCAGTTAGGAAGTATACTTACTCCCACAGATTAATTTCACTAAGGCAAAACGAAGACTTCTTTAGATGTCCGCCTTGTTGAATCCGGTGTGCTTATTCAAATGACAAATTAGAGTCATAGCTTCCAGCAGAAAACGCCTTTTTTGTCGAAGAGAATATGCAACTAAGAATTTTTGGTCAGGCGAGAAAAACTCGTTTAGCTACTTCCCGCGTATTCATTAACCATATAAATCATCATATAAATCCATTTGGAGCCTGATCGGTGTTTTTATAGACGCTGTGCCCAAAAATTTAGTTTAGCGTGACCTTTAGCATGAACTTCTGACCCATGCGCAGACCCAACACTTGTGGTGCATTCCATTTGAGCTGTTTGACAGAATAGTGACCAATATGCTGATCTTGTACATGAATGAGTCTGCATCAACTTAATGAAAAGTTAAGGGAACCAGTTGGAAGTCTCTCAGTTGCGTTCTTCAGAGCATGTGTATTTCTGCCGAAGATCTACTTCGCTCTGTAGTGTTGGTTCCTGCCTCATAATGTGGTTCGTAATCGCTCTTTAGCTTCTGTATTGGGATATTGTGAATGAACTACTCAAAGTTCTTAGTTGATGCTTTCGCCCAAGTATATCCTGAGGACGTAATAGACTACTCATAAGGTTGCTGAAAATTCTTGCAGGGACCACGACCAGCTTCGCCCTTCTTCGGTTCATCAGGTAGGCACGGTCTCCTAGATCTCCTCAGCTTCATGTTCTGACTGAACCCGCATTGCACGAAATTAGCAAAATAAATTATAAACGAGAGATTCAGCCGGGTTCCAGATGAGTCTTTCGCAAAACCAAATTGGTTTACAAATGAGTATATTTGGCCATACCTCCAGGAATTTTTGACACAACCAAGGACGTCGCCCCCTAAATTGTCTCTGAAACAGATTGAATCGTCAGCACACACTGCTTTTTTGTTTCATTTGCTCATCCTGATGAAATGCGCAGGTAACTGTTACCCATGTTTTCCAAAGTCATGTCATCTAATATTCAAGCAAACCGCAATATGTCAGAAGTGAATTATGACCGTAAAGGAAACTACTCACAAGGTTGCTGCAAACTCTTTGACAGCCCACGACCGGTTTCGCCCTTCTTGGGGCTCATCAGGTCGGTGCAGTCCCCGAGTTTCCGTCAACCTTATGTTTTACTTGACCGCTGCTGGGTATTCCGCCCCTGGACCACCTCATCAAGTCACCTTTGTTTTCTGTCTGGATGGATGGCCGTTTTTGGCGACCAAATGAGTCCAGGATGTTGTGAGAAGTTTATTTTCCTTTCTCAAATCCACAGCTTTTGAGAAACCGGACCAAGTTTATGAAGCCAACGAACTACTAACATATTGGCTCGACATCTATCCACAAAGTGCAGTGTTTCAACTTCTTCTTGGCCGATATCAAGCGATTACTGGTGACTTGGAACGGGTAAGTTTTATTCATGAAGGAGGTTTGAGGAGATTGACTTGATTGAGGCTTTTGACTTTGACTCACCTTCTGGCACATCTAACTTCTGCCTTCTGTTCCAAAGCCTTGGTGACAGAAAAGCAGTTGCCAACAAGAACAGAACAGCCTTATTCTTAGTCACCGAGAGCAATAGTTACCAAGGGCTTCCTGCTAATTTGGATACCACTTTTCAACGATCCAGATTGTCGCTGAATTATGTAACCGATTAATTGATTGATTGATTGATTGATGGACTTACCCGAATGCCTGCGGAGTTTCCCATTGAAAATATGGGGGAACCTGGGACTCGGTAGGTTTTGGTCATTCTGGGATTACCTTCAGTAATCGGACTTTTGGCCGTTCAACCAAAGATTATCGGCGCACGCCAATCTGTTTACTGATGCGTCTCGGTTGCAGCAATGGGTCTGTTTCGGGCAGTACGAGTGAAGAAGTGGCTATTGGTGCTGGTCTTTAGAGACCGAAGGTTTCGAACAACAGATTGACGTCTAACGACTGCTCTTCCTCCCTTGGGATATGACATTCATTCGGCCCTGGCCGATTGAAATTCCGTTTCCTTATCGGCGATCCCACCCGGACGCTATAAATTACCTTACCGATTCTTTGGGGGACGACGACAGCAACCCAGTTTCAGTGCCCAGGACGATAATCTCTCACAGTCACACGGTTTTCAGACCGAAACGTTGGTTTCCTTCTTATCGGTGATCGATAACACATAAATGCTGATAGGATGGCGTTGTGGGTAATTCTCAGCCATGTGTTCATCATAACCTCTGTTGGAGTGTGACCGTCAGGAGACTATGAACGTATCCATGACTTGTCCCATGGTCCCTTTCCCTTCTACTTTTATCAGCGCACGTTTAAGGGTGTCCACAAACCGTTACGCTGACCATTGGATTGCGGATGGAATGGTGAGGAAGTGACATATGTGACATATGTGTCTTCGAACGAATTCACATGTGAACTGTCAGACACAATAGCTTCCGGGATATTGAATACCGAAAACAAATGCCACAGTTTGGTGGTGGTTGCCATTGTTGTTGTCTTAAACATAACAAGGACTTCAGGCCACTTGCTGAATGCATCAACATCGATGAGGAAGCTTTTTCCGTTAATTGATCCGGCAAAATCCACATGAATGCGTGACCATGGCTCTTCTGGCTGTGACCAAGGCTGCGGCGACTGTCGGTTGGGTAACTTCTGGTCAGCTGAGCATCGGATACAACTCTGACATACCTGCCAAATTTGCTCATCCATACCGGCCCAATAAACGCAGCTGAGAGCGATGACCTTCAGGCAGCTTATCGATGGTAGTCCGTTGTGGAACTGTGCTAGGGCCCGGCGACGAAGTGTGGTGGAAACCGATCCGGTCACTAAAAAGTAGACAGCCACTGATAACAAATAATGAACTCCGTCGTTGAAAAAGTTGCCCGAGTTCTGCTAGTGGACAAGTTGTTGGTCAGCTCGATTAGTGGTACTCTATTGCCTTCTGCAGTACGCTTTCATTTTTGGTGGCATGACGGACGGTGTCAGAAGTCACGGGTAGTCGGTTCATGGCCTCCAGGACCACAACACGGTTGGACGGTAAGGGTTACTATGACGGATTCTGCTGGTTTCGTCTCATCTCTACCACCAACTTTTGTGTGTACTCACTTGTATGCTCGTGCCGAACTTCATACGTCGGTCGTACGACAGGGCGTTTGTCGGACAGAATGCGAGAACACAATCCCAAATCTCTGAGTGGTCGGGGGGAAAAACTAGGCTCAAGCGCGATTGCGTCACATTTGGCCGAAACCAGCCATGTCATAGACAAGGAGCAAGCCTTCACCATCATAAACTGCGTACCTCTGAACCGATCACGACTGGTATGATTCAGACTAGTATCGATCGCAGAGGCGATTAGAATCCGACTGCTGGATCCGCAACTTTGCGTCCAAAAGAAACTTGTGCGACCTCTGAACTTGAACTGGCCTACGAAACATCCGGTCCCACAAGCCTGCTTGACATTGACGTCACTTACCGGATTCCTTGACCTATTGACCTCTCCCTCACCCAACCCCCTTCCTTTGATTTCTATTCCTCTAAAGTGTACGTACCCCCGATCTTAAACTTTTCCACGTGATTTTCGGTGCCATATAAATTTGTGACGTATTAGCCGAGAGGAATAACCACAGAAAACAAGCTTTGTTCGCTACCTTCTTCGTTCTCATTGGAAACAATCAAGCGCGTAAGCGCATCGGCCTGCCCAGATTTCTCGAATATGGCATGCCTTATGGTCAAGTTGTAACCAAGCCGAATCGTGCCCCACCGCAGTAGGTGGATGGCTGTGTATACCGGAATACCTCTCTTGGAACCAAATATAATCAACAGTCGCTTGTAATCCGTCACAAGCATCAAGTGTCGGCCGCAAAGCATTTTGTGGAACTTTTTCACCGAAAAAATAATGACTAGCACTTCTTTCCCAATCTGAGCACAATTCCGTTCATTTGGAGCCAGCGACCTTGCGGCACGAGCGGTCGCCTTTTGCGTACCATCAGGGAATGTGTGAACAATGACTCACTATCTGCACGGTTCGATGCCTCAGTTATGAGAACGTTAGGCAGTTGGTGGTTGAAGTGAGTGAGCAGGAGTTCAGACTGCAACAGCCTCTTCAAGTTGACAATCGCGTGACCAATTCCACCAACATTTCATGTTCAAAAGCTGGTTGGGAGATTCGCGCAAACGATGCGAAGAGGAAGATTCTTGAGCCACTGGAAGACCGGGGTTGTCGTTTTTTCATTCAAAGAGGAGGAAAATTGTTCCTGGGACTTTTCTATGACTGAGTTGTAGCATTTGCCTAGGTTTACTCTAAAGGTGTATTACTCTGTTTGAAGTTCAGTCAGGATCGCTACATGTAGCGCTTGGTTTGCTAGTTGTCTCATTACAGGTTACTGGGCAGTTTTAGCTGTGTTTGCAAACGTCCACTCCGTATTCGGAAAACGATGATCTACAGCGAACAATTTCATTTACCTTCGAGGGGACATGCACTGTCACTGGCGTGCTTGTTAAGATGTCACGTACAATCAGACGTACGGAAGGCACAGGGCATTTGCCCAGTGAAGATAATTTCACCACTTCTACCGTATGTACCTGTGAATCTCAAGCTCATCCTCTGAGCCCAGTGGCAGGAGTCGTCTGTCTTAGACAAGTGGCAATGATCGAACTATCGAGAAACATGTATCAATTAACTTGGTAGTCTTGCTATCTGGTAGTGTATCCAGCAAGCACCCTATATGCTACCAACGAGATCTTTCAGCATGAAAGACCTCCATATTATATATATATATATATATATATATATATATAGTGC
>NW_008751704.1:1692969-1720145 GCF_000715545.1 Opisthorchis viverrini | reverse complement strand
ATGTTTTTAAGCAACTGAATGTGCTGCACCAGGTCGCCTCATGTTTCAGTTGGCGCGATATTCGAGAAATCGCGATACATGTACAGACGTAATACATTGCTCATAAGGTTGCTGAAAACATCATAAACGAGAGATTCAGCTGGGTATCAGGTGAATCTCCAGTCAAAACCAAACTGATATGTAAATGAGTGTACTTATCGAAATCTATTCAATTTGGGTTCAAGTAGAACACAAGGCTGACGGAAACTCTGGGACTGTGACTAACTGGTGAGCCCCAAGACGGAAGAAACCGATCTCTGGCTGTCAAAGAATTTTCCGCGACCATACGATTACCTTAGGTATTACGTCTAGAACAAACATCTGTCCGTAAAGGCCATCTTATTCGTCTGTCACCGACGCCATAACAAAGTACGGAAAAAAATCTTTTAAGAATTAATCAAATTATAAATTCTACCGGAACTGTACCCGAAATTCTCATGCGGGTCTTAACTTGTGCGCGATCTCTCAAGGAGGACCAATAAAAGCGGAGAATCGTTAGAAAACCCTGTGTTTAGCCTGATGTGCACGTTTTAGCAGCCCATCAATAGAGAGCAACGCACAAGGAAGACCAGTTTCGTTTCTCTGGAACTTGTGAAGTGGTCTTTTCAAACAGAGAGACCATTAAAGCACGATGTCCGATCGAGCCAGCTGGAGTGATTACTGAAAGGATGCTACATCAATACTTACTAATCACCACACACTCGCTTGAGCGGGAACAAGGATGAGCATTTTGGTATAACAACTGAGGTTTATCACGGAAGACTCACTTTATTCCCAGCCTAATCCTTCGTCTTTGATGTTCTCGTTCAGAAGACTGACTGTTCAGCAGCGTGGTTCATTTAGTTCGCTAAACGCAATAAATGCGCATATGCAGGAAACATCTGCGGTTTAACAGCTGGATTTCAAGTTATTCCTCATGCCCTTTTATGCGGTTCTTCGCTGTAATGGCACTCTTGGCGCACGCCGTCGCACAGTTTCTCGTGAGCGACGTTGGCGCTCATCGTTGATCGTTCCGCTCCTCCCCTCTCATCGTGCTTTGACCATTCCAACCTTGTTGAAACGAAGACCAATGACCATGATAGTGTGGTGGCCAGGAGAGTGATTTAGCTCTTCTTTAAACTGATGTAGTTATTGGATGCATATGTTTCCGAAAAATTGTTTACCCACTTCCAGACGATTAGCAAAGTGATCAACGAACGACTCACAAGGAATAAAGAAACAATTAGCACCATCGCCAACAAGAGAGCAGAAGCTGATAAGCTGTCGGTAGTTGATAAAATAGTTGGAAATTATGCTGGACGCTATGGAGTTTCGAATCGAGCCTAATAAGTGTTTTCAAGCTCGAAAGATTACTAACACGGAAATTTGCAGCAGATGGTGCAGTGCAGTCGGGGTTTATCTTTGTGGAAATTTGTAACGGGTTGTTGCTTCCACATTTCATACTTCCACAGTGTCTTCACGGCCAATATGAAACTCCATCAAAACAATTGTTGGAACAGGGAGACCTCCCTTACAGTTGATCTCCCAGAAATACCGATAATGAAACTGTAATGCCGGTAAATTGTACTATTGAGTCGGCTGTCAATCACCTGTTTCTTGATTTCGAAAGTGAACTTCGCGCGAAAGAGCAGTTTCCTTTTATGAAGGCCCTTGTGTGCACCGTCATATTCGTCCAAAAGTAAGCTAGCTAGACTCCAGTATCAATCTCATTTAAACTCTTCCGTGTTAAGTGAACTACAGTTAGGGAGACTTAACGACGTCTTCCACGGCTATAACTTGCTGTATGCATCCTCACTCCCATCGGAAAGATTCTACTTACCAAAATGATTCGCAGAAAATATGCTCATGATGCTCACTGTTGTGAGGGGTTGAAGATGCTGGAATGAATGTCCTCTTAAATGCAACGGGAAATCCCGTTATGTCCCTCGGTTACGATTCCGAAATTGTCCCCTTTTCAGGCAATCGATACTTTTGAAAAAGCAACCACGCTGCCGGTGGATTGGAGGCATTACAACCATATGTGTTACTGGGAGTTGCTTTGGTGTTACGCGTAAGTCATACAGTACTCTTTGATGTTCAAGTCTTCTAGACTGATTGTTGCTGTGGTCATTTATTTACTTGTCCTATGACTTTGGTCATTTTGTTCGGGAGCTCCCGATGACAATGACTTCTTCAAACACTTCCCGCACAGTTTAGTATATAATATAAATGATACTAAATTCGACTTGGCACTGCGAACATGTGACAAAAGAAGGCTTGTCTACCAACCTCGCACACTTTGAACAGAGATACACACCGCTTTCAACAGGTCTCTTGTGAAAACGTCTGGAACAACTGAGAAGGAGGATACGTGGACAGAGTCGCTCCTCAGAAAGATTTGCTTGGAATAGAAAAAGTTCAATTATACTAGGTATTTCGTCATTTTTTGTGAATCACCAGTTAAGCATCGGAGAGAGTCGGCCAGTCGGTCCTCTGGCTTGTAGTCTCAGTTTGTTGAATCCATGGGCTGATAACTAAACAGACGTTCTCCGTTTGGATCCATGACACTTCGAGATAAACAATATGACGTCTACCCCTTAAAGTTATCAGTATCATCAACTGGTTCACCTGCAAATTCATAAACACCTCTTTCAGGCCACTGATGCTTCTTCAGAAGGGTGTCGCATGATATCAGGAGAGTGAATTATCATCTAAAAAGGTTTCTATAACGATGGATAAGGCTAACACAGGAAGTAGTCAAGCGCAAAAACAGAAGATGCTAAACAACCGGAAGGAGAGAACGAAGCTGAAAACGACTGACGAGGCCACGGACGAAATTCAGTTTCAATGTGTTTTCGGCTTGAGTCCACCGTCCTGTAGTTGAGTGAAATTTTCTGACTTAAATACGAAATGTCCATTTTATACCACGTTGAATCGCTCTTTCAATTTTGTGGTTTCGCCTGATCGCTTGCGGATGCCTTACTGTAGAATCATCCCACAGGCTGAGTTTTACTCTCACGTGTGTTTTGTTCCATTTCACTCATGTGACAATCCGTTTCACAGACTTCGAGCAGATTGGCTGACAGCCATCAAATATGTGGACAAACTGGCCACCGAAAGTCTGTGGAGCCAAGCGACCTATAGGTATATGAAGGCAACGTTCCTAATTCAGATTTTGGATGAGTATGATGTCAGCGTGCGTCCCGGCACCGGCAACAAAGCCAATCAACAGCAACAACATCAACAGCAACTCGCACAAAAACAACTGGGTCCTTACAAAGATAGGGACGCTGTTCTCAAAGATGTCGACCTACTGCTCAAGTAAGTCGGAATAGATTTTCCGCATTCATTTGTGGCGTCTCGGTATAGTTGTTACAACTTTTGAGGAGTATCTCGCCCACCCGTCTCGTCTCTCTTGGGGCTCATCAGGTTGTTCTAGACTCCGATACTCCATCGAAGTTATTTGCTAATTGAAGAACCGATTTTGCTTAGGTGGTGGTAAACTCACTTCACAAATTAACTACATGCTGATGGAGACACCAGTTGCAACGTTCGTATGAGTAGTTTGGAAGCACAGTTTGGTATCTTAAATGTCCTGTATGCGGCACATTCAAATGAAGACTGTCATAGTCCAGAAATACGAGTAACGATCAGTGGTGTCTGCCGTGATCGTAGATGAGTGTTTATCACAACACAGGCAAAATTCTTTTTAGCTGAGGAAAATTGTGTTTCGGGGGCTGGGTCCAACTGATAATCCCCGAGGATGGAGACACTAACTGTAGACGGTGCAGTTTTCATCAACCTTGTAAGTAACTCTGAACTACACTTTTGTATCTTGAATGGCCTTCAAACTCAAATTTGAGGTGTCCTTTAAGCGGCATATTTGTCTATAAGCGAGAAATCCGGATAAAATTCAGCTGACTCGACCTTTAGAACCATGCTAATTAGCAAATAAATGTTCATCTCACTATCTTGCTTACATTTGGTTCTCGAAAGTGAACAATCTGTGGGCGGCGAGATGAACTCTCCCTAACTACAGTTGCGTAGCTAAGTGAAGGTTGACCAATTAGAGAGAGAGGCAGTAAACAACTGCATGAGTATCCTTGGTTTATACCACAAAGTTGCTGCAGCTTGACCATAGTTACTACAGCCTGTTTAAAGAACAAGAGACTGGAAACCGATTAAAATCAAAGTTATTTATCTCAGTTATGTCTATTGAAAGCTGGCATCTCCAGCATGGCATGCACAGAGACTGTCATCTCATTCGCTGAGAAAACATTGACAATCTGATTGCCGAACACGGCTAGCAGACCAGCACCATTATCGTCATCTGTGAAAGGCATACATGTTGTACGGAGGGTGCAGTCATTGCTCATCATCTATGAATGTAAAAGACCACGCGTTGGAGGCACAATTTCATATAACTGATGCGTAAATACAAGGTTGTCAGTGCAGGCCTCACTGGGAAATTGGAAGGGGAGCTATGCGTTAGAGGCACAGGCTTGGTTGTACGAGCGTCATTCAAGTTGCAACTGCGTGATGTCTGACAATGTCTGTGTCCCGTCTCGGACTCCTAATCCAGGGGGGTGGCAGTGACCGATGTAGCTTAAACTATTGGTGATGACTTTCATATTTCGCCCTCAATTCACTGTTTGACCTCCCCTGGTTCGCTTCCACTCTTCACATAGTTCAGTGGAAGGAGTCCTGTAAGGAATCCGGTCGACTGGCATACAAAGCACGTGCTCAAGCCAGCACAGCCTATGTAGTGTGACCAGTTTCTCTATCGTGGGCGAGTTATTTCTCCCGAAAACCAACCATCTTCACTACTAGTCATCCGGTGTTCCCAGAAGGCTCGTGCATCCGAAGACAACGATGGTCAAACACCGAACGTTTTTCCGAAGTCTACAGATCGTATCGGCCAGTTTTCTAGCCTATGTAACAAAATGGATTGCCTCCGACCCATGTCAGATAATTTGATGTCACACCTGATCCACAGGTGATGCAGAATGACAAAAACTGTCCTGCCCTCTCGATCCGGATGGAAATATCGTTTTTTAGCTAAACCACCAGGATTAATACAGCTTTCCAAGTAGAGAACTTTCCCTGCTACCTCGACTGGCTCATTCGCATACATGAACTTCGTGTTTGCTGCTATCCAGTCTTGTAGCAGCACTGTACACTTCTCAACGCATGATTAACCTGCACTTTTTAGATTATTTAATGTTGTCTGCATTGCAACGAGGTCAAATCTAAGAAGAACAATGTCGTATAACTACTAGATGTCCTTGAATGAACGTCCTGGGAGCATTTGGTCCACAGAAGCATTAGAGGTTTGGAATGAGTCTTTCATGACGAATTCGAACAGGAAAGTTGGCCTGGGGTCGTGTCGGCTCCACAGGTATCAGAGGCTAAGTATGGGTGTTCCCTGATCGTATCGCTGACGAAGTTGGAGAGGAAAGGTTAAACAAGGCAGTCTGACTGACACCACTTAATGTAGTGATTTCAGATGAGGGCTTTTCACAGTCCTTCAGGAGTCCGCTGGAGTTGGCTTACAGAGCCTTCAGGAGGTAAAGAATTTATGGGAGACACCTTTGCTCCACAGAAAGTGACATAGTGTCTGGCGGTTCACAGAGTAAAAGTCAAGAAAGACCAGTGTCGCTTTTCCAGAATATGGTGGAGAGTGAAAATATGATCTATGCAGTATTTGCGCTCTTTTTTGAAGACTGTCGCCGTGTCCCATTCTGCATGTGTTTTCTCTTTCCTTCGCACCGCGCCAATGAACTTTGTCATTTGGGTAACCATAAACTCTTCTCTTACTTCGATGATACCTGGACACAGCTTACAACCTTCATACAGTAATACTGTACCTCCAGGCCGACCCGTAATACCACTGAGCTTAGTATGACTTCCCGCTGCAGTTTTGTCCGACTGATTCTGTTTGGATTTCCTGGCATGTTCGCAACACACGGAGCGAAGTTCCAACCAGTGCAGCCTACGGTATCCTAGGCTGCCTCTCAAGCCTAGCCATCACATCAAGGGGCAGCTTTGGGCGCTTTATGCCTGTTCGAAGTAAAGGACACCATTCATTACTTCACATGGGCTAAAATGAGCACACGGAATGCCAAGATTTCGGTTTGTATGTATTTGCCGATGGTGTTGTCAGTTTGCTGAGAGCACTTATACTACATCAGGTTCTGTGTTACCTGGTAATCTCACATATATGACGTAGATTTGGAAACTATAGACGTGCCAGCATGTGAAGACCAACCAACCCACTGCTTTTTGCGTCCCCTTGATTGCTGACGAAATACTTGTAAGCTAGTTTCCAAGCCGTGTCAACAGCCGTGGAACAAACAAACACGGGGTAAGTTGCACATGCTACGCCAACTGCGGTCAGAGTCACTGATGGGCATATCTTCAGTGTATCACAATTGATTCCGAGCGGGAACCCTATAATACAGTCCTCCTGTTTATAGATTTCTCTCACTGGCTTCTTACTTCAACTGTGCTTCTACTAAGTCCGGAGAAGTTTAAAAAACGGTCCAACCAAGACTGTCACAACGACCACCAACCCTACTAGTACTTCGATCACAACACCTTGAAACCCTCTATCAATGTATATTTGTGATAGTTAATTCCAAACTGACGACGCCATCACCTCTACAATGCCACATTTGGTCTTCATTTTTCAGAGACATTCCAAAGATGATGCACCGCTTTGCCGGACGTTCACTTCCTCTGGAAAAAATTGCTCTTCGAAAATCCAAGCGATATTTTAATCAGAATAAGAAACTCACTCTACCAGCACTCGTAAGTGTCCCCTTCTCACTATCATTTTCTCCATCTGTGAAGTGTTTGCTTTCAAACTTGGTGACGACACGGAATAGCTTTTCACTCGGGGAGTATCAAATAGACGAAATTTTTCCACTGTGATCCCTCATTAAGGAAAAAGCCTTTCACACGGAGGAGGGAATGTATTAGTCATGAGGTTTCAGAAGACTGCTCGTTGGTTCACGGTTGGTTTCGTTCTCAAGACTCAGTCAGCATTTAAACGGCGCCCTCGATTTCCGTCAAACTTGTGTTCCACTTGAACCCCAAACTGGGTTGCAAATGAGGTATGTTTGCCAAGAACACACACTAGTTCTTCAACTGGTCCGTTTACACCCCAAAAGAAGATATCATAATGTAAGTGCCCCATGCAATCAACCCACATGTACTACTATGTCAAACGGTCGATACCAAAGGTCATGCTAATACGCCTTCTCTCCAATGTTCCTGACCGGATTCTGTTTTTCCTGATACATATTAAGCCTATTTTATATACATCCCGCATTCGTCAAAATATAACTCAGCTGTAATATGACTAAATTTAATGAGCACAAAATCAGTTATCTAATAGCATTTGTAGAGCACCAAAAGTAACACAAATTCAAACTTTCAGTGCGCAAAATCTCCCTAAAAAGATCCACTTCAGTTGCTGGAGAAGGTGGTAAGGCCCGTGATAGAAATTTGTCGGTGGATCCCACTGATCCATGTGGGCCTCCACAACTCTTGGACGCAGTTCATCTGAACACTCTGTACGATGCCCGTCCCTACAATCGATAGTATATTTTGAAAGGCCACCAAAAATAATCGGGTAGTCTTCATACATCCGGTCTACGTGGTCCAAACGGTCTGATGAAATAAAACTAAATCTGGATCTGCAGTTATGACAACGACAAATAAGCAGATTATCTGGACGGGTAAATCACCCTGAGCTTCTCCTTCTAGCGGGCCACAATAAGTTGCGTCATACAGCCAGCGGCGTAGGTGATCTCGTTGGAACCTCTCAGTAATCATGCCATCACACAAGCAATCAAATCAGTGGAAAATTTGTTTTGTAGTGACGGCTATTCAAATCTCGTCGTCCATTCTTTGAGGAAACGTTTTAGAGGGTTTGCCACTTCGTGTGATGAAACGACAAGATCTGACTTGTTTTATTTATTATCCACCTTGCTCCGTTTTCAGGAACTTATGTTCATCTGGAACGAATTCAAACTTATTCACTGTCAGCAAGATTCAATCATGTCCTTCCTCTTGATATGTGAGAACAAAATCAACGACTTGATTCGTAATCGTGGTGAGTTTAGTGTAGAAACTCAGATTTTTGTTTGACGGTCTCATGTCATCAGCAGTTTCCGGTGACCACTTCGGATGTTTGCGGTGAAAAGTTGTAAAGAACAGGTAATGGGAAACAAGCCTTCCATCAGTCCATAGCAAGTGCTGTGCGATCTCTTCGCCCTCAAATACTCACTCAAATCCCCTGGGTACAAGCCGGTAGTATAAACGCAGCTGACATCATTTGACACGTATATTCAACAAGGTCTTCAGGACTGGATGACGAGGGAGGGCTTTGCCTTTGACCTTTCTATATCAACCTCGTGTGTCAGAATAAGCATGAAATTTTTCATCCACTAAGTGAAACCGAACTGTGCTGAAAATCCAGGAAGCACTGTCCAGCCGTTTCGTCCACATCTTTGATCTTCAGCAGTGTGCATCCCACGAAACTCCATGGAGTTTCCGGTAGTTTGAACAATTAAGCGTTAGGCTATGTGTGGGTGATCAGCAGTGTGGATAGCATAGATTGGCTTCAATTGCAGGATGAAACCTCCATCAAAGTTCCCAAATCTTCTCACAATCTATAAGTAACTTAAAGGAAGAATGAAATTCCCCCAAAGAGTTAAGCTTCCATCTGGGGAGCCAGGTAACAGAAGTGATTGCATGATGTGGATGTCGTGAGTGAAGAATGAACGGCAAAATGTCTTCTCTAGGTGAGCGCTAATCACACTGCTGATCAACCGCTCATAACCGAACGGTCAAGTGTTTAGACCACTAACCTGGAGGTGGCGGGTTCCAGATTCCCTGGAGTTTCCCGAGATTCCCTACGCTGATAATCCTCAATAAGGATCAAGTAGCTGTACAGTGTTTCTCAGCTTTTCAGCTTACGATGACTTCATTTCCATGACAAAATTTCCTTTAGAACTCACGAACTCCCTCGTACTACCAATAAGCACGAAAACTTAAGGTCGTTCAGTGGTTTCGGAATCAGAACAAGGCCTTGTCGCATTTAACACAGTTATTACTGGAAGAAAATCAACAGCCGACTTTTCGTAGCACCGATAGAAGTTCAGTAAGATCGGTATTATTATTGCGTTCAGTAAGTGATGAATTTCGGAAAGGCTACTCACTGGGTGCACCACAATTGAAGCAGGATTTCTGGAAAAGCTGAAAGGTGGGGAATATTTATGTGAGTGCTCCAAGTATACGCGACTTTCCGAGTTCTATCTACATACAAACCGACAGTGTATTGTCAGTTTGTGCCCTTGTGACCGCATGACGTGGATCCCGTGATTGAAGGATGAGCGGCGCTATATCCTGTCTGAGTGCCAGTTAATCACACTGCTGATCAGCCACTCGTGGCCGAACGGCTAAGTGTTCATACTACTAGCCAGGAAGTCGCGGGTTCGAGACTCTCCGGAGTTTCGTGAGATGCGCACTGCTGATGATTCCCAATAAGGATGAAACAGCGCTTCTCTGCTGTTCAGCATAAATTGGCTCCAATTACAGGACGAAAAATCCACAAAAATCCCGAATCTCCTCACACTGCCAACCTTACAAGTTGTATACCGGTCCGAACAAACTGTAAGGCTATATGTGTGTAGAGCAGGCTTGGCTCTAGCTCTTATAGGAGGATAAGATAAGGGATAACAAATTAATAATAATAATAATAATAAGATAAACAGATCGCTCTCAACGAACTCATCTCTTTTCTGACGTTGATGCTTACAAGTATCATAGGAAAAAAATTATGTTAGGGGAATGAACAAGAAGGATATTAAGCGGTTTGACCATAAGCGTAATTTTATGCCCGAGAAGTAACATTCGTCAACTGACTCCGAAGATGTTGGACTGATTTGGCAAAGTGAATGTAGCTAGCGAGGTCAGCATATTGTAGAACGATACTGTTGTAGATATGAGTGGGTAGCTTTTGGATCTCGGTAAACTGTGTGATGTAGGGGAAGGATGTATGATGTATGGGGGGCGCGAATCATATGACTAGGTTCGGTCATTTGAGTCTTCTAACTATGAATTTCACCTATGAGTAGGTAGCTAGGTTCTTTTTTGAGCATCGTATTCTTTCACACCCAGCTGGTTTTGTTAGTGAGTTTCCTTACTGCACCATGAATCAGAGACTAAGAACCTATTCGAACACTGTTGTTCGGATGTTTGCTTGCCCGAGCGACCGGTGAAGTGAACTGGACATTTGAATTGTTTCAACTTCTGCAGCTTTCATAATTTTTCGAACACTGATGTCGCACTTTTGGGCAGACCAGCCTTACTACGTGAATCTGAAATGGGACGGTTGCGGAATCTCACCCGAATCACGAAGCGACCACAATCTAAACACCTAGACATTTTTAAACTACGACCTCTTGGATGTCGTCACTCAGACGAGCGACAAAAGTGCTTTTCGTTGGTTTTTCTGCCGTGTCCCTCTTGGTTTACCTAACTACGTATGCTTAAGTAAATTAGCCACAATGAGGAGAAACTATTGAGTGCTGTTCCGTGTTCATGCAATCGCTTTGTCTAAACACTAATTTAGTCATGGCCGTCGACTCACTCCAAATCTGGGGTTGATCTTACTGAGAGTAATTCTAGTTCAACCTGAGTTCCATATTTCTCCCCACATGACTCACTTAAGGACGCACAACTCATAAACTCACTGTCTTTGTTAAGTATGCGTGCCGTCTTGTGTTCTACCCTGATATTCTTTTCACAATTTTATTCGAAAATGGGGGTTTGATATACTCCGGCGAAGTTATCCGTGTCTTCTTGATCACAGTCTTATCTTGATCGACTGTGCACTTGTGTGCGGGATTTCCTCAAATGACCAATGAAAAGTCAGCTATGAAGGATTCTCCCGAAAGGTGTTTCCTGCACAGGAGCACTGTTGTGCAATGTATCTTTCTTGGGTGATTGTTACACACAACTCTGAACTGCGCTGCTCCAATTGGTCAACATCCGTTACTCCGGTAATTTGTGTCAAAAGCTGAGTTTTGGTAAGGACGTTCCCTTAGCTGAAGCCCCAATCAGTTCAACCCTTGGTTCTCCTGCATAAGCGCTCATTCACGTCATCTGAGAATGTTTTTCTGTTCTCCGAGCCTGGTAGTTTGTTTCCAAAAGTTTCACTACCACTCATGTGGACATTTTAGTGTACGCTTGAGGATGAACTCCCTCGATTGATGATGAAACTCCCGCAAGCCGGTGATCGGACTCGATGAACTGATCAACAGCCTCCTCATCAACAATGAGACATTGTGAACACATTCATTTGTTTGCGCACTAACAGGGTAAATTCGGAGACATCTGAAGGAGTAAACGTGAAGGAGTAACGAGATTTTCAGAATTTATCTGTGTAAGCAGGCTGCTCCTAACCGCACACTTCATGTTCACGTGTTTGCCAAACCACATAAAACTCAGATTGTCAAACAGTCGGGTGGACAACCAGTTTTTCAATAGCGTTTCACGTGGAGCCGTGCTGTCTGACTCCTCAGTGGAAGATGTCTCATATGACTTGGTGTAATACCGACATTTCTCAGCATACTGTGTAAGATAAATGAAGCTGAACCATTTTACTCGTGTTGAGGCAGTGCACCATTGACCTGCTTGACAGTGTTTAACTCTTAGAGATATGCGAGATGCTCGCTGAAGATGATAGTGAAGGATGATTTAGCTGTCTAAATATGATAGCGTACCATCATAATTCCTCATATTCACGATGCTTTTGATTCAGGGCAATATCAGAATTTTGACGATGATTACAGTCTGGCTCTTCTGCTTAAGGGTGTGTGCCTACGTTGCCGTGGACAACTTTTCCAGGCATCAATGTGTTTCCAGGAAATCCTTGAACTGTAAGTCATACATTGAGCTAATAGCTGATTAGCAAGTGTGGTTCGAAAAATGCAGTTCTCTATTGCACTCTACTATGCTAGACTACACCACGCTATACTATACTACACTATACTGAACTATATTATACTATGCTATATTGTACTATACTATTATATAACGTACTATACAATAACACATACTATGCCTGTACTGTACCATAATACGCCACACTACATTATATCGTACTATACTAGAGTGTACCACATTGTGGTGCATTACTTTCTTACGTCATTCTAGACTACCCTATACCTTAATACAGTATACTACACAACACTATATTATTCCGTACTGTACCATATCATTCCATAATGTACTATACTATGCTATAGTGCATTGTACTGTCATGAATTGCGGCATGGTAATCGGATGTGGCTGTCAACAGTGGTGTTGTGTCTTGCTGAGCGGTAGTGCAACTCTGTATCGGTCCCCTGGCTTCTTGCTCCGCCCATTGTGGTATATCAAAGGGCACGGTAACTCCAGACAGCCCCTTTATTGGGCAATTACAGAGTGTTCCACAAAGTTGTGCTGGAATCTCCGTGAGGGGAAGAGAATCGTCGACTCACAGGAATAACCGTTTTGAAATATCACTCGAAACACGATAGGACAATCGCCAATGGTCCCCACTTTAATCTTCAACTCCCGTTGAGAAGGATCAGTTAGCGAATGCGGCTGACTGGCCAGCAATCACTTCATGCAAAGGTTTTTTTCTATCGGCCGTTTCTCCCACCAAATTACTCAAGTATGACGGATTTTATCGGAGAAGACCTTAGAAAATGTGTTTAACTGGGTAGCCAGACGTGACGAGAATTGCAGAAATTGTGATTACTCTCGCAAAACACGAATACTGAGTACATTAGATAGCGTATCTGTACTCGTTTCAGTGGAACCTGAAAACGCAGTGCAGATCGGCCGTAAGTTTCCCTCAGAATTGAGCTGTGCGGTGGATAACGTCTCCTTTCTGAAGGAGATGACTGTATTCGGTGAGCACCCCCAAATGCGAACTCCCTCCGTCTTGTGCTTTGGGGTCACACAGGCTAGGCTAATCAAGAAACTGAAAATGAACACCGATCAGTGTGTTTTTGCTGTCACATAACAGTAAGATAGCGACGACATAAATAAGAACCCTCCAGTGCCATTCAGTGTATCTTCATCGATGGTAAGAATAGACTGGGCCAACCTCATCATGGCAATAGTAAGCAGCATTACCCGCCGCGCGACAATGTTCTCACCCAATTCATGTTGTAGTCTTACACAACTCAAATGGAGTCAAAAAAATTGTATGTCACGGAACCATGATGTTGATTACCCCAGATCCTGTGTCAGACGATTTATACTTATTTATCCAGTTGCCCGGTTCTTTACTTTCATGACTTCCTAATTTGTTTTGATCAAAAAGACCGATTCGCCTTTGGCGATAGAAGACCCTCACAAGATAGACTGATAATGGTTGTTCCCGTGGGATGGGAATCGCTGCATCATATGATTATCTAGTTGTTACTGAATGTGTAGCTCACCCCGCACTGACGATGTCACCTCGACTGATGATGGACCGTCTGCAACCTAACATCCGAGATCGGCGAAAAGACTAAGAGCCAAGTAGTAAATCTGAGCTAACTGTATTCCGCCAAAACAACATTGTTTCATTCTACTCACAAGGTTGCTGAAAACTCTTCGACAGCCCACGACCGGTTTCGCCCTTGTTGGGGCTCATCAGGTAGGCGCCGTCCCCGAGTTTCCATCAACCTTATATCCTACTTCAACCCAAATTCGACTGTTTTCGAGAAATACACTAATTTGCAAATCAATTCGGTTCTCATGAGAGACTAACTGAATCTCTCGTTTATAATATTCTACAGCTGAGTGTGCCTTTATGAAAATATACTGCAATATCTCGAATATCGTGCCAACTAAATCATAAGGCGGCCTGTGTGCAGCACATTCAGTTGTAGAATAACACAAACGAGAGATTCAGTTGAGTCTCTCGTGAAAACCAAATGGATTTGCAAATGAGTGTATTTCTCGGAAACATTGCTTCATCTTCACATCTACCAGCAATATGGTAGGCTGGCGTCCGCTTCCGGTTTCACCGATGGATCCTCACTCACATGCTACATGCGCTTGACTTTAATTCACGTTTGCATCCAACTTTACACCCTGTATCTGATATAAACCCGCGAGAATAAGACTAAAGGGTGAACAGACATTTCTAATGCCATCGATGTGCCCAAATGTGGTCAGCTGGTAGCAAGTGAACGGCATATTGTATAAGTAAAATGCAATCAGATGCATTACAGTGAAATATAGCAAAAAGCACACGGAATATATTTGAGACGAAAACAAAATGGCCATTCGCTAATTCAGGACCCAATGGGTTAGAACGTCGATACTCATTCGGACAACATCGAATGTGGCCTACCATGCATATGAAAGGATTCTCCTCGACCCGCCGGACTTCACTGCACAGAACTGTTCTTCCAACCCACAGCAAATCACTATCCTCTCCGAAAGTTTCAAGGGACCCACTGAGGACGGTAAAAAGATGCAGGTGATGAGTTCCTATTATTTTTTTAAACTCATCAACTTACCAAGTACAGTCAGATGTTAAGAGCATCGCGATAACAGTGAAGGCGATGCGTGAAGATATTCAAAGGACTCAGTGTCACTGACTCAGAAAGTGCACACAATTTACTAAGGAAGTGTACACTAAGAATCTGGTCACTTGCCTGACTGTAGAATCTTAAAGGACTCAGTGTCATTGACTCACTAAGGAAGTGTACACTAAAAATCTGGTCACTTGCCTGACTGTAGAATCTAACACATGCAGGTTATATTTGATGACTAGTTAGTTAATCCATGTGAATAGTTATCATACTCAGTCACAGTAATCGTGGTTACTTGTATTGCGTTACATTTTCAATTTTAGAAAACAGAAAATCACTATCGACACATACCTTCTTCCATATTGTGAAATGGAGCTGTGTCAACTTGCTTTTGATGCAGGAGACATCCCAGAGGCCATCAAACGCCTCCAGCGGGCACGGTAAGTAGTTCTTCGATATAGCTTGTAAGTCTGCCTAATTATTACTGACCTTATTATCGTCTAGTCAGACAGAATTCTGGCCATTATACAAAAGCTTCTGGGGAAAGGAGCTAAAAAAAACCAGGTCTTAGTCACGCTCATAAGCCACGCTTTATTCAACTGCAATTGGCCCTCGAACACCCAGCGGCTGGTGATCTGCATCCGATCGCTATCAGAATTCAGTCGTTAGCTTGTTGTCAGAAAGCATGTATTGACCAGCCCGAATGTTACTACTTGTGGGCATTCCCGGTATTAGGTAAAATTCTTCCTCTGCTCCTGTTAGAACTCCTCTGCCTATTCTAAGCCACAACTTGTGGGCCATACAGTACTAGAGCTAAATCGCATCGTTCTTAAAATTGTTCAAACAGGGTGCACCCCTGTGACCCTACTACCGGAATGAAGTTTCTAGTATCACCAGTCTTGAATGCTTTCATAGGCGGTTCATTAGGAGAGACGGCTAGCAGTTATAACGTCGTCGCTCAAGGGAGTGCTCAACTTACCCGCTTACTCCAAATGTAATCAGAAGAATACGACTTACAAGGGTCGTAATGGCAAGTCACGTGGACGAATTTCCAACCTGGGAATGGTTAAGAGTAGATGCCACTCAAAAACTGTAAGACAAGTGAAACTAGGATTTTGTGTACCTCTCTGATAAAAAGATCTTAGGACAAAGAGACAGGTTGAGAGATTAAATCCAACTCGTTCTGTTCAGGTATGCATCTGCAGCACCCACGACCGTAGTCATTCAGCTTCAAATAGAGACCCCGGAAGAGAACGAAAAGACACAGACATAACACTGCCTCCAACCTGCGTACGTTCGCCTACCAGGCAAGTGTTCTGCCACTTGAACCATAGCAAGTGTTCCTACACGTCGCACACAAGCATTCATTCGGCAAGCTAGGGGTGTACCAGCAACGTTGAAAAATTTTGGGCAGGACATTTTTGGGAAACACAGATACTGACCAAATCCCACTGGAACTTCAGTGCACTCGGGTTGGACACGAAATCATCCCAACGTAGGAAATCGCGCACCGTACGACTGTCTGTTTTGAGTACTTTCGTCTGGGCTCCCATAGGTCTCCATATTCGACGAAAGTTCCAGTTAAAACGTACGATTATACGGTTGGTCACGACTGGTAAGAACAGTGTAAGAAAAGTCAGCATGGCGTGAGCGTGTTTTCACGTCTCCCGTCTTTTTAAACTTTGGCTTGTTTTCCGGCCGCTTGTGTGACAGTTCAAAGAGTCTCGGTGTGGTTGTAAGACCAATGCCAGGTTACCATGTATGTGTAAACCAGAGCAAGCCATTCAATCGCTTACTAGCGAACGTCATACGAGTGCCTAGTAACCGACTAGATCTCGGAAAAGATCCTGAACACAATTGAAGCGAGTAGGCCAGTGATTCAATTGGATGGGATGCCCAGCTTTCTGTATGCAACCGAGTAGATTGACAAAACAACGGCAACATACTATGAGTAGTGGTCAAGTTTTAGTTGGATTGGCGATAGCGATAATGCAGGAGAATCGTAATTGCTAGCTGATAGGACATCTTTTGACCTTATCCGCAATCGTATTCGTCCGTGTGCAAGGTCGAAAGGACGCACCAAGCGGATGCAAGGCATTCCAAACAAAGCGCAGTAAAAACCGCACACGGAACAATGGGATTGCGGAAAATTGCTTTCTGATGAGGCATTCGCTTCAAAGCTAGATAGATGGTCTGTAGACTGGCAGGTAAGAGGAAGTACCTATCTAACCAAGTACTGATGATATCTCGTCGATGTTACACTTGGGGAACAGATCGAGAGCCTCTTGATCGAATATCAGTGAACGCACCTGAAATGCCAATATTCCGATGAATTTCTCGAATCGTAAGTCAATGTCATACACAGGAATGGTAAACCTTGTAGGCCGAGCTTTCAGATTTTCATTCGAAGACGAATATTCCGGTTGCCAGCAGTTTGTTCCGAATCCTCAGTTATCCCCGCATTGATTACAGTTTATGATGCTGGAAATTCTACTGTATGAGAGCCGAGTGCATTAGCAGCAACTACAGTCAATGTACAGAAAAAATTGCCGAGTTGGTCTGAAATTCACTGGGGTTGACGGGTGATGTTTCACCAAAAATTAGGTGGTGCCCCGATGATGCCGTCCCTGTCTTTAACCTCAATCTTTTTTTAGCAAGGTTGGCACACACCGCCACTGAATCTAGCCGTTACCGCTGATGTGCTTACTGTCCTAAGTCCTTAAGTTGTCGAATAGCATTAGCTCCTTCAGTCAAGAGTTCCTGCTGTTTGAGCAGGAGTGCTGCGTCGCAACTGCAGGAGCTGACTGCTGTGAAACACACTCATGAGTGTACCTCCAACATGCATTCACGCATGTAAGATTTTTTTCATCTCTCTATACATTCTGAGCACTGTTGTTGAGAAGACTGGTACCAAGTGGAGCTTCGTATACTGGAACTTGTGTGACCAGACGACCCTGTCTCAAAGCCGCCTGACTCTGACCCGTTCCCATTGCTTTGTGGCTTACATGGACTTGGTCAACTTGTGCACACTTTTTGGCTTTACTAACGCTGCCATGCAAATTTTCCAGGCAGAGGGGCATTTACAGTCGCCTAAAAGAAGTATGTAGATGTTGTGGTTGTATGACATATGGATGCGTTTACGTGAAGATATTTTTCGTCACCGCAGTAAATCAAGCCAGATGACCGCAGTCGGAGGGCTTAATTATCCCCTTTTAGGGGGAAGCTCTTTCGACGGAAGGAATTTCACAATAAATTAGATTTAAAGAGAAGTGCTGTTGATTATCGTACCCGAGGTTGGCCTATTCTCATCACCGTCAACATTAGTATTCAACTGCTGATGCTTCGCTACTGTAAACTTATTTTCAGAAGGTGCGCTCCAAACAGGATGACGTACCTGGTCTCAATTTCCTTATTGTTGCAGGAACACTAAGAACTATAGTCTCGAATCCAGACTCCACTTTCGAATGCACGAGATGGACACTCGATTAGAAGACTACAATCGAAAGACCGGTAAGCTCATAAAGAAGGCCGGAAGTGAAACCGTTATTCCCGGTCACAAGCGATCCGATTCTCACTCCAACAGCTCCATCGGTTCAATCTCTAAAGAAGAACAACGAGGCGACAGTGAAAGTGAAGTGGATATCACTGAGCTGAAGCCTATGTTTCCAGAATTCGAGGAAGAAGAGGATTTTGGAGGCCTCAACGGCATGTTCGCCGCGGAAGAAACGTTTGATCCTTGAATTCACGGAACAGTGATAGACGCACGATTAAGTATTCATCCATGTCAACGGTAGGTTGCTCGGTCACGTATGAATCGTCTCGTGATCAGCATTTTTGATTGCTGTTAAATCATACAGTGGGAAAATCCGACAGGTTTTTGAGGAAAGAGTCCTGTCCCCTGACACCCATGTTGTCATTTTCTAGTTGAACATCTTTATTCCTCCGCCATCTCGATTGTGTGCCAGACTAGAAATAACGGTCAGGATACTACGCCACTGGTATACCTTTTCTCAGGGCTGCCCACATCGGGTTTCTTCATCTTTATTGGCAGATGTAGAAGAGACGGGGATTTGGACGTATAGCTAGTCACTCAATTTACTACTTCACTCAAGGCTTTGTCGACCTTGTCAAATCGTCACAGGCCTATAATACGCTTTCGCATTCTAACGCCCAGGTGAATTTTCCCATTTAAGGTATTTCCGTGGTAATATGTATCCGTCTACAACACCGGGTGTTTGTCTTGTTCACTGATGCATCTGGTGGAAAGGTGACGTGAGTTGGACTACCTCGATTCACCCAACTGCTGAATAGGGTCGATTCGGTTAGTGTGTTAATCAAATCAAACCAAACTCCAACCGTTGCCTCTGCAATGTTTCATGCTGCCAGATTGACTTTTATGAACAGTCGCTCGCTGAAATCGGCTTACTGCCTATAGAAGATACGTAGCTAGTGCGCTCGATCCTCATCGGCAGAAGCAGTTCGAACACTTCCACGCAAAGAGTGATACGACTTATATTTGATAAGACAGGTGGCTGCATTGTGCTCCAATCGTATCGACCGGTATCTGGCTGGCATACGATCTCAAACGGTAAAGTGCATTCAAGCGGAATGACGATGCATGAAACGTCCAAACCGTTCAGAATCCAAAGGGCATTGCTTTCGAGTGATTATGGGAAAACACCGTCCTGGTGGAGAACTTTCCCTAAGCCTGAGAATAAAGCTGGCACTATGGTAGCCAAACGAGCAGCGTAACACTCACACGAAAGCCCGAGGCTCGTGTCAGAGAATAAACCAATCAGACCCCATTCAGCCTCAAGGGTGTAACAAATCACTCACAATCTCCGCAACACCGCAGGACGATCCTCCACGTGAGTAATTTGAACAATGAAGAACAACGATAAACTGTCTTTCTTCTCTTGTTCCATGTAAGCCAATTAATATGTCGAAATTGTCGCTGATTCTACGGGGACCGTACTTCTGTTCGACCCTCAGAGTGAAAGCTTCACCATCAGAAATGTCTGATGTAAATCTCCACCAATGGTCATGACATGCTACTTTCGGCTCGAAACAAGTTGACTTGTAACGAAGCCTTTGACTGTTGATGGTGGGTCCGTTCTCCCACACAGTGCACCGGACAGACAACCAATCAAAAGAGCTTGGACAGCCAGGAAGAACTGTAAATGTCTAAACTCGGTCTCAAACTGGCAGGCTCATAAACCAGATCATGCACCCAGCATAAATCTGATGTGGACTCTTTACCGATGAAAAGAGGCTAAACAAGACAATAGGTAATGTAATAGGTTGAGTAGTTCAGTCAAGTGTTCAAAAATTGAAATGTATTGTACGCCCCCGACGCAAGCAAAGGATAGAAAAAGACGACTAGTCACTGCCACCATCATCATCCACCGATTAAACCAAACAGAGACGTGAAACATGGTTCAATTAGGCTTTTGAAATTATGCCTTGTTCTTGTAAGTAATCTTATCTTCTGGTGTGTTTTTTTAACGTCGCCACGTACTCTGTTGTCATTCGTTAGTTGTTGATCCGTTCGCCGAGCTTTGCAACTAACTTACATAGGCTTAGTCACCATACGAGCAGACATCATCAGTGCGCAGTTTCTTTGATTAGTTCCTCCTTGCCTGAGTGCGTTTATAAGACTATCTCTTTTCTGCCAACGTGACTGGCAATTAGGTAGCAGTGTTCTTCGTGAATTTATTGGTCCGTTTGTGATTTTTGCTGCGTTGTGGTCTGTGCTTTTTTGAGTCGGAAGTCCGTAGAAGCGGGAAGTGGCCGAATCACGAGTCCTTATTGGCAATGTTGTGGAATGCAGGTAGCTCGGATACGCTGCTTGGTTGTTGGTCTGTTCGCCGAGCTTGGCAGTTGGATTGCACCTCGATGATCACCTCCACTGGTGATGAAACGTTTGCAATCCAACTGCCAAGCTCGGTGAACAGACCAATAACCAAATGCGTCCTTATTATCCAATATTCCTCTTTTATAATTTTGTGGCGATCTTGGAGCTTCTTCAAATTCGTACTGACTTTGTTTGTTAGTTGTTTGCCTTGGTCGCGTTCTAAGTGGCGATATGTAGTTGTGCCGTTGAGTAGGGTCTTTGCTTTATTGATTTGGTCTGGTTTTCTTCATGATCACTTGGCAGAATCACTGTTTTCATCCTTCTTCAACTTGTTCGTTGCTCCTTTCCCCTTGTCGAAAAACACGTTGAGTGGTTTGTTGTGTATGATGACTGGTTTGACGAATTTGTTACTGGGCGTTTCCATCGAGTCTGATGGATTTCAGCACCGCTTCTAGGCTAGCCAAATACTCCAAGCTTGTCAAGTCTTTGAAGTTCAATTTAAGCCCTTCGATGGTCGTTTTTTTTTCTTCAGTTCTTGTCAGGTGGCTTTAGGACAGACTCCCATATCCAGGCTTCGTTGTAAATATTTTTACATTCCTGCGTTCTAATCAGCTTTCCAGATGATTTTTCTTGTTTTTAGCAGTGGACGTAACTCTCCGTACTATCACCATGCTGAGTTACACCATTTCTGGTCCTATTGTCCTCAAGTAGGCCTCCCTATGCTCGTTGGTTGTTCTCTCGTATTTTCTAATGCGGTTGTGAGCGTCCGTAACCGAGTCTGATCATCCGTCGACTACTCTGTCCAGCTATTATCCACGCTTGTAGATGGTTTATTACCAGTCGACCAGTTGGTTGTTCATATTTTCTAATTCGGTTGTGGGCGTCCGTAACCGAGACTGACCATCCGTCGACTACTCTGTCCAGCTATTATCCAAGCTTGTAGATGGTTTATTGCCGGTCGTCCAGTTGCGCTACGTGGAAGGGTAAAGGCGTTCATGAAGGAAGTAGAGCTGTTGTCGTGGAAAAGCTTCCCAACAATAGGATGTTTTGAGTAAACTGCCCAGCTCGACAAACAGATTAACAACCACCTGATCAACAGCTAATAAACTCATCCGATGTACCAATATTTCGATAGATTAATTGTCATTCGTCATTTTTTCTCTCCGCTAAATTTTGTTCTTTTTTGTAGACACCACGAAGTCTTTCATCAAAGACAAGCTACCAGTCCCTTAGATTCCTGTCAGCATAACAAAGCATGCACTAGACTCCCCCAATCTGGGGATATTTTGTTTACACTCTTCATCACCACATCTTCCACAGCTCCAAATCCTTCTACTCACCAAACTGCATACCATCCTTCAACAACTGTACGACACAACAGGCCCAAACGAACTTGGCGGTGTTCTAATACCTGTCCTGTACTGTCCTGCTTTGTTTTGTACCTTTAATAATGTTTGTTTTATTGCCAGATTGGATCAATCATTTGTTTTAGTTAAAATCTGACATTCTGAGAATAGCAGTTGAGACAGCGTGGTGATCAATCTCAGCAATTATGTTTCCTTATCAAAAGTTGGCGCCAATGTCCCATAGAGATACCTCTGGTGCCTACATTAGGTTGGCACGCATTTTCCAGAAAGACAAAAGCAGTATCGCACGTATGACGAGTTACCAACCCTTAGATTAAATGGAAATAAATAGCGCGACTTGACGGGTAACGAGTAGTCAAGAGCTGAGGGGGGGGGGCGAAGAATCCAAAGTACGACCCACATTATGGAACAGCGAAAACCAACGAAAAAGAATCGATGGTAACGTCGGCTGATTCGCACAACTTACATGTAAATATGAGGTGACAGTCTGATTGACGTTCAGTGGTAAAACAAATCCTAGCGGTCGGGAAGGAATGACATGCTTGTTCCACTACACTAATCGGATCCCTTTGGAATGAGACATTTTAAGTACAATAAGATCCATTTCTGTAGTGAAAAAAATCAAGAAAAACATATTGGGACGTCACATCAAAAAGTGGTCTAGCTCGATAGCAAGTGTTTTTCCAGGTGACCGACTTCACCTATTCGCACAGCAGACACGGTACATCGACCAGCAGAATCCGCGTCGGACAGTCCAATGCGAGAAGCGATTCTCCTCTGAGGTTCATATGTGATCACCAAACAACTGATGCTTCCGTGGTACAACTGGAATCGCAGCCAGGCTTCAGGTGGCAACTGCAATGCACGACAAAGCCAGAAACGGAACACATTGGCGTGGCCAACAAACACTACGGTTTCACACGGGTCCCCGTTGTGTATCCGGTGGCAAGCACAGGAACAGCCGGGGCGTATACTGAGTAAGCATGTGCAACATCTCGACCAGGACTGGAACTGGCGCCGTGTGGCTGCATGGGCCAACTGACCAGTGGGTGTCACAGGAACACGATGAACGTGTGTTTGGAAACCCTGTTCCAACCGAGGCCCCTCTGTCTGTCGAACCGCCTCCGTGGTGGAGCTACCTGGAAGTGGAGACAGCCAACGGGTAGACTTGAAAGGGCATGATAGCGAGTAAAAAGCAGAGACCAGAGTTAAATCAACACATCTCACTCGTGAGTGCTTCCATACGGTTGAATAAATGCAGTCTAATTAGGTTCACTGCACAGTAGTACGCGTAAACATTCCAGTACAGGCACGTGAACAGAAACATTCACAGTGCTGCATACAGTGAAACGAAACAATATGCCTGGTCAGTCGAGGATTTGGGTTCAATACACAATGAACAAATGATAAATGATGGTATTCAGAAATCACGTGTGTGATTATATAACTTAGTGGGTGAATGTGTAAAGGGTTAGGAAAAGTTAAATGGGTCGGTAGGTTGCTGAATGAAACGACAAATGGAATTAACTGAAGCAAATTAGAATGCTATCTACAAAGAAATATATTTCGACTTCATTGATATCCGCCCAAATTGACCTTGAGGTGCATTTTGTTGAGGAACATCATAGCCTAGATTTATTCGGAACTCGACTAAATTAGGTATTCATAAAACATCAACAAGTGTGTGATTGGAGCTCTGCAAGAGAGTTCACGAATGATGACTCCGGTTATCACTGTGCCGGTCGAAGCACAACCGTTTACAGCAACGAATACTCTCAGCATTTGAGTCGACGCAGCTCCCATGTCATTGGTTCTCTTTTTCCGGACTTCATCATACACGGAACTGAACCCCTTCGAACTCAGGGAACAGGTTTTTACAGATTTTACTTGAGGATTCTGGGTAGTACAGCTGAGCCTGCAGAACAAAGTTTAACGAAACCCCAGGGTTCATCAACAGGAGAAGTAATTCGCAAAGTTTGTCAAGCCGTTGCTACAAACCAACCAGTACGATTGCACCGGCAAAATGAATAAGGAAGTAAGGAAAATTCGACCGATCGGTAAACCGGTGGTGGTCATTCACTATTCCTGCAGCGGAACAACAGTTAAGCTGTCACTGAGGTGAATTACGAGCAACTGGAGAGTGGCTGTTAGTAGGAACAATTGAATGGTTTTGTAGGTTACCTCTTTATACGCTGTCACCTCACTAGTGTTTTCTCGTAGCCGTTCATTTATGCGTTTCACGGTTGTGCGCGGGCCGATACAGTGTGAAGCCGCGCAAACCTAGGCAGGGGGGTAATGACGATGTTCAGCCAACCTCTCGCTCAAAAACCTGAAAACAAGGCGGCTTTGCTTGGCGTAAGACTGTCAGAGGTGTTGGAGATATCTTAGAGAAATGGCCTGCCTTCAGAAAATTTGCTTTTTATATGAGGGGTACTCATTTTTTCATTTGCTCATTCATTTGATTTTATTTACATATGTGTGTGTTTACTCGTGATTCATTTATTTATCTTCCAATTCATTTTTTATTATTATTTCATTCCTTCACTCATTTTCCGTTAGAAACTAATGACCAGGGCTAAGTAGTTCTTTATGTCCTCTAGGAACAACAAGAAGTTCAACCAAAGCGAGTGAAGTGACACTCACGAGTGGGTGGCTCCGGTGCAACTGGTGGTGGGCCTTCAGCAAGAAACCGGGACTGTTGGCAGTCGAACTCTGCCTCAGGAAACGGTCTGTAAGGACGACTGATCATATGAGTTGAATTCATTGAAGAAATTGTCCCGTCTCGACCAACTGAACGACTATCAAGCGCGTAATCCCCATCTAGACCATCACAGCGGGGAGCGGCCAGGTTTGTCAACAGTGGAAGGTCGAACAAACTATCCGAGTCATCCTGTAAACCAGCCAGCAGTGCGGCAGTAGTCTGACGTGCTCTGATCAGATCTGAATGAACAATACGATCGATTCTATTCACGTGAAGGCGATGGTGGTTAGAAAAAATGCAGCGGGGGAAAAGTCACAAATTAAAAATTAGGAGAATACGCACAGGTGGGGTGTGAAAGCAAGATGTGTGAAGCAAACAAACGGTTAAACAAGATTCCGTTTTGGTTTCCAGTTTTTGACAAACAGTGTCGACGGCAGTGAGCGACATCGAAAGGCACTCCCGATACGACCACTCTTCATTGCAACCGAATTCTACCGGATTTGTCTGGTTAACACTAGAAGGAAGGACAAACACCTGTATTGTTAACGACGAGGATGCTCACGTAGACATCATGACTGTGATCTCCGAAGAGTATTACGTGGAGACAAAGTGGCCTGAAGCACAGCTTTAGTCTCAAATGAACCCTGGGTGTCCTTTCAGACACAATCGAATAAAACCACTATGTCAAATCTAAACGCCGCCTAGCACCTGGACCTGATTTCGAAGTCTTTAGAAGATTATGTTCGCTTGAAGGAATACGACCGGAAGATGGAAAGCTAGCTTACATAGAGTCAATTTATAAAGGCGATTGAAAAAAAACGATCTATCTGACCATCGTCCCGTTACCGGTCGTACCAAAGAAGATTAATCAGATGGGCAATCAAACGATAAGCGCGAAGTAATGCTCGCTGATTCACTGAACGAAAGTTGTTATCTCTTAATCTTCAAACTCCTGGTGGCACGGAAGAATGGTCCGTAGTGCCGGATCATGGTTATAAGTCAAAGGTTATATGCATCCAGTTTGGCAAAGCCTTTGACCCTGCTTCACATTCAAGGTTTATAAGAATCCAGAAGAGTAAGCTCCTGGAATGAACTAGGGAATTCTTACCGGGGGGAGCAAGGACGAATGTGAACAGCGCCTAGTTCGGCAGTTGCAAAACACGTCTGACCTTGGACCTACCCTATTCAAAGTGCACATCCATGACCTTTCATTAACACTAAAAGTCCCCGTTATTTGCGACTACTTAGCTTTTATAAATGATTCGGAATGACGACAACGTCAAACTTCTCCGATGAACTATTGGTATACTGCACAATCTGGTGACGGAGTGAATGCTTCCCGCTAACCAGGAGAAATCCAACCTGCCTCATGATGGAAGTCGCCGTAAGCAAGGAGCTTATCACAAATTGTATTCCCTTACGACTGAGGAATTCGCCGAACTAAGAGTTGCCATCACGTCCTGCCTAGACACCTTGAAGGACAATAGGCCAAAATTTTTTCTGCGACATCCATCCTCAAAAGCCCCCTATGTGAATCCCATGTGCGACCAACATTTGAATACCGAATTCCAGCATACTATCGTTCAGCTGTGCCTAGCTGCCATGCCACCCGAAGGAAGCACGAGGGCTAAGATACTGCCAGGTTGCCCAAGCCTAGACAGGGGAAGTCGAGAGGCAGAGGTCAGGTTCGAACCACGGACCTTCTGGTCAGTAAATTCGCGCTCTAACACACTATCTTCGACAGGAAAGCCCAGTGGAGAATATTCAACTAAGGAGCATACAGCTAACCACAGGCTTAAGGTACGCCGAACATTTCAAGTGTCTACAACTGGGGTGTCTCCCACTGGGGTACAGATGCATCAGAAGAAACTCTTCACACCCTCGTCGAAACCCTGCCCTTACTTTAAACCAGGACCTACATACAGGCGCCATTTAAAGCGATCCGAACCAAGATCAAAATTGTTTTGTCGATGCGACGTTCTGAAAGTGATAAACCTGAGGAATACACCACCACCTTATATGATGCAAGAACCGACAAAAACAATGCTTTAATAATCGTGCTGTGACTCTCTTCATGGCGGTTTCGGAGTGACTTGCTACCTCTGCGACTAAAAAAGGCCTGTAGCCTTGGCGAAGCCTGATGCACGATATGTTTTGGAACCAGTAGTACGGTAATGCAGGTGACGGAGGATCACCACCACACATTCTCTATCCATGTGCTGAAGGCCTGACAGATTGAGAAAGCATACGATCAGTGTTTTCAAGAATCGACGTAGCCATAATATGGACCTACCATGAATTACCATGATAAACATATCCGGTGACTGGCGAAAACCACTCATTTGCGGTTACCGGGAGACTCAAGAAAATCCGAAAAAATATCGTTTAGAACAGCCTTCAGCTTGGATTCAATTGAGTGGCAGGTTGGCACTGAATTAATTTGCAAATGGGTATAATTCGCCAATCGCATACCGTTTGGTGTTTGCGGAAGCATAAGGCTGATGGAAACCGGGAAAATTCACCCACTGGTGTTGGGCTGCCGTAGTAGGTTATGTCGAGAAAATTTGGTCGGTGTTGCATACCCATCGCAAACGACGAAACTGATATCTGGTTAGAGCCTAATCAGCGTCGTGTTTACTGGAAAA
>NW_008751704.1:1685766-1692958 GCF_000715545.1 Opisthorchis viverrini | reverse complement strand
TTTTAGGTATATTTTGCTTTCCAGAAACAGGCTACATCGATGGTAATCGCTACGGCTACTGTCACCAGCATCCCAATGTTGACTCAATTTTGCAGTGAGTCAACTATAATGGGGCACAATGTATGGTTTCGTACAAAATATCCTCCTTGAAAAACACATTACACGCTCCGTTGACAGCTGTTTTGGGTAGAACAAAATGGCAATACGCTTAGCCGTTGGAATGCTGGGAGTTTCGCTGATCAAAAACTCCAGTGTTCCATTTGATCATTGAATCCTTCAAAACCAGGCTGCCTCCAGTCACCAAGCATAGCTCATCCACGATGACGGAGTCTCTAAAATCCCCCCTCCCCAGTTGTTACAGACCATTAGCTGGTATCACAACGAAACCGGAACACTCGAAGCATATGGACAGCTACGTCCGCACCCTACTTTTTAGCCCGCACTCCTACTTCTCTGTACGGAATCATATTACTTATCCATTCTTATAACTGCATGACTGACACGTTCTTGCTTGCCTTGGTCACACCCATTCTCACTGATTCTCACTGTGAGTTTGTCGTATTCGTAATCGAGCTTTTAGCAACGCTCCGAAAATGAAGTTCGGTTGCAGGGAATTTTCCTATTGTGACAGGATGCTCTGAGCAAAAATACCATCTGATAGATACGATCCGAGGTCCTCTAATAACGAAAAAATATCAGTCTGGCCCGAATGTAACGCGGACTGGACCATACAGGCTAAGCGACAAACTGAACTCTGGCCACGATCACCGGCAACTTGACCTCTGCTTATAGAATGTTGTGTACTGCAGTGTGAACTTTTACAAAAGAATTACGCTCACTCGCGCAAGCTCCTGCCTTAAACTACACTGTTCTCCATCCAGTCAAATAAGCCTAAAGGATTTAAGCTTCTCAACAAATATGGTGTCGATCAGAAAAGGTAGTAAAAGAGAAATTATGAAACGCAGAAGACAGATTTCGTCCTTGCAGGACTAAGGTATAACGAAGACGGGATAAGGTGCAAAGACGGTAATTATTCCGACAGAAGAAAACCAAGGGGGACATATTCCAAAAAACCATCTGAACAGGTCGGAATGACCAAGGAGTAATTCAGCAATACAAAACACCGCTTACCTTACACCAGTGCGTTTGAGTTGACGCCCAGCTTCGTAGGCCTGTTGCCAACCTATTTTGGTGAGCACCTTTTCATCAGGCGTGGGACCTTTCAGATTGTACTGCCCATGACGAATAAGAATTAGCACTTTGCTGTAAGGTTCTGAGCCAATATGTTCAACTGCCGGTAATGCTGGTGCTCAAAAGAAAAAGTAGAAAAGTGAGTGTGATGGGCATGTTAGATACGGAAAAACAGACCAGAAAAAGGCACCACAAGTGATACACATCCCAAAAAAGCCCAAAGTTTCATTACAGAATGCTTAAAATGGCTGTATTATGTTGATAAAACAGATAGGTAGCAAGCAAATGGTTTCAATGAGGTCCCAGTGTGCCTGAAATAATGGTAACCCATCAGTTTCTGCTTCAAAGGTGAAACCAATCCAAGATGTGCATGTAAACGTTTTTAGTAACACATCGTTGGTTCTTCCAGACATTTGTTGGTCCACGGAAATGCACAAGGAGAGAAATTCCACTCCGTTTTATACTACTGATGAAATGTGAGTAGAAGATAGTCAAGTTTTGGGGCGTCCGCTGCATTTGACACTGGATTACTGAGCCGTTTTTTTAGTAGCTGTTCATTATTGTCCAGTACTCAAATTTCGAGAGGATGCTTGGTGCTGTTGACTTTTCAAAAACCCTACGGTATCATTGAAGAATGTTTAGAAGGAATGACAATGGCGGTTTCATTATACGTTGTGAGATCCAAAGTAGTTAGATACTAAGAATAGCTGAGATAAGAACCACCAGATTCGTAGCTTGGTCGATGGTGTACACTATCCCTGGACGGAAAATACAGACGCGGCCTCATCTTCTGACTAAGGCGTGCATGAACTAACTTCCACAGGATCACATTCACTATACGAAAAATGCCATGAAAAAGCCAATCCTTTAGCATGTCAGAGTCCGGACCGATCACGTTGATCTAGTTCAGATGTGCGGGTTTCTTCCCCTAACTATGATTCAATTCATTACGGCATTACTGATTCGCTGTTCCCATCAGACACGGATGACATCAAGGGTCAAGCACCTATTCGCTGTGGGCGGGGTTTCAACCGAAAGTAACTCAGAGCGTGACACTAATTTGGTTTAAGTGCAAACGAAGCACTAAGAAAATTCCCCACTTAATTACCATTACGAATATCCCAAGAGTTATCCCAAGGTTTAATCGCGATCGTTGATTGCGCAGATTCCGGAGAAGTATCCTCAGATGTGTTCGCCGGTTTCCAATTACGTTTCACAAGAACTGCAGAGAATAGTAAACCACCGGCGGCTAGAGGAAGTTTTGTAAAATTCATGGTGTGATTACGAGTTGGTGGCACGCCATCAGAAGAGCTGAAATGGAGAAAAGTGATGTTAAACAATCGACTACTAAGTGTTACGGATTACTACTGTGAATTAGTGTCTCGTTTAGGTAACTGAAATGAGTACGATATAAAATTAAAAACAGTCTTCACTGGCGGCTATAAAGAGCGATTTCACACAATTGTCGGAAAAATGAAAAAAACTCCTCTATTACCAGTACAAAAAGGGAGAGGTAGTTTCCGTTAACTCGAGATTACTCAACTGTCAAGTGGGGAGGGGATGTGAATCCAAGTGATACAAGGATTATCAGCAAGTATTCTTCCGTCGCACCCATAACATTCGAAGATAACTCACGGCACACAGCGATTCCAATTCACTCGTGGTATTCCGACTGCTCGGTTGTTTGAATAGTCCGGGGTTATCACAGCCCTCATGTTTCGTTCGGGTCTGGTGGCAGCCCAGCTCACATTGCTGACATCAAAAGAGCGGCGCCTCAGGGAAAGTTCACTTCCATACCGCATTCGGCCTGCTATAGAGAATTGATCAGAAGTTTCGGCTGATTTGTGAAAATCTAAAGCGGTTAAGACTGATCTACCGGAAAGTATTATTTGAACCGGATTTTTTTAATACATAGAGTAAGGTTTACGGGGAAATGAACGACCAAGTCCACTCATCCCCTGCAAGTAGCAACAGAATACAACACAAAGCAAGACATGAAACAACACACTTCTAATAATGGGTTGATATGGAGGCCAGCTAGTCTTCTGAACAGTTAGTATTTATGTGAGTTACGGAAGATCAGGGGTGGTAGGGATGCTCTTGGAGACGTCATGAAGAGACAGTTCTAAAGTATGTAATATGAACTTGATACGGGTAAGTGGATGAGAGCAGCCTTGTCGCTGAGCTAAAAGGTGCACACAACCACATAGACAGAGGGAGGCAGGATCAGATGCACATCTTTCGTAGTAGTAACAGTAGGATAAATAACAGATACTAAGTTCCAACAGTGTGAAATTGCTTGCAGACTATCTGTCAATGAACAGGTACCTACAAAGCAAGCCGTACTCTTTTTAATTGGATTGGGGAGATAATAAAATGAAAAAATGGTCCAGCTGTGGCACCCTTCCGGTATCTAGCTTCCATTCCACCCGAAGGAAACGTGGATACTGCCAGGCTGTCCAAGTCTAGACAGGGGAAGTCGTGAGGCACAGGTCGGATTTGAACCACAAATCTTCCGATCAGTAAATTCGCGCCCTAACCACTCAGCCATCTCAGCATAGATTGGCCTCACTTAAAGGACGAAGTCCTCATTAAAATGTCCAAAAATCTCCTGACAAAACCAATAACTGTGACTGGCAGCCTTTTCTGTCATTTGATCACAATGCCCACTACAGTTAATGACTATATGCGCGCTCTGAGCTCGAGAGGGCTCCGGTCTTAGGGTGCGAACTCACTGACCGGAAGGTGCTTGGTCCGAAGTCAACCCCAACATCTTAATTGCTTTTGTTTAGGCCTTAGCAAGCTGGCCGTACCTCGCAGCACTTGAGCTTCCTTCGGGTGGCAAGGCACCTAGGCACTGAAATGTATTACAGTTGACATTATCTTTTCTAGTAACCTGTACAATCAATGTGCATACATAAACCAAGAAGACTTGCTTTTGTCAGCCATGCACTCAAGACAGAACGAACAGCTCGAGTCCTCGCTCTACACAGTCCTCATCCGCATATTCTAAGCTAAAGAATTTATTCCTTGGAATGGAATAAGGTCCATGCTTAAAGAAATTAAGGTCTGCGAATATATTCTCTGCCGTGGTCTCACACTGGTGTTCTTCCTCTGAATTGCTAGTCTGACTTAGTATGGTGTCCTGATGAATCCTTTCCATAATGGGTGGTTGCAAGGGTCGGGTACTGCGTTACCCAAAACTTTATATTTGTGCACAGAGCATCCACGAGGGTGCCAGGGTTCAGTTAAGATGCAAAGATCAAACAAAATCACGGGTAGGCGAGTAGGAATTTACCAGATTGATTCGATGGCCCTACATTAAAACATTACACGTCTACGCTTATCACACTTAAATAGATTACGTAGCCGCTATTACAATGCTCAAGAAGGGAATGTGAATGAGAAATAGATAGCCAGAAGATTGCGCGGTTCATTACAGGAGAAAGTACGACTGAGAAGGTGAACCGTTTTGACGGCTCTATTGCAACAAAGGAGACACATCTTGGGGGGGAGAGATTAGGATTAACCAAACATTGGGGTCCTTGTGTTGTTCTACAGTGAAAACGGGCTTGGTTTCGGGTAGCGATCGTAGAGTAAACTCGGAATCAGTAGATTTGAGAAAGCCCTGTGGAGAGTTTCCCCAAAGTTGAAGGGAGTCGATTTTGCCGAGACCGTTGGAACAGACACTGTCTATCTCCTAAGGAGTTAGGTAACTGTTGGACCATGCCTTACGGTCATCTACACGAGGAATCGTGTAGAGCCAGTAAGTGATTTCTGGGAGGCGCCGTTCGTAGCTTGGAAGTTCGAAGATTCACTTATAATTTATCACAAGGAGCGACACGAAATGAAAGAATCCAGTCAGCGAGGGAATGGCCGCTAACAGTAAGGTCCTTTTGGCATTCCACAACGTGTCAAAAACCTTGGAAGAATCAGAAAAGCTATCTGTCCCAAATTTCAGCTTAGCAAACGTCGGCGAAAAAGGAGTCCGGGTTGTCCATCCATGAAATGGTCGGCATGAAACTATGCTGTGCTTGATAAAGTAGTTCGTGCAATATTAAAGACTCCAGCACCGATGTGTTGACAAGCTGCTGCGTGATTTTACGAGAAGTTGGAGGTCGGACTAATAGACTGGTGATTATTAGGGTCGTAGATCGGATGCATGACTGACTGTTTTCGTTGCCATTCAACGTATTCGGAAGAAGATGAGGGAACTGAAATAGAGCGAGAGCAGAGCAGGAGATGGAAGAATAGATATCATTTATTCCATGTTAACCACCAGGATAGCAAAGCGACGAAGACTTCTGAGTGATCTGCGGAGATTTATGCTAAACATGATGCTACGGAAGGAACGGAGGTATAGGACATGAAGTTGGTTATTCAAGGAAGTAGCGAGGATTTCAGCTGCTGCGTTGAAGAATGAAGTGGAGTTGTGGTCAGGTGTGGCAATCCGCCAGGTATATATGTCAGAATTGTAATTCCGGAAGGTTGCATGCTCCGGTTGGCAAGTGGCCCTGGTTTGTACTGATTTATAGCTGAAACGCACGACGAAGTTCCAAATAGCTGATGTACTCCACCTTGTGGACGGACACCACCGGTTGAGAACTCAACGTGTGGTCAGGGTGTGCTATTTTGGCCGGCTGATTCTCCGAACCGGGGATAAAAAAGCGGTATGTCCCAGAGACCTTGATGGTAACGGTTCTACATAGCTTGTGTGCTTGTTGGGACGGTCGGGCGCTAACGAACAATTCTACTCTTTATAATATTTCACTGAGATTTCATTTTCTCTCTGTCTAGCCAACTGAGCCGCAGCGCTCTTTCTTCCATTGGTTTACCTGCAATATAGCCGATCACCATCTGCTGTCCCTTGTCTTCTTCCTTGAGGTCTTCCCACTCAGGTAACTAGACTATCAACTTGACAGTATAAATCGCATTTCAGCTGATCAACCTCAGGTGAACGAACACCACCGGTTGAGAACTCAACGTGTGGTCAGGGTGTGCTGCTTTGGCCGGCTGATTCTCCGAACCGAGGATAAAATAGCGACATGTCCCAGAGACCTTGATGGTGACAGTTTGTTTGATGCTAAAGACTACAGTACATCCACGTATTCCATTTCATAAACCCAGGTGATGGGTCACACCCACATTGTCAACATGATGGAGGACAACTCTTTGTGAGACGAGGTCAGTAAACTGCTACTAGAATAACAGTCCAGATGAAGCTTCACTTGGCCGCTTCTTTAAGCAGGGTAAGGACTATGACTTTATCAACCATACGGTTTTCGCTTATAAGGATCAGATCTAGCAAATGGCCCCCAAGAGGGATTATCGTTATGATGATACTGGTGTTATCTGATCGAGACGGGTGTCCAATAGGAAGGAATCAAAACCCAAGAATGGAACTGTCATATAGTACTAGTTAACGACCCGAGGAATTGAAACCAAATACGACTACGAAGCGAGAGCATGTGAGTGAGGGTTGGACAGCGAGCGAACTGGAGAGAGAGATATTCTTCTCGGAGGGAAGAGTTGGACAAATTTTGGTAGTAAACTGCCACGCATCACGTAAATTGAGGGTGAGGGGCGAATCAGTGAGGGAGAATGGTGTGGGCAAAACAGGTGCCGAAGAAAGAGGTATTGAGTCCATGACAAGTACAATTACAACTCTGGTTCGCACACGGGGAGAGTCGAAGAGGGATGTGTTGCAGTTATACAATAGTTTTGCGCGAATCAGTGAGAATGGTGTGGGCAAAACAGGTGCCGAAGAAAGAGGTATTGAGTCCATGACAAGTACAATTACAACTCTGGTTCGCACGCACACAGAGTCGAAGAGGGATGTGTTGCAGTTATACAATAGTTTTGCAGTCGACTCTGTCCACATTGATCCAGTTTTTAGTCAGTGAGTTTATATGAAGAGGACTCAACGATACCAGTTTGTCCAGTTCTTTGTCTCAGAGACTACCGCATCTATATATATATATATATATATATATATATATAT